>NC_088212.1:52774111-53089202 GCF_036934945.1 Oncorhynchus masou masou
ATCTCCTTCAGACATGAGCGAGTTGTCAGAGCAGAGCAGTCATTTTCTTAATTCTTATTAGTAAATGGAATAAGCAATTTCATAAATTTGTCAAGTGCAGCGTCTGGTTGCTCCTCATTACAGACCAGCAAATATTATTTACATCTACAACATAAGAATCACTACAACCCTTATTTTATGACCTCTTATACAATATATTAGGTCTTTGGAATTTTGGTTTTCCAAGATATGGCTACTATATTATGATCACTACATTTGATTGATTTAGATACTGCTTTAGAGCAGAATTGTACAGCATTAGTAAAGATGTGATGAATACATGTGGATTATTTCACTCCTGTACTGTCTGTAAATGTTCTGGTAGTTTGACTGATAACGTGAACCAGATTGCAGGCAATGCTTACAGTTTCAAGCTTTTTCTTAAGTGGCCAGCTTGATGATAGCCAGTCAATATTTAGGTCATCCAGATTATATACATCTCTGTTGATGCGGATCCTGTGTTCTGCCTTTCACTCAGGACAACGTAATGGATCCCAACCGGCAACCCAAAAAAATGACTTCGTAAAAGAGGGAAACGAAGCGGTCTTCTGGTCAGACTCCGGAGACGGGCACATCGTGCACCACTCCCTAGTATACTTCTCGCCAATGTCCAGTCTCTTGACAACAAGGTTGATGAAATCCGAGCAAGGGTAGCATTCCAGAGGGACATCAGAGACTGTAACGTTCTTTGCTTCACGGAAACATGGCTCACTGGAGAGACGCTATCGGAGTCGGTGCAGCCAGCTGGTTTCTCCACGCATTGCGCCAACAGAAACAAACATATTTCTGGTAAGAAGAGGGGCGGGGGTGTATGCCTTATGGCTAACGAGACATGGTGTGGTCACAAAAACATGTGCTTCCATCACATGGACTGGGATATGTTTCGTATTGCGTCAGACAACAACATTGGCGAATACGCTGATTCGGTGTGCGAGTTCATTAGAACGTGCGTTGAAGATGTTGTTCCCATAGCAACGATTAAAACATTCCCAAACCAGAAACCGTGGATCGCGTGAAACTGAAAGCGCGAACCACTGCTTTTAATCAGGGCAAGGTGACCGGAAACATGACCGAATACAAACAGGGTAGCTATTCCCTCCGCAAGGCAATCAAACAAGCTAAGCGTCAGTATGGAGACAAAATAGAATCGCAATTCAAAGGCTCAGACACGAGGTATGTGGCAGGGTCTACAGTCAATCACAGAATACAAAAAGAAAACCAGCTCCATCACGGACCATGATGTCTTGCTCCCAGGCAGACTAAATAACTTTTTTTGCCCGCTTTGAGGACAATACAGTGCCACTGACACGGCCTGCAACCAAAACATGCGGACTCTCCTTCACTGCAGCCGAGGTGAGTAAAACATTTAAACGTGTTAACCCTCGCAAGGCTGCAGGCCCAGACGGCATCCCCAGTCGCACCCTCAGAGCATGCGCAGACCAGCTGGCTGGTGTGTTTACGGACATATTCAATCAATCCCTATCCCAGTCTGCTGTTCCCACATGCTTCAAGAGGGCCACCATTGTTCCTGTTCCCAAGAAAGCTAAGGGACTTGAGCTAAACGACGACCGCCCCGTACCACTCACTTCCGTCATCATGAAGTGCTTTGAGAGACTAGTCAAGGACCATATCACCTCCACCCTACCTGACACCCTAGACCCACTCCAATTTGCTTACCGCCCAAATACAGTGCCTTGCGAAAGTATTCGGCCCCCTTGAACTTTGCGACCTTTTGCCACATTTCAGGCTTCAAACATAAAGATATAAAATTGTATTTTTTTGTGAAGAATCAACAACAAGTGGGACACAATCATGAAGTGGAACGACATTTATTGGATATTTCAAACTTTTTTAACAAATCAAAAACTGAAAAATTGGGCATGCAAAATTATTCAGCCCCCTTAAGTTAATACTTTGTAGCGCCACCTTTTGCTGCGATACAGCTGTAAGTTGCTTGGGGTATGTCTCTATCAGTTTTGCACATCGAGAGACTGACATTTTTTCCAATTCCTCCTAGCAAAACAGCTCAAGCTCAGTGAGGTTGGATGGAGAGCATTTGTGAACAGCAGTTTTCAGTTCTTTCCACAGATTCTCGATTGGATTCAGGGCTGGACTTTGACTTGGCCATTCTAACACCTGGATATGTTTATTTTTGAACCATTCCATTGTAGATTTTGCTTTATGTTTTGGATCATTGTCTTGTTGGAAGACAAATCTCCGTCCCAGTCTCAGGTCTTTTGCAGACTCCATCAGGTTTTCTTCCAGAATGGTCCTGTATTTGGCTCCATCCATCTTCCCAACAATTTTAACCATCTTCCTTGTCCCTGCTGAAGAAAAGCAGGCCAAACCATGATGCTGCCACCACCATGTTTGACAGTGGAGATGGTGTGTTCAGGGTGATGAGCTGTGTTGCTTTTACGCCAAACATAACAGTTTGCATTGTTGCCAAAAAGTTCAATTTTGGTTTCATCTGACCAGAGCACCTTCTTCCACATGTTTGGTGTGTCTCCCAGGTGGCTTGTGGCAAACTTTAACCTCTTGAAACTCCCCATCCCGGATCCGGGATCGTGACTAAAGCCTCAGGCTCATTAGCATAACGCAACGTTAACGATTTCTGAAAATCGCAAATAAAATGAAAATAATGCGCCTACTCTCAAGCTTAGCCTTTTCTTAACAACACTGTCATCTCAGATTTTCAAAATATGCTTTTGAACCATAGCAATTCACTAATTTGTGTAAGAGTATGCTAAGCTAGCTTAGCATTTTGAGTAGCATTTAGCACGCAACATTTTCACAAAAACCAGATAACCAAATAAATAAAATCATTTACCTTTGAAGAGCTTCGGATGTTTTCAATGAGGAGACTCTCAGTTACATAGCAAATGTGCAGTTTTTCAAAAAAATATTATTTGTGTAGGACAAAACGCTCCGTTTTGTTCACGTTTGGCTATGAAAAAAACCTGTATACAGTTATAGCCTGAAGCTCATTAGCATAATGTAACGTTAACAATTTCTGAAAATCGCAAATAAAATTAAAATAATGCACCTACTCTCAAGCTTAGCCTTTTCTTAACAACACTGTCATCTAGGGCTATCTTCTGTATACCACCCCTACCTTGTCACATCAAAACTGATTGGCTCAAACACTTTAATTAAGAAGGAAAGAAATTCCACAAATTAACTCTTAACAAGGCACACCTGTTAATTGAAATGCATTCCAGATGACTACCTCATGAAGCTGCTATGTGTGACCTATCTGTCACATACTTTATCAAGTGTAGCTTACCATTGGTCTACTTTTAACATAACTGGTTATATATATTGAAACTAGCTAGACCCATTCATGCTATAACATTTCAGATAGAAACTAACATTGCATTAAATGAACAGTCATTCCAATGCTGTAGTTATGCTGGGGAGTTTTGTGCCTTGGTTTTGTTTATTGTGGGTCCTAGTGCTGGCTGGTTTCTAGTCTGTGGTTGGGTTCTAGCTTACTGCCTATGACTGTGGTGATCCTACAAACTGTGTGATTCAATCTAACTATCTATCACACTGTGTGGATTGACTTTATGCTGATTCCTCCAAAAGACATTGCAGCGTATCCTGGATAAGTCCCACTCTAAGAGCTTTGCCTTTTTACTCCTCAGCCTGGTCATCATGCCACTGCCTTGCCAGCATGTCGACACTTTCTGACTGTCTGGCGAGGGCACCCCTGCAGAGACCCCTCCTTAGCGAAGTTATCTCGCCCCTCATATCACACCCGCCCATCCCAGCGGAGGCACGTCACGCACCGTAAGCACAGAACAATGCAGCAATCTTTGGTGAATTTGGCCTAAATGGCCCATCTTGCTGACCAACAGACTCGCTCACCTGCTTCCAGAGATTCCTGCCCCTTCATCCTCCAAAATATTTCTTACATCCGTCCTGCAACAGCTGCCAAGGGATGCTGCACTCTTAGTGCATGTGGGATCAAAAAATATCAAAAAGGGTAACTAAGATCTAACAAAATTTTGTTGATCTCATCAACACCCTAAAAGGCTTTGAAAAGCAGCCAATTATCTCTGGTCCCATACTGTTGCTGTGTCGTGGCTGCGAAATGTTCAACAGGCCTATCACACATCATATCTGGCTTAAAACTTCTTAAGGCTAGGGGGCGGTATTTTCACGTCCGGATGAAAAGTGTGCCCAAAGTAAATTGCCTGCTACTCAGGGCCAGAAGCTAGGATATGTATGTTATTTGGATAGTAAACACTCTGAAGTTTCTAAAACTGTTTGAATGATGTCTGTGAGTATAACATAACTTATTTGGCAGGCGAAACCCCGAGGACAAACCATCCATGAAATTTTATTTTGAGGTCACTCTCTTTTCAATGGCTTTTCATTGGAAATCTAGAATTCTAAGGCAGTTGCTTGCCGTTCCTATCGCTTCCACTGGATGTCAACAGTCTTTAGAAATTGGTTGATGTTTTTCCTTTGCATAATGAAGAAGTAGCCCTGTTCAGTACGAGGGTCGAGTGAAGTGTACTTTTTGATAGAGGCGCATGACCTGAAAAGCACGCTCCACTTTGTTTCCTCCGGTATTGAACGCAGTTTGTTAAATTTTATTGATTATTTACGTAAAAACATACCTAAAGTTGTATTAGGAAAGTTGTTTGATATGTTTGGACAAAGATTACAGGTAACGTATGAGATATTTTGAAGTCATGTTGTGCAAGTTGGAACTGGTGTTTTTCTGGAATAAAACGTGCCAAATGATCATTTTGGATATATAAGGATGGACTTAATGGAACGAAAGAACCATTTGTGATGTCTATGGGACATATTGGAGTGCCAACAGAAGAAGCTTGTCAAAGGTTAGGCATGAATTAAATCTTTTTTTCTGAGTTTCGTGTCACGCCTGGAGGGTTGAATTATGATCGTCTGTCTTTGTTTGATAGGGTGCTGTCCTCAGATAATAGCATGGTTTGCTTTCGCCGTAAAGCCTTTTTGAAATCTGACACGTTGGCTCTATTACCAACAAGTGTAGCTTCAATTTGGTGTATTGCATGTGTGATATCATGAAAGTTTAATATTTATAGTAATTTCATTTGAATTTGGCGCTCTGCCATTTTACCGGATGTTGTCAAATCGATCCCGCTAAAGGGATTTAATCCATAACCTTTATTGACAATTTTTTGGGGGGGTGGAATAAAAGATGCTCCACCGGTTGGTCGATCGCTGGTAAATCTTTAAGGCATTCCTAGTCGATCACCAAAAATGTCTTTAGAAAAGCCAACGATAACGTCATAAAGGCATGCTCTCCTTTTTTTCATGTTGTGCTGTTGGCAGTAGGTGCAATTAATTCAGAAACCTTGCGCTGACCAATCGTATAGCTCAAATCACTGTGTCTACCTGCAGCTTCCACTACTATCCACCACAGCAATGATTGATAATAGCTGACCTGAGATATCATAACTTTTAAAATCATGACCAGAGAGAGACTGTCAAAGAATACAGCAAAGAGGTGCTGTTTTTATGAATGAGTTCATAAATTTTATTCAGCACTTTCAACACTGTTTTATTCAATACTAATACAAAACATGAAACACGCTTCTTTCTACTTCCACTCACACTGCAGCTGCAATGAATGAGTAGACAAGTGTATCGATAGCCCTTAGTTTTTATTATTATTAGCAGCCCAATGAATATTTCACTATCGCAATCCTATAGCCATACAAACTCCACTGAACAAAAACAGAAATGCATCATGCAAAGTGTTGGTCCTATGTATTCTGAGCTGAAATAAAATATTCCAGAAATGTTCCAATTGCACAAAAAGCTTATTTCTCTAAAATGTTGTGCACAAATATGTTTACATCCCTGTTAGTGAGTATTTATCCTTTGTCAATATAGTCCATTCACCTGACAGGTGTGGCATATCAAGAAGCTGATTAAACAGCATGATCATTACACAGGTGCACCTTGTGCTGGGGACAATACAAGTAACCTCTAAATGTGCAGTTACGTCACACAACACAATGCCACAGATGTCTGAAGTTTTGAGGGAGTGCGCAATTAGCATGCTGACTGCAGGAATGTCAACCAGAGGCATTGTGTGGGCGAGCGGTTTGCTGATGTCGACGTTGTGAACAGAGTGCCCCATGATTGTGTGGAGTTATGGTATGGGCAGGCATAAGCTACAAACAATGAACAAAATTGCATTTTATCAATATTAATTTGAATGCACAGAGATACCATCACATCAAATCAAATCAAATTTTATTTGTCACATACACATGGTTAGCAGATGTTAATGCGAGTGTAGCGAAATGCTTGTGCTTCCAGTTCCGACAATGCAGTAATAAACAACAAGTAATCTAACTAACAATTCCAAAACTAATATCTTATACACAGTGTAAGGGGATAAATAATATGTACATAAAGATATGAATGAGTGATGGTGCAGAGCAGCATAGGCAAGATACAGTAGATGGTATCGAGTACAGTATATACATATGAGATGAGTATGTAAACAAAGTGGCATAGTTAAAGTGGCTAGTGATACATGTATTACATAAGGATGCAGTAGATGATAGAGTACAGTATATACGTATACATATGAGATGAATAATGTAGGGTATGTAAACATTATATTAGGTAGCATTGTTTAAAGTGGCTAGTGATATATTTTACATCCTTTCCCATCAATTCCCATTATTGAAGTGCCTGGAGTTGAGTCAGTGTGTTGGCAGCAGCCACTCAATGTTAGTGGTTGCTGTTTAACAGTCTGATGGCCTTGAGATAGAAGCTGTTTTTCAGTCTCTCGGTCCCAGCTTTGATGCACCTGTACTGACCTCGCCTTCTGGATGATAGCGGGGTGAACAGGCAGTGGCTCGGGTGGGTGTTGTCCTTGATGATCTTTATGGCCTTCCTGTAACATCGGGTGTGTAGGTGTCCTGGAGGGCAGGTAGTTTGCCCCTGGTGATACGTTGTGCAGAACTCACTACAATCTGGAGAGCCTTACGGTTGTGGGCGGAGCAGTTGCCGTACCAGCCGGTGATACAGCCCGCCAGGATGCTCTCGATTGTGCATCTGTAGAAGTTTGTGAGTGTTTTTGGTGACAAGCCGAATTTCTTCAGCCTCTTGAGGTTGAAGAGGCGCTGCTGCGCCTTCTTCACGATGCTGTCTGTGTGAGTGGACCAATTTAGTTTGTCTGTGATGTGTATGCCGAGGAACTTAAAACTTACTACCCTCTCCACTACTGTTTCATCGATGTGGATAGGGGGGTGTTCCCTCTGCTGTTTCCTGAAGTCCACAATCATCTCCTTAGTTTTGTTGACATTGAGTGTGAGGTTATTGTCCTGACACCACACTCCGAGGGCCCTCACCTCCTCCCTGTAGGCCGTCTCGTCGTTGTTGGTAATCAAGCCTACCACTGTTGTCGTCCGCAAACTTGATGATTGAGTTGGAGGCGTGCGTTGCCGCGCAGTCGTGGGTGAACAGGGAGTACAGGAGAGGGCTCAGAACGCACCCTTGTGGGGCCCCAGTGTTGAGGATCAGCAGGGTGGAGATGTTGTTGCCTACCCTCACCACCTGGGGGCGGCCGGTCAGGAAGTCCAGTACCAAAGCGGGCAAAAAAGTTATTTAGTCTGCCTGGGAGCAAGACATCCTGGTCCGTGACTGAGCTGGATTTCATCTTGTAGTCCGTGATTGACTGTAGACACTGCCACATACCTCTTGTGTCTGAGCCGTTGAATTGAGATTCTACTTTGTCTCTATACTGACGCTTAGCTTGTTTGATAGCCTTACGGAGGGAATAGCTGCACTGTTTGTATTCGGTCATGTTACCAGTCACCTTGCTCTGATTAAAAGCAGTGGTTCGCGCTTTCAGTTTCACGCGAATGCTGCCATCAATCCACGGTTTCTGGTTAGGGAATGTTTTAATTGTTGCTATGGGAATGAAACATCTTCAACGCACGTTCTAATGAACTCGCACACCGAATCAGCGTATTCGTCAATGTTGTTGCCTGATGCAATACGAAACATGTCCCAGTCCACGTGATGGAAGCAGTCTTGGAGTTTGGAATCAGCTTGGTCGGACCAGCGTTGGACAGACCTCAGTGTGGGAGATTCTTGTTTTAGTTTCTGTCTGTAGGCAGGGATCATCAAAATGGAGTCGTGGTCAGCTTTTCCGAAAGGGGGGCGGGGCAGGGCCTTATATGCGTCGCGGAAGTTAGAATAACAGTGATCCAAGGTTTCGCCAGCACCTGGTGGCGCAATCGATATGCTGATACATTTTAGGGAGTCTTGTTTTCGGATTAGCATTGTTAATATCCCCAGCAACAATGACGAGATCCTGATGCCCATTTATTTTACGATATCTGTGACCAACAGATGCATATCTGTATTCCCAGTCATGTGAAATCCACATATTAGGGCCGAATGATTTTCTTATGAACTGTAAATCAGTAAAATCTTTGACATTGTTGCATGTTATGTTTATATTTTTGTTCAGTATAGATGCTGAACTTTTTCATTAGACACTGCAACAGTGTTAAACTGTTGGTGTTTACAGCAAGTAGCTAGCTAACTGGCTGGCTTGGTTATATCAGAAGTTGTCACTCAACAACAGCAAACTTATCGGGAATCCAGCTAACTTCATGTCCTACTAAAGCATGTAGCTAAGGTTTGCTATTCAGCTAAAGTAAAGGCATGGCAGGCTTCAAATAACAATCTGTTTTCAAAGATGTACAATTTAATAGTTGTGATCCTTTTAAGGACAACGAACAACTACTTACATTTGACGACTGCAACAGACTCTTTGCTCGTCTTCTTTTCCATCTTCAATTATTATTTTGTTTACTTTCAGAGAACTATCAAATCTCGAAGCGCTCCTTTTATCCAGTTTGAATGCGTTGTGGGTATGGAATTACAGAAAAGTTTACAATTTATTCATTCTACATGAGAAGCCGAAATGAGTATGACATCCTGGTAATTTGCTTGGAGTTTGTGGGTTTTTGTGTTTCCACCCACCTCTTGAGGATTGACCACAAGTTCTCAACAAAATAAAGGTCTGGGGTGTTTCCTGGTCATGGACACCAAAATATTGAAGTTTTGTTTCCCGAGCCACTTAGTTATCAATTTTGCCTTATGGCAAGGTACGCCATCATGCTGGAAACGGCATTGTTTGTCACCAAACTGTTCCTGGATGGTTGGTACCATTCTTTTTTCATGGCTGTGTACTTAGGCAAAGTTGTGAGTGAGCCCACTCCCTTGACTGAGAAGCAACCCCACTCATGAATGGTCTCAGGATGCTTTACTGTTGGCATGACACAGGACTGATGGTAGCGCTCACCTTGTCTTCTCCAGAAAAGCTTTTTTCCAGATGCCCCAAACAATCGGAAAGTGAAGAAAATGACTTTACCCCAGTCCTCAGCAGTCCAATCCCTGTACCTTTTGCAGAATATCAGTGTATCCATTATGTTTTTTCGTTTTTTCCTGGAGAGAAGTGGCTTCTTTGCTGCCCTTCTTGACACCAAGCCATCATCCAAAAATCTTTGCCTCACTGTGCGTGCAGATGCACTCACACCTGCCTGCTGCCATTCCTGAGCAAGCTCTGTACTGGTGATGCCCCGATCCCACAGCCGAATCGACTTTAGGAGACGGTCCTGGTGCTTGCTGGACTTTCTCGGTCCCTCTGAAGCCTTCTTCACACAATTGAACCGCTCTCCTTGAAGTTCTTGATGATCCGATAAATGGTTGATTTAGGTGAAATCTTACTTTCAGCAATATCCTTGCGTGTAAAGCCCTTTTTGTGCAAAGCAATGATGACGGCATGTGCTTCCTTGCAGGTAACCATGGGTGACAAAGGAAGAACAATGATTCCAAGCACCACCCTCCTTTTGAAGCTTCCAGTCTGTTATTTGAACTCAATCAGCATGACAGAGTGACCTCCAGCCTTGTCCTCGTCAACACGCACACCTGTGTTAACGAGAGAATCCCTGACTTGATGTCAGCTGGTCCTAGTGTGGCAGGGCTGAAATGCAGTGGCTGAAAAAAAAGTTTGGGGAATTCAGTTAATTTGCATGGCAAAGAGGGACTTTGCAATTCATCTGATCAGTCTTCATAACATTCTGGAGTTAATGCAAATTGCCATCATACAAACTGAGGCAGCAGACTTTGTGAAAATGTATATTTGTGTAATTCTCAAAAATTTTGGCCACGACTGTATATACACTATATATACAAAAATATGTGAACACCTCTTCACATTTGTGGATTAGGCTATGTCAACCATACTCGCTGCTGGCAGGTGTATAAAATCACGCACACAGCCGTGCAATCTCCATAGACAAACATGGGCAGTAGAATGCCCTTACTGAAGAGCTCAGTAACGTTTAACATGGCACTGTCACAGGATGTCACTTTTCCAACAAGTCAGTTTGTCAAATTTCTGCACTGCTACTGTAAGTCCTGTTATTGTGAAGTGGAAACATCTAGGAGCAACAATGGCTTAGCCGCGAAGTGGTAAGCCACACAAACTTACAGAATGGGACCGCCAAGTGTTGAAGCACGTAGCGTATACAAATCGTCTGTCATCGGTTGCAACCCACACTACCAAGTTCCAAACTGCCTCTGGAAGCAACAAGAGCTGTGCGTTGGGAGCTTCATGATATTGGTTTCCATGACCGAGCAGCCGCACACAAGCCTAACATCACCATGCGCAATACCAAGCGTCGGCTGGAGTGGTGCAAAGCTCGACGCCATTGGACTCTAGAGCAGTGGAAATGTGTTCTCTGAAAAGTGATATCACCATCTGGCAGTCCAACGGACGATTCTGGGTTTGGCAGATTCCTGGAGAATTCTACCTGCCGAATGCATAGTGCCAACTGTAGATTTTGGTTGAGGAAAAATAATGTGTGGGGCTGTTTTTCATGGTTCGGGCTAGGCCTCTTAGTTCCAGTGAAGGGAAATCTTAACACAACAACATACAATTACATTCGGGACGATTCTGTGCTTCCAACTTTGTGGCAACAGTTTATGGAAGGCCCTTTCCTGTTTCAGCATCACAATGCTATCGTGCACAAAGCGAGGTCCATACACAAATGGTTTGTCGAGATCAGTGTGAAAGAACTTGACTGGCCTGCACAGAACCCTGACTTCAACACTATCAAACAGCTTTGGAATGAATTGGAATGCCGACTGCGGGCCAGGCCTAATCACGCAGCATCAGTGCCAGACCTCACTAAAGGTCTTGTGGCTGAAAGCAAGCAAATCCCTGCAGCAATATTCCAACATCTAGTGGAATGCCTTCCCAGAAGAGTGGAGGCTGTTATAGCAGCAAAGGGGGAACCAACTCTACCTGTTACCTCTCTCCCTTGTTGCTTGTTACCTCTCTCCCTTGTTACCTCTCTCTCTTGTTACCTGCTCTCTCCCTTCTCTTCATCTTTTCATCACTTCCTCTCTCGCTATTACACACCTTGAATTGAATTACGGCCTATAGCTTGTTAGGAGCTGTCCATGGTGCTGTTAGGTGTAGGGTTCTAGGGTACTGTGGTTTCTCTAACCTGAGAAACACCATTGTGATTGAAAGTTTGTTTCATCACAAGCTTTGACAGGAAATAGTGAATGGCCATTGCCTTGTATTTTAACTGCTATAATATGTAATTGTCCAGCTCCTGTATCACATTTGAATGTGTGAAATTCCTCTCCTTTTATCAATAGTTTTGGCCTATTAGTGATTGAAGATATTAATTTTGTTGACAGTCAATATTGATTTGGAAGTGAGAGCAGGCACACACACACACACACACACACAAACAGACAGAAACATGTGTGGTTGGTGAAGGTTGACATTTATTGTCATGAATCTTGTACTGGAGGCAGAACTGAGCGACTTCCCCTCACAGGCCAGTCAAAATTGGCTATATTGTAAAAATGTATGAACTAAAATTATATGTTTGGTCTTAATTTAAGGTTAGTTATTAGGGTTAGCATGTGGTTATGGTTAGGGTTAAGGTTATGGTTATGGTTGGGTTTAATGATCATTGCAGAGCTGCCTCCAGAACAAGATTCATGATGAAAAATGCAAACCTGCATGGTGGGTTGGCCAATCACCATTACTCAGTGTGTGGGAACACACACACTGGTTATGTGGGAACACCAGGGGTGCTGTCTCCCACGCGTTTGTCCTTCTGATGGGGAGGGTTTTATGACAGGAGGTCCACAACCAAACTATCAAACAACAAATTATTTCATAAGGACCCTGCAGTAACACTTCCTATGAATACCATCTGAGTAATGCATTATAACCACATTTAATACCTTATGAGCTATGCATGAACATTTCACAAAGGACATTATATTTCTTACGAATGTATACATTTTTTTTGAGCAGCTTTAAGAGCGTCTGCTAAATGACTTAAATGTAAATGTAAATGTAAGTGTCACGCCATATCGATTACCCGTAATTATGTTCTAAATAGTAGGCATTTTGGGTTTGTGAAAGAAATCTAGTTTTATTGTATGTGAAATGCCAGGACGTAATACTCATTTTGGCTTTTCATCAAAGGAAGCAGCTACTCTTCCTGGGGTCCAGCTACATGCACAATACTGCCCCCTTTGGAGGAATTGCGTGCCCATAGTAAACAGAAAAAATGTCTGTCCAAAATTGCTAATATATGCATATAATAATTATTATTGAATAGAAAACACTCTAAAGCTTCTAAAACCGTTCGAATTATGTCTGTATGTAATGCAGAACTCACAGGGCAGCCATTCTCCCAAACTCTCTCTCTCATCAGGAAAGTTGTCCCAACTTTGACGCCATGGCCCCCACCCTTCCCAACCAGCTACGGATCTGGGAACAGTTTCTGTGTCTTCCGCGTGATGTGTTCTTTCAATAAGGCGAGTAATGGAGAAAATCCCGTGAGCTTTGGCCCGTTGGCGGGCAAAATACTGAAGTGTCATGAGAATTTAGCTGCGTGTCCTGGCGCAATTGTACACAGGGCACTCTTTGTTCCAGCTCGTCTGAGAAGAGTTGCGTTCTTTTGGTTGAATCGCCAATTGTTTTGTACGTTAATAACATCCTAAAGCTTGATTCTGCACTTAGTTTGACCAGTTTAGTCAACATATAATATGTAATTTTGAAGTTTTGATACGCAACTGTGCGGGACCAGAAGTCATTTTGGGTGCATTTGAGCTGAAGCTGTTAGCATATGCTAATACAAGGACACACAACCTGAAACGAAACGATGTATTGGGTAAGTTTGACTCCTTCCACTACATTCTGATCGAAGACCATCAAAGGTAAGGGAATATTTATGTTGTAATTTTGTATTTCTGTTGACTCCAACATAGCAGAGAAATATTGCTTATGTCTGAGTGCCGCCTCAGATTATTGCATAAGTGAACGAATTCTGTAACGTTAAAAATAAATGTAACACAGTGGTTGCATTAAGAAGCAGTGTATCTTTCTAACTATATGTAGAACATGTATATTTAGTCAAAGTTTATGATGTGTATTGCTGTTATCTGGCGTTATCTGGCGGAGCTATCTATAATTTCTCCGTACATTTCTGTAGCATTTTTTGAACATGGCTCAATGTAAATGGAGATTTATGGATATAAATTGCATATTATTGAAAAAAACATAAATGTACTGTGTAACATGTCCTATTACTGTCATCTGATGAAGATTTTCAAAAGGTTAGTGAATTATTTTTCTTTTAATCCTGCGTTTGTGATTGTGTCTTTTGCTTAACAAAATGGCTGCATATCGTCTGTGTGTCTGTGGTGGTTTGACATAAATATGTGCTATGTTTTCGCCGTAAAACATTTTAGAAATCTGACTCGCTGGGTAGATGAACAAGGTTGTGCTATTGGACTTGTTAATGTGTTGAGGTTAAATATTTCTAAGAATATTTTTGCATTCTGTGCGCCACGGTTTGAGTTGAGCGGGGGGGCTTGGTTCCCATTGGGGAACCTGTACCGTTAACATTAGTATTCTCTTTGTGAATGTCGCATTCCTGGTCATAATGCTGGTGAGCTACCGGCTGTATGTAATAACACAATTTAACAAAATTAAAATACACTCACAACAGATTTCACAACATATTAAGTGTGTACCCTCAGGCCCCTACTCTACTACCACATTTCCACAACACAAAATCCATTATACGTGTGTGTATAGTGCATATGTTATTGTGTTTTTAATTTAAAAAATGGGGTGCGACAGGAAACTTTGCAGTATTTTGCTTTTTATGTGTTATTTCGTATATTGTTCACCCCAAAAATGTTATGTGTTATTACATACAGCCGGTAACTCACCAGCATTATGACCAGGAATGCGACATTCACAAAGAGAATACTTTGTTCGCACCACCTAGGGCATTTGAACTGATTCCAGAGGCCAACTCAAAACAACACCGCTGGAGAAGAGGAATTCGGAGCGGTCTTCCAGTCAGTCGTAGGAGACACGCACACCTCCCACTGCTTCTGAATATATTACTTGCTAATTTTCAGTTCCTAGATAGCCAAGTTGACGAGATCAGGGCAAGGGTTGCTTTCCAGAGAGACATCTGGGATTGTATCACACTCTGTTTCACGGAAACATGGCTTTCTTGGGATAAACTGTCGGAGTTGGTCCAGCCACCTGGATTCTCTGTGCATCGCCCCTGACAGGAATAAACATCTCTCCGGGAAGAAGGGCAGGGGTGTATGTTTCATGACTAATTATTCATGGTGTAATTGTAATAACATACAGCAGCTCAAGTCCTTTTGTTCACCAGAACGAGAATACCTCACAATCAAATGACGACCGTATTACCGGAATTCTCCTCGGTTAGTGTCACAGCCGTGTATATCCCCCCTCAAGCCGATACCATGACGGCCCTCAAGGAACTTCACTCGACTTTACGCAAACTGGAAACCATAACAAAGCATAGTTGAGAAAAAGGCTACCTAAATTATATCAGCATATTGACTGTAGCACTCGCGCTGGAAAACCACTGCACCATTGTTACCCTAGCTTCCGGGTGCATACAAGGCCCTCCCCCACCCTTCTTTCGGCAAATCTGACCATGACTCCATTTTGCTCCTCCCTTCCTATAGGCGGAAAGTCAAACAGAATGTACCCGTTCTAAGGACTATTCAACGCTGGTCTGACCAATCGGAATCCACATTTCAAGATTGTTTTGATCACGCGGCCTCGGATGTGTTCCTGATAGCTTCTGAGAATAATATGGATGTGTACACTGATACGGTTACTGAGTTTATCAAGGAGTATATAGGATATGTTGTAACCACTGTGACTACTAAAACCTACCCTAAACAGAAACTGTGGATAGATGGCAGCATTCGAGCAAAACTGAAAGCACGAACAGCTGCATTTAACTATGGCAAGGTCACAGGGAATATGGCAGAATACAAACAGAGTAGTCATTCCCTCCGCAAGGCAATCAAAAAGGCAAAACATCAGTATCGAGACAAAGTGGTGGCGCAATTCAACGGCTAAGACACGAGATGTATGTGGCAGGGTCTACAGACATTCACAGACTACAAAAGGAAAACCAGCCATGTCGCCGACACCGACGTCTTGATTCCAGACAAGATAAACACATTCTTTGCCCGCGTTGTGGATAACACAGTGCCACCGGCATGGCCAGCCACCAAGAACTGTGTGTAAGAGATTTAAACGTGTTAACCCTTTCAAGGCTGCAGTGCCAAACGGCATCCCTAGGTGCTTCCTTAGAGCATGCGCAAACCAGCTGAATGGTGTGTTTACGGACATATTCAATCTCTCACTATCCCAGTCTGCTGTCCCCACATGCTTCAAGATGGCAACCATTGTTCCTGTACCCAAGAAAGCGAAGGTAACTGAACTAAATTAATATCACCCCGTAGCACTCACTTCTGTCATGATGAAGTGCTTTGAGCGACTCGTCAAGGATCATATCACCTCCACCATACCTGTCACCCTAGACCGCTTTCATTTGCTTACCGCCCCAATAGGTCCACAGACAATGCAATTGCTATCACACTGCACACTGCTCTATCCCATCTGGACAAGAGGAATACCTTCTGGATGTAAGAATGCTGTTTATTGACTATAGCTCAGCATTCAACACCATAGTACACTCCAAGCTCATCATTAAGCTCGAGGCCCTGTGTCTGAACCCCGCCCTTGGGTCCTGGACTTCCTGACGGGCTGAAGTCAGGTGGTGAAGGTAGGAAACAACATCTCCACTTCACTGATCCTCAACACTGGGGCCCCACAAGGGTGGGTGGTCAGCCCCCTCCTGTACTCCCTGTTCACCCATGACTGCGTGGCCATGCACGCATCCAACTCAATCTTCAACTTTGCAGATGACAGAACAGTAGTAGGCTGTTGTGGAAAATAACCTCTCAGTCAACGTCAACAAAACAAAGTAGATGATCATGGACTTCAGAGGGAGCACCCCGACAGGACAGCAGTGGAGATGGTGGTTTTAAGTTCCTCTGTGTACATATCACTGACAAACTGAAATGGTCCACCCACTCAGACTGTGTGGTGAAGAAGGCGCAACACTGATGTCAACCTCAGGAGATGTGGCTTGTGGCTTGTCACATAAAACCCTCACACATTTTGACAGATGCACAATTGAGGGCATCCTGTCGGGCTGTATATCCGCCTGGTACAGGAACTGCACCACCCACAACCTCAGGGCTCTCTAGAGGGTGATGTGGTCTGCACAACGCATCACCGGTGGCAAACTACCTGTCATCCAGGACACCTACAGCACCCGATGTCACAGGAAGGCCAAAAAGATAATCAAGGACAACAACCACCCGAGCCACTGTCTGTTCACCCTGCTATCATCCAGAAGACGAGGTCAGTACAGGTGCATCGAAGCTGGGACCGAGAGACTGAAAAACCTCTTTTATCGCAAGGCCATCAGACTGTTAAATAGCCATCAATAGCACAGAGAGGCTGCTGCCTACATACAACTTTAAATCATTGGCCACTTTAATAAATGGAACACTCATCACTTTAATAATGTCACTTTAATAATGTTTACTCATCTCATATGTATATACTGTATTCTGTTCTATACTATCTATCGCATCTTAGCCTATGCCGCTCTGAAATTGCTCATCCGTATATTTATATATTGTTATTTATTCCACTCTTTTACTTAGATTTATGTGTATTCGGTATTTGTTGTGAAATTGTTAGATATTACTTGTTAGATATGGAACTAGAAGCACAAGCATTTTGCTACACTCGCAATAACATTTGCTAAACACATGTATGTGACCAATACAATTTGATTTTATCTGGTTCTTCCTTTAAAAGTTGTCGTACTGCAGCACAGATTGCTGGCTGCCGCAGAATTTTATTTCAGTGTCAAGCATTGTTGCCATTAATGCCAGTTAGTGCTGGTTTGGCCACCAGAGGGCATCTTTGGGAAGATAAGTTATTGAAATGACATGACTCTTAGGCTTACTTTAGCGTATCTTACCTATTGGCAAAGCACACAGTACAAGTCATCCATGTCTTTAAATACAGTCAAGGATTTTAGTAATAAAATTATATAACAAAGGAAGCCTTGAATAATTAAGCAATGATTACACCGCAACATGTCGGCTAAAGCAAAATAATTCACGAATGCATTTAACTGTTTTGAATAATGGCTGTACTAGAGACTTAAAAAAATGTTTTGTAAGAACAGACCATATGGGATTTATTTAAAAAAATGGTTCACTAATTGTTATTTAATAATATTATGGTGTTTCATTTAACATTTGCCTATGGGTTTCCGTTAGGAAAATATGGTGCTGTTCAACTTTACCAGTCGGGAGTAGGCCTGGGCTACATAGTGACTGCGAGTGAAGAGAAAAAATAATTCTAACATAAAAATCTGATTGATTTATCAAGACTTGTCCCCATGCTTGTCTCAGCGCAAAATGGTGCTGAAATAGTTGATCACACGCGGGTAGTCTATTGCTTCAAATCCTATTATAACAATTGGATGACTTTGTGTTTTCAGTAAGCAATAATTTGATTAGCCTACTCCATAAACTGCAAAGTGTAGGCTAAAGCGATTGAATTCACGAATGCATTTGACTGTTTTTAATATTGGCTGTGCTAGAGACTTAAAATTTTTTGTTAGAAGAGGCTATATGGGATTGATTATAATTTGTTTTTAAACCTTGAAAAATGAAACAATATAAACCGCAACATGCCAGTAAAATACTCTTAGACTTAGAGATTACGGTCAGGGACAGTGCAATTTGCAAACACTATCAACAGATGCCTTTTACGACGAACGCAAAATAACAGGAAAATGAACAGGTACAGTAGAATACAAAACTGTACAGTAGGCCTAATAATGCGAATAATTAGGCTTGAATAAATCTACTGCTGGTCTTTACTGTCTGCTGCACATTTCAACATTTTATTCCATTTCCAGATAGCTTGAATAGTCTATCAACTCACTGATAGATGAAGAAGATGAGCGATCGGCAAAGCCCATCTGGAATTTGCTGGCATCACGGCATAACATCAACATTGCTGTAATCACAGTCAGAAGACAATTGAAGAAACTTGCGCGGACTTATAGAAAGACTCTGCAAGACATTTTATATACAGTTGAAGTCAAAAGTTTACATACACTTGGGTTGGAGTCATTAAAACACTCCACAAATTTCTTGTTAATAAACTAGTTTTGGCAAGTCGTTTAGGACATCTACTTTGTGCATGACACAAGTAATTTTTCCAAAAATTGTTTACAGACGGATTATTTAACTTATAATTCTCTATATCACAATTCCAGTGGGTCAGAAGTTTACATACACTAAGTTGATGTAACGATCTGGGTGTAGTGGTTGTGAAGTCAGGTGCAGAAAACAGAGAGTTCAAGGTAGTGCTCTTTAATGCACACACGGCGAACATAGGCCACCCCACGAAACACTGGGCGCTCACAAAAACAAATGCCCCAAACACGGGGACTAAAACAGTCCAACAAAACCCACGAACAGGAAAAAACATGTTAGTATCAAACATGCACAAATGTCACACAAACAATCCCGCACAAAGAACAGGCTGGCTGGCGAAAAAAGCCCAACTATTCAACACAATACATAAAAGGTGTAACCAATAAACAGACAAGGAGGGGGAGGAAAGAATCAGTGGCAGCTAGTAGGTCGGCGACAACGACCGCCAAGCGCCACCTGGACGGAAAGGTAGCCACCTTCGGTAGGAGTCGTGACAGTTGACTGTGCCTTTAAACAGTTTGGAAAATTCCAGAAAATGATGTCATGGTTTAGAAGCTTCTGATAGGCTAATTGATATCATTTGAGTCAATTGGAGGTGTACCTGTGGATGTATTTCAATGCCTACCTTTAAACTCAGTGCCTCTTTGCTTGACATCATGGGAAAATCAAAAGAAATGAGCCAAGACCTCAGAAAAAACATTGTAGACCTCCACAAGTCTGAAGGTACCACGTTCATCTGTACAAACAATAGTACACAAGTATAAACACCATGGAACCACGCAGCCGTCATACCGCTCAGGAAGGAGACGTGCTGTCTCCTAGAGATGAACGTACTTTGGTACGAAAAGTGCAACTCAATCCGAGAACAACAGCATAGGACTTGCTGAAGATGATGGAGAAAACAGGTACAAACGTATCTATATATCCACAGTAAAACGAGTCTTATTGTTATATTGTTATATTGACATAACCTGAAATGCTGCTAAAGCAAGGAAGAAGCCACAGCTCCAAAATCGCCATAAAAAAGCCAGATGACGGTTTGCAACTGTACATGTGGACAAAGATCGTACTTTTTGGAGAAATGTCCCCTGATCTGATGAATCAAAAATAGAACTGTTTGGCCATAATGACCATTATTATGTATGGAGGGAAAAGGGGGAGGCTTGCAAGCCGAAGAACACCATCCCAACCGTGAAGCACGGGGGTGGCAGCATCATATTGTGGGGGTGATTTGCTGCAGGAGGGACTGGTGCACTTCACAAAACAGATGGCATCATCAGGATGGAAAATTATGTGGATATATTGAAGCAACATCTCAATACATCAGTCAGGAAGTTAAAGCTTTGTTGCAAATGGGTTTTCCAAATGGACAATAACCCCAAGCATACTTCCAAAGTTGTGGCAAAATGGCTTAAGGACAAGAAAGTCAAAGTATTGGAGTGGCCATCACAAAGCGCTGACCTCAATCCCATAGAACATTTGTGGGAAGAACTGAAAAAGTGTGTGCGATCAAGGAGGCCTACAAACCAGACTCAGTTACACTTGCTCTATCAGGAGGAATGGACCAAAATTCACCCAACTTATTGTGGGAAGCTTGTGGAAGGCTACCTGAAACGTTTGACAATTTAAAGGCAATGTTAACAAATACTTATTTATTGAGTGCTCGTAAACGTCTGACCCACTGGGAATGTGATGAAAGAAATAAAAGCTGAAATGAATCATTCTCTCTGCTATTATTCTGACATTTCACAAAAAGTGGTGATCCTAACTGACCTAAGACTGGGAATTTTTACTGGGATTAAATGTCAGGAATTGTAAAAAACATTGAGTTTAAATGTATTTGGCTAAGGTGCATGTTAACCTCCGACTTCAACTGTATACATTTGTATACAGTTGTACTACTCTGTATTTGTACTACTCTGTAGTTTCAACCCATTGATTTGTCTCAGAAACAAAGCACTGTGCATGTTCCAGGCCTAGGCATGGAACATAGCTGGCGAGACATTCAATGACGTCATCAAGAGATATGCTGGACCCTATGTCAGAGAGGTGTTTCTGGGACCACATTGTTTCTTTCAAGGTAGGATTATTGCAATATTTTGTTATGTTTAGGCCTAGTTATATTTATATTATTTTACCTAATGATGGCTGTTAGGCTAATGTCATTTATTTTTTCAAATGCAGACAATGTCCCAAAACACACTGCTGCCTCGTTTGCATTGAAAATGAGGGCATAAACTGGGTAAAGATGCCAATAGAGTAAGTTGACCTACTACATTTTTAACAGGACATTACTCAACACTAGTGAGACTTACCTCCCTACGGTAGGCCTACAGTATATCTAAAATAAAATTATTGAATCACTACATGTAGGTCTCCTGATTTAATCCCAATCATACTTGTTTGGCATCAACTGAAAACATTTATCTGTAACAGCCAAGTTTACAAGCAAATAAGACGGCAATCAAGATGTTTTGGCTTGTGAAACTGACGATACAACAATGCAACAAATACATTGATCATCTCATTAAGGTTTTAACTGTGGTTGTGGAGCTGGGGGGGGAAGAGCAATTAAAATGTAGCTGAGATGTACAGTAGATTTACATAAACATAAAAATACTTATTTTCCACCATAATTTGCTAATAAATTCATTACAAATCCTACAATGTGATTTTCTGGATTTTTCCCCTCATTTTGTCTGTCATAGTTGACGTGTACCTATGATGAAGATTACAGGCCTCTCTCATCTTTTTAAGTGGGATAACTTGCACAATTGGTGGCTGACTACATGTTTTTTTGCCCCACTGTATGAAGTGCAAGAAGGCCCTTCCATTGTAGTTTGGAATTCAGTTAATTCATGAGGTCCATGGTAAAGGCAAAATCAGCTAACCATTCTTTATCTTGCAGTTGTGGGAAATCCAAATATTTTCCTTTTATTTGCAAAAACTCAGCAATATACCCGACTTCAGGTCCCACAGCCTTTTAAGCACCTTCCCCAAACTCAGCCATCTCACGTTTGTGTGCATGATCCAACTCTATCTCTTCCAGCAGTGAGACAAACTACCGGTGGTTTAAAGATTTTTCCTTATGAAGTTTACCACTTTAGTGACTATCCACATATGGCTCATTTTCAGAAGACATTTACAGAGCACCTCCTGATGAATAATGCAATGCAGGTAAAAAAAAATATTATCTGGGTTCAGCTCAGCTACTTGATCTTGTATCCTTTTCAAAAGGCCACATTTTTTCCTGTGTACGCCGAGGAGCTTAAAACCTTCCACCTTCTCCGCTACTGTCCCGTCGATGTGGATAGGGGGCTGCTCCCTCTACTGTTTCCTGAAGTCCACGATCTGGGGGCGGCCCGTCAAGAAATCCAGGACCCAGTAGCATAGGGCGGGGTTGAGACCCTGGGTCTTGAGCTTAATGACAAGTTTGGAGGGTACTATGGTGTTAAATGCTGAGCTGTAGTCGATAAACAGCATTCTTACATAGGTATTCCTCTTGTCCAGTTGGGTTAGGGCAGTGTGCAGTGTGATTGCGTCATCTGTGGACCTGTTGTGGCGGTAAGCAAATTGGAGTGGGTCTAGGATGTCAGGTATTGTGGAGGTGATATGGTCCTTGACTAGTCTCTCAAAGCACTTCATGATGACAGAAGTGAGTGCTACGGGGTGGTAGTCATTTTGCTCAGTTATCTTAGCTTTCTTGGGAACAGGAACAATGGTGGCCCTCTTGAAGCATGTGGGAACCGCAGACTGGGATAAGGATTGACTGAATATGTCCATAAACAGGAGGAAGTGGCCGTGGATGCCATCTGGGCCTGCAGCCTTGTTAGGGTTAACACGTTTACATGCTTTACTCACGTTGGCTGCAGTGAAGGAGAGCCCGCAGGTTTTGGTAGCGGGCCGTGTGAGTGGCACTGTATTGTCCTCAAAGTGAGCATTGAAGTTGTTTAGTTTGTCTGGGAGCAAGACATCGTGTTCCGACAGGGCTGGTTTTTCTTTTGTAGTCCGCGATTGACTGTAGACCCTGCCACATACGTCTCGTGTCTGAGCCGTTGAATTGCGACTCTACTTTGTCTCTATACTGACACTTAGCTTGTTTGATTGCCTTGCGGAGGGAATAGCTACACTGTTTGTATTCAGTCATGTTCCGGTCACCTTGCCCTGATTAAAAGCAGTGGTTCGCGCTTTTAGTTTTGCGCGAATCCTGCCATCAATCCACGGTTTCTGGTTGGGGAATATATTAATAGACGCTGTGGGTACAACATCACAGATGCACTTGCAAATAAACTCGCTCAACGAATCATCAATGTTGTTGTTTGATGCTATGCAGAACATATCCCAGTCCACGTGATCAAAGCAATCTTGAAGCGTGGAATCCGATTGGTCGGACCAGCGTTAAACAGACCTGAGCACGGGTGCTTCCTCTTTGAATATCTGTCTATAGTTTGTTAAAATGGAGTTGTGGTCAACTTTTCTGAAAGGAGGGTGGGGGAGGGCTTTATATGCGTCGCAGAAGTTCCATATTCTCTGTGATGTTCTCAACATGTGGTGTCACTGTTTGTCTAGACAGGGAAACATTTTCAAACCGCTCTTTCTTGTCGGGGCAAAGTTCTGCTGCAGAGTCAATTAAACATTCTTTAATGAATTCGCCCTCAGTGAATGGCTTGCTATGTTTAGCAATTTTGTGGGACAGTACAAATTCCGCTCATGCAATTCTTCACACATCTTTCCCTGATACCTCAATAAATAAATATTTAGATGTCCACTCTTGCTGGAACACCCTACATTCACTGTCTACTTTCCTTTTCTTTGAAATCTTTGAAAAACTAATTTTGCTCAATTTCTAGGTAGCTAATATTTGTAACTGTGACGTGTATGTCACCCTGTCAGTCACTATCTGTCAGTCACTATCTGTCCTCGTGCAGTTGTTATATATATGTGCCTTCAAAATAAATGTCCCCCAAGCGTTGGGAGTTAAATCATTACACAAAGGTGAGAATTTATTGGACTTTTCATTTGAATAACAAATTTGTTCTTCAAAACTCTACTATTGGAAATTCTTAATGTGATCTGAGCATGATTCAGCAGGCCGTATTGAATCAGGTCACGAGTCACATACGGCCCTCGGGCTGGCCTTTGACCAGGCCTGTATTAGACTATTCTTTTGTAAATGAATATAGATATGAAGAGTTTTATCCTGCTAATAGCCCATCATGGGTGGATGGCTTCTTTCGTGTTCCAATGTATTGAATTAATGTATTAATTACAGTTATTTACAATTCTCATTCTCGGTGGGAACAGTGTTTGCAGAGTCCTCAACCTGCTACACTTATGAAAAACAACTGTTTGAAATGGCTCCGGCTGTCCATCACTACTGTAAATAAAAACACAACATCTACAGTGGTACAAATATATTATTGAATTTGATTTAAAAAAGCCACATTTGCCTCGGGATCCATTTCAGTTGGTATTCTGTGTCCACTCGTGGTATGTCTCTTTGGTTACCCATCTTTGGAATAGCAGAACAGTTCTGACTTACATTTGGTCAAAAATGTACAAATATCCCTGCAAATCAAATGGTCTAGTCTCCATGAAAGCCAACCGAACTGTGAAATAAGTTTAGTTTTATACTAACAAGTGGTTGCTATGGTGAATAATCCAATAATAATTGGTAGGACACATAAAAGGAAACGTCAAAGAGTTTACCGGAATCTCTAAATGAAAATACTAACAGATCAATAAAATGTACTTGTAGAACTAATTAAATTAGAGTATTCGAGGATTCTAAATTAATATTGAGGATTCTAAATGAATATACAGTGGGGCAAAAAAGTATTTAGTCAGCCACCAATTGTGCAAGTTCTCCCACTTAAATAGATGAGAGAGGCCTGTAATTTTCATCATAGGTACACTTCAACTATGACAGAAAAAAATGAGAAAAAAAATCCAGAAAATCACATTGTAGGATATTTAAATTATTTATTTGCAAATTATGGTGGAAAATAAAATGTTATTGGTAGCCTGGCTTGGTTGTTGGTATCCAGGTACTGAAGCATCCGGGGTGAAAAATGAATTAACAAGTTCAGTGAGGAAAAAACTAAGACGTTGGTAAATGTGTTAAATGCAGAGTTTTGATTGAACAGTTATTAAAAGTAAACAACGAAAAGTTTGGCAGGTAGCCAAGTCGCAATAAACAACAGCACGATAATGTGGAAGTGGATAATGTGGAAGTGTGACGTTTTCCCATGTGAGAGGATGTTGCGTATACGCAGGGAGTCTGGAAACACATGCAGAAGGTGAGTTTAATAATAAACATGAAGATAATACAAAACAGGAGATGCGTACTGAAAGTAACCAAAAAGCAATTTTGAGTTAGATGACACATTCTCAGTATTCTATCTAGAGCCTTAAAAGGTTCTTTGGTTATCCAGGAGAACCCTTAGAATAATGCTTTTCGTTTCTAGGTAGAACCCTTTTGGATTCCATGTGGAATGTTCTGCATGTAATCAAAAATATTTTACCTGGGACCAAAAAGGGTTCTACTATGAGGACAGTCGAAGAACCCTTTTGGAACCCTTTTCTCTGAGTGTAGGATGAGCCTAGTATGCTGATATTGGTTGCTTAATGCTTTCAGTTTCACTATACCGTATGTTCTAAATAGTATGTAGTATGATTAGTACACACTATGCAGTTTAAGTTAGATGTAGGGAAGGCAGGTTTTGAGACACGGCCTCTCTCTCTTTCTCGGCTGGTTAGTGAAAGCCCTGTGGTAAATGGAGTGATTATCTTACAGAGAACATCATAACCCATTGATTTTATGCAGATGATCACCTTTCTGTTTAGGCAGGGCTGATGGTGGTAGTAATTTACAGAAGAAAAACAATTGCTGCGTTCACCTGGTGGAGTAATTGTTTATTAATTTTCTATTAAACAAACAGTGCTGATCAATGTTATGGAAAGGTGGCCCGTGAATACCATCAACATACATAGATTTGCCTCTGACATTAGAACTAGATTACTTTTAATGAGCTTTGCAATGTCGGGCCAATGCCATATAGGCAGGGGCTAGGTCCAGCATTGGGCATATGTGATAGGTTGTCTGAGTGTGCGTACGTACATGTGTGTGTTTACTCCTCATTAAGAGAGTGTGTTTCTCCTTATTTCTCTCATTCTGTCCATCTCTTCCTCCTATGTTCTTCTCCTCCCTCACATTACCTTTATCTGAGAGGCCTGGTCCCTGTCTGTTTGTTACAGTACACAAAGGCACACTTTCACTCACACACACATACACACACCAGGAAAAGCTTTGGTATACATATTTTTATATCTAAAGTGGACATTGCCATTGGCTGCATGGAGTCACATTAAGAGAAATCGCATGCAGGCTTGTTTACAAGCTCGAACACTGTAATGTGAGATGTAATTTACATTTCGGTTAGGCTGATAGAAATCATCATTATATAGTTTAATGATTTTCAATTTGAGCGTAATTATTTGTATATAGCCCACACTTTCTCGTTCTGAACTTCTAACACAAATGGGACGGTGTGGCTTCTTGACAATGATCAAGAGCAGCTGCTCACCGATTTGACAGTTAGACCTCCGACACCACCAAAACATCAGCTATGCGGGTGTCGTCTATTACCGATTAACACTTGATCTGATTGAATTTAGGCCTAAATTCAAGGAGCTGTGGAATTGAATCAGTTCTTAAGCATTTTTTCCCTTTTATTGAAAGTATTATTTGTACAGTGGGAAATGTAGAGAGGGAGACATAAACCGAGGATGGCCGAGACGGGGCTTGAAAACCCATCCGCAGAGGGCACATGTGGTCCAGAGTCGGTAGCTTAGACTCCAGCACAGTCCTAAATCTGTATAATTTTTTATATTTGAACTAACACAAGTAAGTGAGTATGTGGTGTGTGCGTGGGCTTGCCTGTGTGTTTGTGCATACTTGTGTGTGTCTGGTATGTGTGTGTGTGTAACAGAAGGGATTGATCCAGTCTCAATCTAATCACTAATTCTCTCAGCTGTAATTGACCTGGATGAGATGTTGGAGAGGAACCGATCGGCTGGCCACGGATCAATATCCTGATCAGAGGGGGAAGAGAGAACGTCTAATGTGGGATCAATCAGAGTTACACACCAGTCACTGGCTGTGTTGTTCTCTGTCTATTGCTTTTGTCAGATGATGCCTTCTATCTGCCCACCTCTGCCTCATATCCTTGACCTGCCAGGACACAGGCATGCATACACGTACTTACGCAAAAAAAAGAGTGAACAGAGACAGACAGAAGCATAAAGGAGGAGAGGCAAGAGAGGAAAGACAAATTGAGACACACAAGAACGCTTTCTCCTCAATCCCTTTCTCCCCTCCTCTCTTTCTCACCTGTCCCTCTCTCCCAAACTGTCTACCCTGCCTGTCCAAACAGAACACTGAACACAGTTCCGGAGCACAGCCCTCGTTTCAAAGTTTTCCCTCAACACTGCTCCTGCCAGCCACCTCCTCTATCCATCCATCCCTCTCTCTTTCCATCCCTCTCTCCCTGCCTCCCCCTGTATGGTTGTTGATTGGAGTTCTGAGTGTTTGTGGCAGTAGTGTGTTGTGGATAATAGAGCATAGAGGCTGGTCTGAATACAGCACAGGGAGGATTTGTTTATGGGAGATATGGAGGCAGGCCTCTAGGCACTGTGGTTCCTGTCTGGCTGTCACCCTGCATTTACCCTGCATTCATCACCTGACAGGGGATCTGATGCAAGCAAATACATCACACACTCTTCCCAAATCCCTAAACACCTCCACGTCTGATGTGTGTTTACGTTTATTTAGAAATGGCAGACTGAAAGTGAACGAAAGAAAAATACCTTGAGTGTTTGTGTGTGTGTGTGTGTGTGTGTGTGTGTGTGTGTGTGTGTGTGTGTGTGTGTGTGTGTGTGTGTGTGTGTGTGTGTGTGTGTGTGTGTGTGTGTGTGTGCATCCGTAAATGTGTTTGTGTGCGAGTGTGTACATGTGTTTAGAAGATGACAGGGAACATAGAGTGATGGGATGTCCTCTCCATGTGTGTGATCAGAACCCACCCTGGTATCAGCCTGGTCCAGGGTCCATTGATACTGAAAATGGAGATAAATGTCTGCCTCACCAACCCTGTTGAAGTAGCCCTGTTTGTGTGTGCATGTCTGATATGCTTTATTTATTTTTTATTTTTTTTGTTGGGGGTGGGGGGGTAAATCAGCTTTAATATTACAGATAGATTGTAGCTTCCATCAATGTAATTGTCTGCATAATGTCCAATTCTCCATATATTTTTTTATTAGACATATATATTTACATACAGTACCAGTCAAAAGATTGGTGGAATGAGTAGGACACACCTACTCATTTCAGGGTTTTTCTTGATTTTTACTATTTTCTACATTGTACAATAATAGTGAAGACATTTCAACTATGAAATACCACATGGAATCATGTAGTAACAAAAAAGTGTTAAACAAATCAAAATAAATTTTATATTTGAGATTCTTCAAAGTAGCCATCCTTTGCCTTGATGACAGCTTTGTACATTGATATACTTGACATAATATGGACTTGTTCTTTTACCAAATAGGGCTATATTCTGTATACCACCCCTACCTTGTAACAACACAACTGATTGGCTCAAACGCATTAAGAAGGAAAGACATTCCACAAACTAACTTTAACAAGTTACACATGTTAACCTGCATTCCAGGTGACTACCTCATGAAGCTGGTTGAGAGAATGCCAAGAGTGTGCAGAGCTGTCATCCAGGTGGCTACTTTGAAGAATCTAACATCTAAAATGTGTTTTAATTTGATACTACTGTCAAGCCCTGGTCTTAGTATTTTGTGCTTTCTTCATTTATTTGGTCAGGCCAGGGTGTGGCATGGGTTTTTGTATGTGGTGTGTTTTGTATTGTTTTTTTTTCACATGTATTGGGATGGTAGCTTAGTGGGGTGTTCTGGGTGAATCTATGGCTGTCTGAAGTGGTTCTCAATCAGAGGCATGTATTTATCATTGTCTCTGATTGGGAACCATATTTAGGCAGCCATATTCTTTGAGTGTTTCGTGGGTGATTGTCCTTTTCTTCCTCTTCCTGTCCTTATGTCTGTCGTGTACTAGTTTGCACCAGTATTAGGCTGTTTTGGTTTTCGTTACGTTTATTGTTTTGTAGTGTTTGTGTTTAGTGTGTTTTTTCATTAAACATGAATCTCAATAGCCACGCCGCATTTGGGTCCGACTCTTCTTCGCCTATAGAAAACCGTAACAGAATCACCCACCACAATAGGACCAAGCGGCGTGACAACAGGCAGCGGCAGCAGGAGATACGAAATAAGGATTTCTGGACTTGGGAGGAAATCCTAGACGGAGAAGGACCCTGGGCACAACCTGGAGGCGGAAAGCGGAGAGGCGCTGGTATGAGGAGGCAGCAAGGCGACGCGGATGGAAGCCCGAGAGTCAGCCCCCAAAAGTTCTTGGGGGGGGTTCACAGGGAGTATGGCGACGCTAGGTAGGAGACCTACGCCAACCTCCTGTGCTTACCGGGGGGCTAGAGAGACCGGGCAGACACCGTGTTATGCTGTGGTGCGCACAGTGTCCCCAGTGCGGGTGCATAGCCCGGTGCGGTACATTCCAGCTCTGCGTATCGGCCGGGCTAGAGTGAGCTTCGAGCCAAATGCCATAAAGCCGGCTCTACGCATCTGGTCCCCAGTGCGTCTCCTTGGGCCGGCTTAAATGGCACCTGCCTTGCTCACGGTGTCCCGGTTCGCCTGCATAGCCCAGTGTGGGCTATTCCACCTCGCCGCACTGGCAGAGCGACCGGGAGTATTCAACAAGGTAAGGTTGGGCAGGCTCGGTGCTCAAGAGCTCCAGTGCGCCTGCACGGTCCGGTCTACCCAGTACCACCTCCACGCACCAGCCCTCCGGTGGCAGCTCCCCGCACCAGGCTTCCTGTGCGTGTCCTTGGCCCAGTACCACCAGTGCCAGCACCACGCATAAGGCCTACAGTGCACCTCGCCTCTCCAGCGCTGCCAGAGCCTTCCTCCTCTACAGCGCTGCTGGAGTCTCCTGCATGTTCAGCGCAGCCAGAACTGCCAGTCTGCATTGAGCAGCCAGAGCTGCCAGTCTGCATTGAGCAGCCAGAGCTGCCAGTCTGCAAGGAGCAGCCAGAGCTGCCAGTCTGCAAGGAGCTGCCAGTCTGCAAGGAACTGCCAGTCTGCATGGAGCAGCCAGAGCTGCCAGTCTGCAAGAAGCCGTCAGAGCTGCCAGTCTGCAAGAAGCCGCCAGAGCTGCCAGTCTGCATGGAGCAGCCAGAGCCGTCAGTCAGCATGGAGCAGCCAGAGCCGTCAGTCAGCATGGAGCAGCCAGAGCCGCCAGTCAGCATGGAGCAGCCAGAGCCGCAAGTCAGCATGGAGCAGCCAGAGCCGCCAGTCAGCATGGAGCAGCCAGATCCGCCAGTCAGCCAGACTCTTCCAGATCTGCCAGTCAGCCAGACTCTTCCAGATCCGCCAGTCAGCCAGACTCTTCCAGATCCACCAGTCAGCCAGGATCTGCCAGAACCGCCAGCCAGCCAGGATCTGCCAGAGCCAACTACCTGCCTGAGCTTCCTCTCAGTGCTGAGCTTCCTCTCTGTGCCGAGCTTCCTCTCAGTGCCGAGCTTCCCCTCAGTCCCGAGCTTCCCCTCAGTCCCGAGCTTCCCCTCAGTCCCGAGCTTCCCCTCAGTCCCGAGCTGCCCCTCAGTCCCGAGCTGCCCCTCAGTCCCGAGTTGCCCCTCAGTCCCGAGTTGCCCCTCAGTCCCGAGCTGCCCCTCAGTCCAGTGGGGTCCTGGGTGAGGACTACTAGGCCAAGGTCGGCGGCGAGGGTTGCCTAAGACTTTGATCGAGTGGGGTCCACGTCCCGCGCCGGAGCCCCCACCGTGGACAGACGCCCACCCGGACTCTCCCCTATGGGTTTTGGTGTGCGGCCGGGAGTACGCACCTTGGGGGGGGGGGGGGGGGGTTCTGTCACGCCCTGGTCTTAGTATTTTGTGTTTTCTTCATTTATTTGGTCAGGCCAGGGTGTGGCATGGGTTTTTGTATGTGGTGTGTTTTGTATTGTTTTTTTTCGCATGTATTGGGATGGTAGCTTAGTGGGGTGTTCTAGGTGAATCTATGGCTGTCTGAAGTGGTTCTCAATCAGAGGCAGGTGTTTATCGTTGTCTCTGATTGGGAACCATATTTAGGCAGCCATATTCTTTGAGTGTTTCGTGGGTGATTGTCCTTTTCTTCCTCTTCCTGTCCTTATGTCTGTCGTGTACTAGTTTGCACCAGTATTAGGCTGTTTTGGTTTTCGTTACGCTTATTGTTTTGTAGTGTTGGTGTTTAGTGTGTTTTTTCATTAAACATGAATCTCAATTTGGGTCCGACTCTTCTTCGCCTATAGAAAACCGTAACAACTACATTAATCAATGTGTTATTTCATAGATCTGATGTCTTCATTATTAATCTACAATGTAGAAAATAGTAAAAATCTAGAAAAACCCTTGAATGTGTCAGTGTCCAAACTTTTGACTGGTACTGTATATACATACACTTTATATATTAAAAAAAAATAAGAAATCATATTCTTAATAATGTAGGGAGATCATGCAAAGGATTGTTACCTCTAACCAGGATTTCCATTACGAACATTATATATTTGGCAAGCAACTATTATTTTACCAAACAATTATTGTGATTAATCCTGTCATCCCAAACAGCTTTACTCCCTAGCAACAGTTGTGGGAAACATACACATACACACACACACACAAACACTCATATACACTTAACCCTTTTCCCCCACAAACCATAAACTCAGATGTTCAACAGTTGTTCCATCCCAGAGCCCAACTCAAGAAAGGACTTGATTTACGAATGCTTTATAGTTGCAGCTGTTTGAGAAGGCATGCAAAATTGAGCAAAAACGGGCAAAAATGGGGTCATTTGATTAATCATTGTTAAGTCCTAGGTGATGGAGATCAGATAAACCACCTTCCCTGAAACACACACACGCTGGTCCCCCGTTGTGACCATTTTCCAACCATCTATATGCAGTCAGATCTTTGGTTATTTTGAGCCACAATAATATGCCCCTTCTCTCTGAGTGTCAGAGTTTGACCCTGTCCCCATGGGTTACTGCAGCAGGTGTTGCCAGCACTGTCTCTGACAGTCTCTGACTGTATTCATCTTTCTGATTTGGCCTACTTACAGTAGGACCATAAAACAGATAAGGACTCCTTAGTGTATGGGTCCCGCAGGTGTGTGTCTAAGGTATAGGGTTGGGCAAAATTCCATCATGATAGGACAATAAATAAGTCAAATAATTTATAATTTATTTTAAAATGTATATCCCATATCTGCACAAAATCCATGCTCACAAACTCACATGGGCTCTGGGAATTGCAACAATTATCCTTTTTCACTCACTCAACTCCAAGCTTTTCCAAAAACATACACTCCACCTTCCATCATCACATACTGTGCCTTCTTTTTGAAACTTTTATTTAACCTTTATTTAACTAGGCAAGTCACTTAAGAACAAATTCTTATTGATAATGACGGCCTACCAAAAGGCAAAATGCCTCCTGCGGATATGGGGGCTGGGATAAAAAATAAATGTGTGTGTATATGTATATATATATATATATATATATATATATATATATATATATATATATATATATATATATATATATACATATATATATACACATATATATATATACACACATATATACATACATATGACAAAACACACATCACGACAAGAGAGACACTACAATAATATATAGAGACCTAAGACAACAACACAGTATGGCAGCAACACATGAAAACACAGCATGGTAGCAACACAACATGACAACAACATGGTAGTAACACAACATTGCAGCAGCACAACATGGTAGAGGCACAAAACTTGGTACAAACATTATTTGGCACAGACAACAGCACAAAGGGCAAGAAGGTAGAGAGAACAATACATCATGCGAAGCAGCCACAACTGTCAGTGAGAGTGTCCATGATTGAGTCTTTGAATAAAGAGATGGAGATAAAACAGTCCAGTTTGAGTGATTTTTGCAGCTCATTCCAGTCGCAAGCTGCAGCGAACTGAAAAGAGGAGCGACCCAGGGATGTGTGTGCTGTGGGGACCTTTAACAGAATGTGACTGGCAGAACGGGTGTTGTATGTGGAGGATGAGGGCTGCAGTAGGCATCTCAGATAGAGGTGAGTGAGGCCTAGGGTTTTATAAATAGGCATCAACCAGTGGGTCTTGCGACGGGTATATAGAGATGACCAGTTTACAGAGTAGTATACAGTGCAGTGATGTGTCCTATAAGGAGCATTGGTGGCAAATCTGATATCTAGCCGCTCGAGAGCACCCTTACCTGCCGATCTATAAATTATGTCACCAGGATGTCTAGCATGTGTAGGATGGTTATCTGAATCAGGGTTAACTTGGCAGCTGGGGTGAAAGAGGAGCGATTACGTTAGAGGAAACCAAGTCTCGATTTAACCTTAGCCTGCAGCTTTGATATGTGCTGAGAGAAGGACAGTGCACCATCTAGCCATACCAACTACTTGTATGAGGTGACTACCTCAAGCTCTAAACCCTTAGAGGTAGTAATCACATCAGTGGGGAGAGGGGCATTCTTCTTACCAAACCACATGACCTTTGTTTTGGAGGTGTTCAGAAAAAGGTTAAGGGCAGAGAAAGCTTGTTGGACACTAAGAAAGCTTTGTTTAACACAAAATCCAGGTTATGGGCCAGCTAAGTATAAGCCTGTATCATCTGCAAAAAGTAGATGGATTGGAAAGCTTCCTACTGCTTGAGCTATGTTGTTGGTGTAAATTGAGAAGAGTGTGGCTCCGAGAATCATGCCCTGGGGAACTCCCTTGTTGACAGGTGTTGGCTAAGACAGCAGATGTTCTGACCTTATACACTGCACTCTTAGAGGTAGTTAGCAAACCAGGCCAAAGACCCCTCAGAGACAGCAATACTCCATAGCTGGCCCACAAGAATGGAATGGTCTACTACATCGAAAGCTTTGGCCAAGTCAATAAAAATATCAGCACAACATTGCTTAGAATCAAGGGCTATGGTGACATAATTTAGGACCTTTATGGTTGCACTGACATCCATAACTTGAGTGGAAACCAGATTGCGTAACCGAGAGAATATTATAAACGTCACATTTGATAAACAGGCAAAAATATAAATTGCCCTATAACAGTTAGGATCAGCTTGACCTCCCGCTTTAATAGGGCTAGGTCCCTTTTTTCTCCACTTCCTGCCTGAATGACGTGCCCAAAGTAAACTGCCTATAGCTCAGGCCCTGAAGCCAGGATGTGCATATAATTGGTACCATTGGAAAGAAAACACTTTGAAGTTTGTAGAAATGTTAACATAATGTAGGAGAATATAACACAATAGATATGATAGGAGAAAATCCCCCCCAAAAACAGAATTTCTTTCTTTGAGAGACCATCTGTCACAAATATTACCGAAGGTGATTCCCCTTCTTGTTCGGGTGGCGCTCGACGGTCGTTGTCGCCGGTCTACTAGCTGCCACCGATCCTTTGTTCTGTGTTCGTTTGGTTTTGTCTAATTGGTTTCACCTGTTCCTTGTTTGGTTGTTAGGGTGGGGTTATTTAAGTTTGTTTAGCCCGCTTCTGTTTGTGCGGGCTTGTTCATCTGTATGTGTTAGAGTGGTTAGTGTTTTTTGGGTTTCTCGCTGTCCTAGTATTTCACGATAGAGATAGATTTTGTTTTGTAGTTATACCTGTGTTGGGTATACTATTTTGTTCCTGTGATTTTTTTGGACATTAAAGCATGTTTTTTCCCGCATCCTTTGCTCTCAGCGACTGACTCCACACCCATTCACTCATTGAGCGTTACACCATCCTTCTAGAAAATCTAAATAATGGTCATTTTGAAAAGTAGCTCCCTGGATGCAATTCCTATGGCTTCCACAGGGTGTCAGCAGTCTATGTTCAAGGTTTCAGGCTTGTCACTTCAAAAACCAATAAGAAATATCAGTTTTAGTAGAAGAACACAGTCTTGGAAATTTGTGTTTGTGTGTGTGTGCTATGAAGAAATTACTCACCTGAAGACATTACTTTCCTATTGAACATACTTCTTTCCGTAATAAATATTATAGTTTGATTACATTTTAGGGTATCTGAGGAGTAAATAGAAACGTATTTTGACTTGTTGAAACAAAGTTTCTCTGCATGTTGAACGAGTGGATTACTCAAATCGATGGCGCCAACTAAACAGACTTTTTGGTATATAATGGACGATTTTATTTAACAAAACGACACTATATGTTATAGCTGGGACCTTTTGGATAACAAATCAGAGGAAGATTTTCAAAAAGTAAGTGAATATTTAATAGTTATTTGTGAATGTATGAAACCTGTGCCAGTGGAAACATATTTTGATGTGGGGAGCCATCCTCAAACAATCGCATGGCATGTTTTCGCTGTAATAGCTACTTTAAATCCAACAATGCCGTTAGATAAACAAGAATTTAAGCTTTTGGCCAATATAAGACACTTACATGTACATAAATGTTTAAAATCCATATTATTTCTGATTGATTATTTGAATTGCGCACCCTCCAGTTTCATCGCTAGCGGGACCCCTATCCCTAACTAAGCATGTCCCAGTTTATGTCACCTAGCAGGACAAAATCAGACTTAGTGTAAGGGACCAGGAAAGAGCTTAGGGCATTCAGGGTACAGGCCAGTTATGATGGCAGCCGATAAAACCTAGGAACAGTCAACAAAGAGTTATTTGAAAGTTGAATGTGTAAAACCAGCAAATCAAATTATTTGGGGGCAGACTTGGTGGAGACAACCCGAGCACTGAAGGTTTTCCTTGGTAAAGATTGCCACTCCACCTCCTTTTGAAGATCTGTCTTGCCAAAAAAGGCTATAACCTGAAAGGTTAACATCAGTGTTCAAAACACTCTTTCTTAACCACATCTCAGTAATGACCAACACATCTGGATTGGAGCTGTGAAGCCACAATTTCAATTGGTCAATTTTAGGTAATAAGTTTACAGTGTTAATGTGCAGAAAACCCAAGCTTTTATGAGAATGTATTTTATCAGAATGTGGGCTAGCAACAGTAGATGGGCCAGGGTGTACATGCACATTGTCATATATAACCAGCAGTAATACAATCAGGGCACAGGAGAGCTTTGGGAGAGCTGTTCAGTGTTGATTTATAACATTTGAATGTGCATTAGATGGCAACAAGATCATATTGTACAGCAATTTCATCAGGTAACATGAATACAAAGCCGGTGAGAGGTGGTTAGAATACGATGGGAGGCCAAGAGTCTGTATAACCAATAGAGTCAGAGTCCCGAGTGTGGGAACAACATAGTCTGTCCAATGGTCTGGTAAACAAGCAAGTTCATAATGAACAAAGCACGCAGGAGTCATGAGAAAAATAGCAAAAAGTACAAGAGAAAAATTGAACGACATGAGGCTAGCCTTTGTAAGTTCAGAGTCACTTGCCCCAACAGTACATGTGTGCTGGAGGTGAGCGAAAGCTAGGAGAGAACGGGGAGTGTTGCGGGGGTACCTGTTCCAGACATGGGGAGACAGGCCAGGGCAGACAGTGAACAGATCGCCTGGTGGAATCCAAGCAGCAATGCTGCAGGCAAAGTGAGTAGATTGTAAAAATGGCACCGACAGAGAGGGCTGCCTCGCTTCCAGCTCTTAAGAAACTTTACAGTATTTAGTTTTTTATGTATTTTTCTTACATTGTTAGCCCAGAAAATGTGTGTTATTACATACAGCCGAGAAGAACTATTGGATATAAGTGTTGCGTTAATTAACCTCTTGAAACTCCCCATCCCGGATCCGGGATCGTGACTAAAGCCTCAGGCTCATTAGCATAACGCAACGTTAACGATTTCTGAAAATCGCAAATAAAATGAAAATAATGCGTCTGCTCTCAAGCTTAGCCTTTTCTTAACCTCTTACATCTATGGGGGCGCTATTTCATTTTTGGATGAAAAACGTTCCCGTTTTAAACAAGATATTTTGTCACAAAAAGATGCTCGACTATGCATATAATTGATAGCATTCGAAAGAAAACACTCTGACGTGTCCAGAAATACCAAGATATTCTCTGTGCGTGCCCTAGAACGTGAGCTTCAGGCAAAACCAAGATGAGATGGCATCCAGGAAATGACAAGGATTTTTGAGGCTCTGTTTTCCATTGTCTCCTTATATGGCTGTGAATGCAAGAGGAATGAGCCTGCCCTTTCTGTCGTTTCCCCAAGGTGTCTGCAGCATTGTGACGTATTTGTAGGCAGATCATTGGAAGATTGACCATAAGAGACCACATTTACCAGGTGTCCGCCCGGTGTCCTGCGCCGAAATTGGTGCGCAAAAGTCACCTGCCAGTATTTTTACATGGGATACAGAGAGGAAAGCAAGCTTCCACGAACTGCATATCAATGAAGAGATATGTGAAAAAACACCTTGAGGATTGATTCCAAACAACGTTTGCCATGTTTCGGTCGATATTATGTAGTTAATCCGGAAAAAGTTTTACGTTGTAGGTGACTGAATTTTCGGTTCGTTTCGGTAGCCAGACGCAATGTAGAAAACGGAACGATTTCTCCTACACACAGACGCTTTCAGGAAAAACTGCGCATTTGGTATGTAACTGAGAGTCTCCTCATTGAAAACATCAGAAGCTCTTCAAAGGTAAATGATTTTATTTATTTGGTTATCTGGTTTTTGTGAAAATGTTGCATGCTAAATGCTACTCAAAATGCTATGGTTCAAAAGCATATTTTGAAAATCTGAGATGACAGTGTTGTTAAGAAAAGGCTAAGCTTGAGAGCAGACGCATTATTTTCATTTTATTTGCGATTTTCAGAAATCGTTAACGTTGCGTTATGCTAATGAGCCTGAGGCTTTAGTCACAAACCCGGATCCGGGATGGGGAGTTTCAAGAAGTTAACAACACTGTCATCTCAGATTTTCAAAATATGCTTTTGAACCATAGAAATTGACTAATTTGTGTAAGAGTATGCAAAGCTAGCATAGCATTTTGAGTAGCATTTAGCACGCAACATTTTCACAAAAACCAGATAACCAAATAAATAAAATCATTTACCTTTGAAGAGCTTCGAATGTTTTCAATGAGAAGACTCTCAGTTACATATCAAATGCGCAGTTTTTCCTGAAAGCGTCTGTGTGTAGGAGAAATCGTTCCGTTTTGTACATCGCATCTGGCTACCGAAACGAACCGAAAATTCAGTCACCTACAACGTCAAACTTTTTTGGTTTGGAATCAATCCTCAAGGTGTTTTTTCACATATCTCTTCATTGATATGCAGTTCGTGGAAGCTTGCTTTCCTCTCTGAATCCCATGGAAAAATACTGGCAGCTGACTTTTGCGCACCAATTTCGGCGCAGGACACCGGGCGGACACCTGGTAAATGTGGTCTCTTATGGTCAATCTTCCAATGATCTGCCTACAAATACGTCACAATGCTGCAGACACCTTGGGGAAACGACAGAAAGGGCAGACTTACTCCTCTCGCATTCACAGCCATATAAGGAGACAATGGAAAACAGAGCCTCAAAATCCTGCTCATTTCCTGGATGCCGTCTCATCTTGGTTTTGCCTGAAGCTCACGTTCTAGGGCACGCACAGAAAATATCTTGGTAGTTCTGGACACGTCAGAGTGTTTTTCTTTCGAAAGCTATCAATTATATGCATAGTCAAGCATCTTTTTGTGACAAAATATCTTGTTTAAAACGGGAACGTTTTTCATCCAAAAATGAAATAGCGCCCCCAGAGCATCAAGAGGTTAACTCACCAGCACTGCCAGCATTATGACCAGGAATTCGACTTTCGCCTCGTATCACTCACTTGTGTCATCATGAAGTCCTTTGAGAGACTAGTCAAGGATCATATCACCTCTAACTTACCTGACACCCCAGACCCACTTCAATTTGCTTACCGCCCCAATAGATCCACAGACGATGCAATCGCCATCACACTGCACACTGCCCTATCTCATCTGGACAAGAGGGATACCTATGCAAGAATTCTGGCCATTGACTATAGCTCAGCATTTAACACCATAGTACGCTACAAGCTCATCATTAAGCTCGAGGCCCTGAGTCTGAACCCCGCCCTGTGCAACTGGGTCCTGAACATCTTGATGGGTCGCCCCAGAGGGTGAAGGTAGGAAACAACACCCTCACTTCACTGATCTTCAACACTGGGGCCCCACAAGGTTGTGCGCTCAGCCCCCTCCTGTACTCCCTGTTCACCCATGACTGCGTAGCCAAGCATGCCTCCAACTCAATCATGAAGTTTGCAGACGACACAACAGTAGTGGGCTAGATTACCAACAATGACGAGACAGCCTTCAGCTAGGAGGTGAGAGCTCTGGGAGTGTGGTGCCAATAACAATAACATCTGCTAAACATGTGTACGTATATGACCAATAACATTTGATTTTATTTAGGTGTGACACCAACTTGGGAGAAGCTTTCTCGGGAGGCAGATTCCTTGTAGAAAATCCCATGTTAGCTAGATAACATAGCTAGCAAATCTCCGTCCACCATATTTTCCACGTGGAATCTTTTCAAATTTTCATTTCCGACGTCCAAACAAATTTGTCCTGTGGCTGTTTTTATTTTGTAGATTTTGAGGAGGATACCTTCTCTGCACAGATGGAGGGGGCTTCAAAGGCCTCTACATTTGGGTGGGTGGGGGGCTGTGAAATTCTCCTGCCATTGTTCGGCGCAAGAGTTCACACCTCTCACGTCACACTTCAGTGCTAATAAGCTAATAAGCTTAGTAGCCTTATTTATTAACCTCTAGTGACACCCCATCCCGGGTCCGGGAGCGTAATCATAGTCTGACACTAGTTAGCATAACGCAACGGACATAAATATTACTAGAAATTATTCCTATTCATGAAAATCACAAGTGAAATATATTGAGACACAGCTTATCCTTTTGTTAATCACCCTGTCATCTTAGATTTTCAAAATATTCTTTACAGACAAAGCAAGACAAGCATTTGTGTAAGTTCATCGATAGCCTAGCATAGCATTATGTCCAGCTAACAGCAGTTAACTTGGTCACAAAATATCAGAAAAGCAATCAAATTAAATTGTTTACCTTTGATGAGCTTCGGATGTTTTCACTCACGAGACTCCCAGTTAGATAGCCAATGTATTTATTATTTTTGTAGGCGAAATAGCTACGTTTGTTCTTCACGTTTGGCTGAGAAATCACGACAACGCCGAAAAATATTCCAAATTAGCTCCTTAATATCGACAAAAACATGACAAACGCTGTTTATAATCAATCCTCAAGGTGTTTTTCAAATATCTATTCGATGATATATCCACCGGGACAATTAGTTTTTCAGTAGGTCCGATTGGAAAAATGGCTACCTCTGTATTTTACGCGAGAATCACTCTGAGAGCCATCAGGTGACCACTTACACAATGTAGCCGCTTACGGGTATTCTTCAACATAAAGGCGTAAAACCACGTCACAATGCTGTAGACACCTTGGGGAATACGTAGAAAAAGTAATCTGGTTGATAGCCCATTCACTGCTCAATAGGGACGCATTGGAACGCAGAGCTTTCAAAATATGAGGCACTTCCGGATTGGATTTTTCTCAGGCTTTCGCCTGCAATATCAGTTCTGTTATACTTACAGACAATATTTTTACAGTTTTGGAAACTGTAGAGTGTGTTCTATCCTAAGCTGTCAATTGTATGCATATTCTAGCATCTTGTCCTGACAAAATATCCTGTTTACTTTGGGAATATTATTTTTCCAAAAATGAAAATACTGCCCCCTGGTCACAAGAGGATTTATATAACACATTTTCCTTGAGATTGTTGTCTTTTAATTTTTGTCTTCAGAAGTAAGTTCAGACTGAACAGTACTCAGTTATGTGTTGGATGGTATTTCCATGTTCCGCTGTGTCTTCTGCAGGTTTTGGTATGTTAGAAGATTTCTTTTCTTGATAAACCTTGGTGGTAATAGTCCATTCAGGTAAATATGTCCAAAACCAAGGTTTTAGGTATGGAATTGTTATTTGGAAAGAAGGTTTTGATGTTGAAGTTAGTATCCTGTGTAAGCCCTTGTGAATAAAATGCAAGTTCATTTAAATTTATCCAACTCTTAATCGTATATATTTGCAGAAGAACTCAGTAGCCCATGCTCTTTGTGTCTGTTCGCTCTTTCTCTCTATCTATATCCTCTGTTTGCTGTGTTTCATGTCTAGGATGTTGATTTAGTACTTTTGTCTTCCAGTTTCTTATATTTGAAAATGTATTATTTCGCTAATTATCCTTTCTTTCTAATGCTGTCTTATTAATTTATGAAATACTATAAATGGAAAGTCTAAAACTAATTGTTTTCCAACATTCCCTATGTAGAATGTTATAGTCTAGTTGTAGTTTATTTATTTAACAATTGTATTTTATTGCTTTTCTATATATTTTTTTATTACAATCCCTAAAATGGCTAGTTTTGGGTGTTCCATCATTCGACTCCTCTATGGGAACTTTGTAATATTTAGAATAGCCATAGAGTAGTCTTTGTGTCTCGGAACATTATCAATATACAGTTTATCGACTACAAGAGCTACACGTTTCCGTTTTAATCTATTCTCCTTGAAGATTGGGTACTGAAATTTGCGCCGTTCTGCAATTTCCTTTGGAAACCGATCATTCATGTCTATTTTTGTGCCAGCAAGTCCTTTACCGAGGCTGTTAACCATTATTTATCTTTAAAGAAAGCAAATTTTGCAATGATTGGGCGCTCATATCTCTATTCCCTCTGTCCGAAACAGTGTACACATTCGAGCTGGATTTTGTCAACAGCTTCGCGATGGATTTGAAGCGCTGTAAGGAGGAAATCCCTCACTACACCCTCAGGAACTTCTCCTTCTTTCTCTTGCATTCCAGTAAGTACCAGATTTTCTCTCATAGATCTAGTCTGTAAGTCAAATAAGGCTTCTCTCAGAAAGATGTTCTCCTTTAACCTCTTGAAGCTAGGGGGCACTATTTTTATGTTTTGAAAAATAATGTTCCAAAAGTAAACGGCCTATTTCTCAGGACCAGATGCTAGAATATGCATTTCATTGACAGATTAGGATAGAAAATTTTTTTTGTCTGTGAGTTAACCTCTAGCGTCAAGCAATCCCGTATCTGGGAGCGTAATCATAGCCTCAAGCTCATTAGCATAATGCAACGTTAACTATTCATGAAAATCGCAAATGAAATAAAAGAAATATATTCACTCACAAGCTTAGCCTTTTGTTAACAACACTGTCAATCTCAGATTTTCAAAATATGCTTTTCAACCATCGCTACACAAGAATTTGTGTAAGAGGTATTGATAGCTAGCATAGCATTAGCCTAGCATTCAGCACGCAACATTTTCACAAAAACAAGAAAAGCATTCAAATAAAATCATTTACCTTTGAAGAACTTCGGATGTTTTCAATGAGGAGACTCTCAGTTGGATAGCAAATGTTCAGTTTTTCCAAAAATATTATTTGTGTAGGAGAAATCGCTCCGTTTTGTTAATCACGATTGGCTAAGAAAAAAAAACAAAAATTCAGTCATTAAGCCAAACTTTTTTCCAAATTAACTCCATAATATCGACTGAAACATGGCAAACGTTGTTTAGAATTAATCCTCAAGGTGTTTTTCACATATCTATTCGATGATAAATCATTCGTGGCAGTTGCCTTTCTCCTCTGAACCGAATGGAAAAGTGGACGCAGCTGGAGATTACGCAATAATTTCGACGGAGGACACCAAGCGGACAACTGGTAAATGTCGTCTCTTATGGTCAATCTTCCAATGATATGCCTACAAATACGTCACAATGCTGCAGACACCTTGGGGAAATGACAGAAAGTGTAGGCTTATTCCTGGCGCACTCACAGCCATATAAGGAGACATTGGAACACAGCTCCTTCAGAATCTGGGCCATTTCCTGTTTGAAATTTCATCTTGGTTTCGCCTGTAGCATAAGTTCTGTGGCACTCACAGATAATATCTTTGCAGTTTTGGAAACGTCAGAGTGTTTTCTTTCCAAAGCTGTCAATTATATGCAGAGTCGAGCATCTTTTCGTGACAAAATATCTTGTTTAAAACGAACGTTTTTTTATCCAAAAATTAAAAGAGCACCCCCTATATCGAAGAAGTTAAACAAAACTGATATTGCAGGCTAAAACCCGAGGAAAATCCAATCAGGAAGTGCCCCTGTTTTTGAAACCTCTCTGTTCTTAAGCATCCCTATTGCCCATTTAAAGGGATATCAACCACTTTCCTTTTTCTATGGCTTCCCTAAGGTGTCAACAGCCTTTAGACATAGTTTCAGGATTATATTTTGAAGAATGAGCGTGAACGATCACATTGCGTCAGTGGAAAGGTGGGGGCTCAGAGTGATTTGTGTGCAAAAGAGAAAGGCGGCCATTGTTACTCCCGGTCCTAGTGAAAAGCCAACTGTCCCAGTTGATATATTATCGAATAGATATTTGAAAAACACCCTGGGGATTGATTATAAAAAACGTTTCACATTTTTCTGTGGACATTATGGATATAATTTGGAATTTTTGTCTGCGTTGTCGTGACCACTCTTTCCGGCGGATTCCTGGGCATAACGCACCAAACTAACGGAGGTATATAAAAAATATCTTTACGGAACAAAGGGAACATTTGTTGTCTAACTGGGAGTCTTGTGAGTGAAAACATCTGAATATCATCAAAGGTAAACGATTAATTTGATTGCTTTTCTGATTTTCTGATTTTCGTGACCAAGTTACCTGATGCTAAGTGTACTTATTGTTTTGTCGAGCGATCGATAAACTTACGCAAATGCTTGTATTGCTTTCGCTGTAAAGCATCATTTCAAAATCTGAGACGACAGGTGGATTAACAAAAGGCTCAGCTGTGTTTTGCAATATTGCACTTGTGATTTCATGAATATTAATATTTTCTAGTAATTGCTGATGACAATTATACCGGATCCGGAATGGGTGGTTCAGAGTGGTTAACTTCCTTTTCAATCTTATTGACTGTCCCTTTTAGCTTGTTTCTTTCTTTCTCTCTCTATTGTCAAATTTTTTTGTTACTCATCTCGAGGCTCGCCTTCAACTCCTTTTTATCTTTACTGACTAATTGAAGTATGCCCAGTTTGTCATTTATGAAGATTAACAGATCGGTTTCCACCCTTACCATTCTCGGTGGTGAAAAGCTTAAGTCGTCTGTATCTGTCGGAGTCACATTTTCTTTTGGAGTTTGCGTCTCCTTGTTTACTCTCCGTCATGTTTGGGTGTTGCTTGTTTTCATAAAATTTGTTGATACATTTCTCTAGCCTTATGATTTGTTTTGTGTTGTTTTCCAGATTGAAGGTTATTACCCACCAGTATGTGAAGTGCTAATATTTAGTCTAACTTACAGATATTGAATATTACGTGTTTATCTTGAGGTGATTCTGCACTGCTATGTTCGCCATCTTTGATGAGAGGCACCTGAGCTCAACATATTCTTTCTTTCCGAGCTTCCAGTTATCTTGAATGCACTGAAGTTGGAGATTTCTGATGTGCTTGTGGTAGTTTGCCTGAGTTAGTTTCGTCATCTTTAGGTCTTCAGGGACGTTCTGCAATGTTTACATGTCAACCCAGGCGTTACAAACCTCTCAACTCTCCTTGTACACAGTGCATTGCATTTGTCTGCTATATGGTAGCATGTTGTGATTTTGTCTTGTAGTATATTACTTTGTAGTATAGAGTGAAAAAGTATACGTGTTTATCTTCATCCTAGCAGGCATCAATGAAAAGAATCTTGATGTATGTAATGCTTCTAGTTACAAACAGCAGAGGACAAAACATTTGAGACCTTTCTGCGGCTGAAAACAATTGAGAATGGATGTTCCCTCCTCCTTTCAGCGCCTGAATCTGATTTTCTTTGCCTTGTTGTTTTTGCCATTAACACTGGCTCTCCTACCTGAGGCTGCTTTCGACCTGTGAGTTAAACACAAAGCATGCTCCCTGAGAGAAGAGGAGAGCCACTTGCCATGCCGTGGCCTTTTAACTGCCTGCTGCAATCACATTCGATGCTCCTTAATTACTATACATTTTTCTCTCCTCAACCCAGCCATGGAGACAATGCATTTGCTTACCGTGCCCCCTCCTAAGTGTTCCCCACCGCATGTAAATTCATCTTGATTCAGTTTACCCTGTCCTGCTGAGTGCTACAAATTTCCCTATAGCACCGGAACAGTACCAGGGAGAAAAGCCAAATCGCTGCACTTGATACTCGGAGGCTCTCCTGCTTTATGCCAGTGCATTAGCAGTTCATAATGAATACTGTGTTGTGAAAAGCATGGAGTAGTTGATTTTTAATGGTGTGTGTGTGTGTGTGTGTGTGTGTGTGTGTGTGTGTGTGTGTGTGTGTGTGTGTGTGTGTGTGTGTGTGTGTGTGTGTGTGTGTGATTGAAATCTTTCATTGGTGGAAGCGTTAATGACAGAGGGCTTTTTGGATAAATATGAGTTGAGGCTTTCAGTAAAAACAACAAAACAATCTCTCCATTTGCAGGAGAATGACAAAAGTACCTGGCTTTGTTAAACACTGACTCTAATTGGCAGAGGAAAACAGGCTTTTAACAGAAACACAACTCTCACTTATCCTGTGTTTGCCTCTCTACACAGGCTATTGGGGAAGGTTTCCGATTTTATTTCACAGACTGTCTGGCCAGACGCACAATCACCCTACTCTTACTACAGCCACTGGTCTGTGAAGACTGAAACCACTCTTCTCTTTTCGCTCTTCTCACCTTATACTGTATTTACTGCTTTGCTTGTTGGAGTCCACTTTACGTTCATTACAATAAATGTACTTTAAATGTACTTTTTAAGAAAAAAAATCCTTTGAATAAATCAAATCAAATCAAAGTTTATTTACAGGCTCTAACCAATAGTGCAAAAAATGTATTAGGTGAACAATAGGTAGGTAAAGAAATAAAACAACAGTAAAAAGACTGTTGCTGATAACAGTAGCGAGGCTATAAATGTAGCGAGGCGATATACAGACACCGGTTAGTCAGGCTGATTGAGGTAGTATGTACATGAAAATATGGTTAAAGTGACCATGCATATATGATGAAAAGAGAGTAGCAGTAGCATAAAAGAGGGGTTGGCAGGTGGTGGTTGGGACACAATGCAGATAGCCCGGTTAGCCACTGTGCGAGAGCACTGGTTGGACGGCCCAATTGAGGTTGTATGTACATGAATGTATAGTTAAAGTGCCTACGCATATATGATAAACAGAGAGTAGCAGCAGCATAAACCATTATTGTTTTCAGTTAAAATCCATTTAGTTCCAGGTAAGACCCTATTGGGTTCCATATAAAACATTTTCCATTGATGATTCTACATGGAATCCAAAAGGGTTCTACCTGAAACCAAAAAGGGTTCTCCTATGGGGACAGCTGAAGAACCCTTTTGGAATCATTTTTCTAAGAGTGTACTCACAGGAGAATGCAGATTCCCTCAATACTATTCTTGGCAATATCATTAGATAATATTGGTCATATTAGCAAAGACACACAGCCGTGTGTGTGTGTGTGTGTGTGCACGTGCATGCATGCGTGTGTGTAAATCAATGGCAGTGGATGGGAGGAACCCCTCTACAAACCCTCATCTTTCATCCTGAATAACCGATAGCGTAAACAGACGCTACTCATCAATCTCATCTGTGCTCCGATACTGCGATGGGCGGCAGGTCTATTTCCCTCTCTTCCTCTTTAGGCATGACATTTACAAAGTATCCATTTGTGTGGGTGGGTGCGTGTGCACATGCGTGTTTGTGTGTTTGTTTATACTTGTGTGTTTGAAGGAAGAATATTGTAATGTTAATGTTACTTGATATCTTTAGTATGTGGACACGTTACACCTTAAAATGGGCATTGGTTTACAGCAGGGCTGCCCAACCCTCTTCATGGAGAACTACTGTCCTGTAAGTTTTCAGTCCAACCCTAATTTTGCGGTTCTGATTCAGCTAGACAAGGTTTGGTTGAGCAGCAAATTAGTAGAATCAGGTGTGTTAAATTAGGGTTGGACTGAAAACCCACAGGACGGTAGATCCCCAGCAAGAGGGTTTGGCAGCCCTGGTTTACAGTTTCTCAATGGCTCATTTTTTGAAACAGTCTTAACATTCTCTTAACTGTAAGTGCAATTGTCACAACTGTTTTATGGGACATCACAACTCTATTGCATGTCTGCGAAATGTAGTAACGCACCCAAAACATTAAATTCATGCTAGTTATTAAAACCTAGTTATTGTGTCAGTAAATTGGCCAATGCCACCAAAATGAAACATTGTTTTGTCATTGTATGAGCTGTACTGGTCAAAATATTTAGTTGTTTTTTCACCATGGCAGTCAACCCTGGAAATGTTTTACATACAAATTTCAGTTTTGTTCTACTTTGTTAACACTGACTGCACTATACAATAATGTCAATTTTGTCTATCTGAATGCTATTGTGTATCACACTGAGCTTTTTAGATACTGATTTCAATATTAGGTAAAAGTTTACTGGGAGAAGTCAATACTGTAATACACAGAAAAGGATATGTACATTTGTAAGTATACAGTCAATTTTTTTGTAGCAATGTGTTACATGTAAACAGAAAATTCACATTTGCTAGTCCATTTCTACATATTTCTTACATGTAAAGTCACATATAGCGAACAGAAAATTTGCCACAAAATTACATCCATGCAACAACAAAAAACACTCTTCAAGAATGAAAAAACCTGCGGTAGTTTTGTAAAAGACAATACATTGTACCTCCTCACAGTACGTAACACTACAAGTTCCCGTCTTCTTGGTAGACATCCTGTCACTCTTGTTGGCCTGGCCAGAGACTTGTCAACGTCACATCTGATGTTTTCCCTTGAGATGCACCGGGGGAAAAGTCTCGTTGCGTGGCGCAAACATCCCCTGCTATGATCGCCTGTGATCTCCTCACAAGCAGTATTCATGACATCTAACAGAGGCATCTGATCTTGTGCCCGATAGTCATATACTTTCCACCTCCATGCTGAAAAAAAACAGATTCAGGAATGGGGAGTATGGTGGAAGGAACTCGATTGTTATCCTTTCAATGTTGGTTTTGGTGGAAGTTGACATTATCCCACACAATTACATAATTTGGCAAATGTGGTCTAGCTAAACCTCTTTCGTGTTCTGGTGTTAGGTCTCTGTAAAGTGTATTTAGGAAGGCCAGGAGAAGTTGGGTGTTATAAGGCCCAATGTGTGCAATATGTGTGCTTACACCATTCTCAGAAATGGCAGCATACATTGTAATATTGCCCCCATGTTGGCCTGGTGTGCCAATTGTGGCTGGGTGTCCAATGAGATTACGGCCACGTCTCCTGCCTTTGGCCAGATTGAACCCAGCCTCGTTCAATCAAAACAAGAATTGGTCTTTTCATGTCCTTCCAGCTCCATAATTCTCTATATAGTAACACAGAAACAAAATATAAAGTTAGTTTTACATAGCCTATTCTAGAATCAGACAGTTTAGTAAAGTAGAAATGTTCTGTTCTTATGGGTATCTACAACTTCAAGAAGTATATACAGGCATCATTGAAGTACAGTAAAACTCCCTTTATATACCATGTGCACACCAATGGTTTACCTGGACATACTGGTACCGCAGCTCCTTCACTCTGTCACTATTCCTCTCAGATGGCACCTTGTAGAGTTGTTTCATGGTCATTTTTCAGAACTCTGTCTATAGCGTAAATGCTGACAGGATTGATATTTGCGAAGATATTGTCGTCATTTATGATTGCAGTTTGGAACTCTCTTTTAGCCTGAGGGAATTGTTGGCTATGACCATGTTGCAAATTTGCTTGCTGATGGCTGAATACTGCTGCTCTGCCACCAGCATGAGGTCGTTATAGTCCTATATATGACACGTAGAATTCACAAATAGATCAGGTTACAGAGAGTATATTATATTCAAATTGTGCTGTATTAGGGTATATTCCTCCTACATATCTTACGATACATTGTGATTTTCAGAGTTGCATATGATAGTTGCTGTATTGTTGTGAATTAAGTGCTGTAACAAAGAGTAAAGAACAAGTACATATTTACCTGTTTTCCCTACGGAATGTTTGCACAATTGTTGACACTGTGGACTTGTTTACATTAGGCTCTACTCTCCAACCAGCCTCTTCCATTGTGAGGACATGGTTTCCTCAGGGACTCTCATTCTTTACCTTCTACCTCTATTAAGTCTTCCCCTAGCACCACCACCATGCATTCTTACATATCTTCTTATTTCTCTTCCACAAGCATGTAGCTGCTGTTCAGTGTTGTGATGTTCTTCCATGTTCAAAAATGGTTGTGATTGTGCTGTGGGCAAGCTCCATATATATGCTTCCAAACTTGATTGGTTGATTGGTAAGATTGTGATTCCTATTTCATTACTTTGTCACCTGGCAGGCAATTTGCCAATTTATCAGACATCACAAACATTCCATTTCATGGATATTTATGGAATATACATGTATGTCTGACAGATTTTGATAATTTAATGGATCATTTTGTATGTGATGGCTCACACGATGAAAGAATGTTTAGAAGTTGTGAAGAGTATGACAATTTTACTGGGAATCAACTCATCGGTTTTGATCAGCAAGCCATGTGCATGTAGTTATTGTGCAAATTGTAGACAATTATACTTACTCTTTTGCACATGTGCCAAAACACATGCAATTTGCTTACATTAATAAGAAATTCTAATCTGGTGTGAACAAGAAACACATTTTTCTGAGATTTGAACTTATTGTTTGAATAAAATAATTCTCATTCGAGGATTGAGTAAAAGCGAGTGTCAATAACTTTATCGTCCCGACCCACTGGACAAAAAATTATTTGAATCAATGTTGTTTCCATTTCTTTTCAACCCCCCAAAATCTTTGCGATGACATGAAACAAAGGTGGAAAACTGATTGGATTTGCAAAAAGTCATCAACACAAGGGTATTTCATATTTTTTTCACCAAACCTTTAACCTAAATCCAATGACATGGTAAAATGTTTTGTTGATTTCATGTTGAATTCACTCTAATTGACAACTCAACCAAATGTAAATCAAAACTAGACGTTGAAATGTCGTCTGTGTCCAGTGGACGGTGTGTCCATGTACCACACCATCTGTTTTGCAGAACATAAAAGATATCTGATGACCTCAACTCCAAATGAATGGGAAGAATGTATATGATTTTTTCAATGAGGAGACTCTCAGTTACATAGCAAATGTTCAGTTTTTCCTGAAAGAATCTTTGTGTAGGAGAAATCGCTCCGTTTTGTACATCACATTTGGCTACCGAAACGAACCGAAAATTCAGTCACCAACAACGTCAAACTTTTTCCGAATTAACTCCATAATATCGACCGAAACATGGCAAACGTTGTTTGGAATCAATCCTCAAGGTGTTTTTTCACATATCTCTTCATTGATATATCGTTCGTGGAAGCCTGCTTTCTTCTCTGAATTCCATGGAAAAATACTTGCAGCTGAGGTTTGCACACCAATTTCGGCGCAGGACACCGGGCGGACACCTGGTAAATGTGGTCTCTTATGGTCAATCTTCCAATGATATGCCTACAAATACGTCACAATGCTGCAGACACCTTGGGGAAACGACAGAAAGGGCAGGCTCATTCCTCTCGCATTCACAGCCATATAAGGAGACAATGGAAAACGGAGCCTCAAAAATCCTGCTGATTTCCTGGATGCCGTTTCATCTTGGTTTTGCCTGTAGCTCACGTTCTAGGGCACGCACAGAGAATATCTTTGCCGTTCTGGAAACGTCAGAGTGTTTTCTTTCCAAAGATATCAATTATATGCATAGTCGAGCATCTTTTTGTGACAAAATATTGCGCTTAAAACGGGCACGTCTTTTTATCCAAAAATGATATAGCGCCCCTAGAGTTTCAAGAGGTTAATTATTAGGGCCCACCGGAGCAAAACATTTTGCAAAGGAAAATAAAGACGAATGTTTCTCATAGGAAAAATATATGTAGTCCCTCCCTCGTGCATTCGGTTTTCATCCGTTAGGTGGCTAATGAATACGACACAGCTTCATGAGCGGAGGTGGGTGAAGTCAAATCATTTGTTTTGGTCACATACACATTTTTTATTTATTTTACCTTTTTTTAACTAGGCAAGTCAGTTAAAAAAAAAAATCTTATTTACAATGACGGCCTAGGAACAGTGGGTTAACTGCCTTGGTCAGGGGCAAAACGACAGAATTCTACCCTGTCAGCTCAGGGATTCGATAAAGCAACCTTTCAGTTACTGGCCCAATCCTCTAACCACTAGGCTACCTGTTGCCCCAATTATTAAGTTAACCTTAGAGGCTGATTTTGGGTCCCTACAAATGGTTAAGGTTAGGATCGGGGGGTAGGGGAAGCTAAACCTAGATCTGTACGTAGGAGAAACTTCACCTCTGACTATCTGTATGAGCAGAAGCTGTGACATTACCTCAACCTAGAGCAGAAGCGCCTGCAGTACTGTGTCTTACCACTGAGTGACAGCACTGCTGTGTCTTACTTCCTGGCTGAATGTGTGTTCTCTGAGGGCTTAGGATTCATACAGAAAATCAACCTCGGGATAAATCAGCAACACCAGCACACATGAAAAAGAGGTCAAGATTGCGTTATAGTTAACGATGTGGTTATGAGAGGTGTGTGTTTTTATTGTAACGAATGATAAAAGTGTATTTTAATGAAGAGTCATTATTACATCACAGACATTAAAGACATTCTATTAAAGACATTTAACATGATTATGAGGTTCTTGGCTGAAACAGAACAGAATAATTTTGCAACCTTCTGTCCAGTTCCATTGAAGCTACTTTAGATGACACTGGGGATGATGATGATGATAAACTTTTTCTACTTCTTCTAGTTGAGAGAGAGAGTTAGTTTAACACAGTGCAAATAGTGTTAGTGTTTAGTCCTTGCCAGAGTAATCCCGGTGAATACCAACTGGCCAATAGGGCCTGATTTCAAACCCCATCTCATAATATTCAGAGAGGAGAGTACACAAGAGGACAAGAGAAGAAAGCGGATGGTACGTTGTCTTTCATAGTACAATATAATAATATGGCGTTTTATATTTGTATATTGTTGAGTCTTCACAATTTACATACACCTAACTGTATGTCCAGACAAACAATGTAGTGTCACCTGTCTTGATTGTCAGGGCAACTATTTTAATCTATATCAAATGCCTGAAGAGTATCCCCTGGTTTCATGGGAAAAGAACAAAGACCATGGGCTATGAATTAGTGTTCACTGTATATCTTGCAAAACAAATTAAGTACAATTGACCCTTTGCTAAGCCCCGCCTCCCTTGCTTGTTGTTGCAAACATTTTTCAACCACTGGCAAAAACCCAATTCAAACATTGGCAAAATCCACTTACAATGATCTGAAACGGTGTTTCAAATACACAACGAATATAAACACAGACTATCGCTTGCTAATCAGGACTGTCATTACAATTGCCTCACGGGAACCTGCTAAATTTATGTTTGTAGATTAGCTAACCACTGCACTGATCGGCTCAGAAATTACTATCAATATGCAGTCAAAGCTATAATAACTTATTTTGGAAGTGCTCACAAATCGTATCGTGATGTCGACAGTAGATGGGAGATGTATTCATAACATTACTAAATTAGCTAGCTAACATACATTTTGAGAAAACAAGTTACTGTGTCTCCTGACCCCTCCTGTCTCAGCCTCCAGTATTTATGCTGTAGTAGTTTATGTGTCAGGGGGCTAGGGTCAGTTTGTTATATCTGGAGTACTTCTCCTGTCCTATTCGGTGTCCTCGTGTGAATTTAAGTGTGCTCTCTCTAATTCTCTCTTTCTCTCTCTCGGAGGACCTGAACCCTAGGACCATGCCTCAGGACTACCTGACATGATGACTCCTTGCTGTCCCCAGTCCACCTGGCCGTGCTGCTGCTCCAGTTTCAACTGTTCTGCTTTATTATTATTGGACCATGCTAGTCATTTATGAACATTTGAACATCTTGGCCATGTTCTGTTATAATCTCCACCCAGCACAGCCAGAAGAGGACCAGCCACCCCACATAGCCTGGTTCCTCTCTAGGATAGTCAGTTTTACGAGGGTATGTTTAGTGGCATGAGTGATGGAGGCTTTGTTGCAAAATAGGAAGCCAATTCTAGATTTAATTTTGGATTGGAGATGCTTTATGTGAGTCTGGAAGTAGAGTTTACAGTCTAACCAGAGGTGGATCAGAGAATCACCAGCAGTAAGAGTGACATCATTGATATATACAAAGAAAAGAGTTGAACCCTGTGGCACCCCCATAGAGACTGCCAGAGGTCCGGACAACAAGACCTCCGATTTGACACACTGAACTCCATCTGAGAAGTAGTTGGTGAAACAGGCGAGGGAGTCATTTGAGAAAACAAAGCTATTGAGTCTGCCGATAAGAATGCGATGATTGAGTCTAAAGTCTTGTCCAGGTCGATGAAGACAGCTGCACATTACTGTCTTTTATCTATGGTGGTTATGATATTGTTTGGGAGCGTGGCTGAGGTGAACCCATGATCAGCTCGGAAAACAGATTGCATAGTGGAGAAGGTACGATGGGATTCGAAATGGTCTGTGATCTGTTTATTAACTTGGCTTTCGAAGATTTTAGAAAGGCAGGGCAGAATGGATATAGGTCTATAATAGTTTGGGTCTAGATTGTCTCCCCGTCGAAGAAGGGGATGACCGCTGCAGCTTTCCAATCTTTGGGGATCTCAGACGATACGAAAGAGAGGTTGAATAGGCTAGTAGTAGGGTTTGCAACAGTTTCGGCGGATAATTTTAGAAAGAGGGTCCAGATTGTTAAACCCAGCTGACTTGGATGGATCCAGATTTTGCAGCTCTTTCAGAACATCAGCTGTCTGGATTTGGGTGAAGGAGAAGCGGGAGGGGGGGGTGCAAGTTGCTGTATGGGGTGGTGATATGTTGGCCGGGGTAGGGATAGGTATAGCCAGGTGGAAAGCATGGCCAGCCAGCCATGGAAAAATGCTTATTGAAGTTATCGATTATTGTAGATTTATCGGTGATGACAGTGTTTCCTATCCTCAGTGTAGTGGGCAGCTGGGAGGAGGTGCTCTTATTTTCCATGGACTTTACATTGTCCCAAAACCTTTTGGAATTAGTGCTACAGGAAGCACATTTCTGTGCTAGCCTTAGCTTTCCTAATTGACTGAGTAAATTGGTTCCTGACTTCCCTTAAAAGTTGCATATCGCGGGGGGTATTCGATGGTAATGCAGAATGCCACAGGGTGTTTTTGTGCTGGTCAAGGGCAGTCAATTCTGGGCTGAACCAAGGACTATATCTGTTCTTAGTTCTACATTTTTTGAATGGGGCATGCTTATTTAACCTCTTGGAACTCTAGGGGCAGTATTTCATTTTTGGATAAAAAAGAAACGTTCCCGTTTTAAACAAGATATTTTGTCACGAAAAGATGCTCGACTATGCATATAATTGACAGCTTTGCAAAGAACACTGACTTTTCCAAAACTGCAAATATATTACCTGTGAGTGCCACAGAACTGATGCTACAGGCGAAACCAAGATGAAACTTCAAACAGGAAATGAGCAAAATTTTTGAAGCACTGTTTTCCAATGTCTCTTTATATGGCTGTGATTGCCCCCTGAACGAGCCTACAATTTCTGCCGTTTCCCTAAGGTGTCTGCAGCATTGTATTTGTAGGCATATCATTTGAAGATTGACCATAAGAGACCACATTTACCAGGTGTCCGCCCGGTGTCCTGCGTCGAAATTGGTGCGTAAACTTTAGCTGCAAGTATTTTTCCATGTGATTGAGAGGAGAAAGCAGACTTCCACGAACAATATATCAATGAAGAGATATGTGAAAAACCGCTTGAGGATTGATTCTAAACAACGTTTGCCATGTTTCAGTCGATATTATGGAGTTCATTTGGAAAAAGGTTCGGCGTTTTGGTGACTGAATTTTCGGGGTTTTTTGATAGCAAAACGTGATGTAAAAAACGGAGCGATTTCTCCTACACAAAGAATCTTTCAGGAAAAACTGAACATTTGCTATCTAACTGAGAGTCTCCTCATTGAAAACATCCGAAGTTCTTCACATACACATGGTTAGCAGATGTTAATGCGAGTGTAGCAAAATGCTTGTGCTTCCAGTTCCGACAATGCAGTAATAACCAACAAGTAATCTAACTAACAATTCCAAAACTAATTTCTTATACACAGTGTAAGGGGATAAAGAATATGTACATGAAGATATGAATGAGTGATGGTGCAGAGCAGCATAGGCAAGATACAGTAGATGGTATCGAGTACAGTATATAAATATGAGATGAATATGTAAACAAAGTGGCATAGTTAAAGTGACTAGTGATACATGTATTACATAAGGATGCAGTGGATGATAGAGTACAGCATATACGTATGCATATGAGATGAATAATGTAGGGTATGTAAACATTATATTAGGTAGCATTGTTTAAAGTGGATTGTGATATATTTTACATCCTTTCCCATCAATTCCCATTATTAAAGTGGCTGGAGTTGAGTCAGTAGGTGGCAGCAGCCACTCAATGTTAGTGGTTGCTGTTTAACAGTCTGATGGCCTTGAGATAGAAGCTGTTTTTCAGTCTCTCGGTCCCAGCTTTGATGCACCTGTACTGACCTCGCCTTCTGGATGATAGCGGGGTGGCTCGGGTGGGTGTTGTCCTTGATGATCTTTATGGCCTTCCTGTAACATCGAGTGGTGTAGGTGTCCTGGAGGGCAGGTAGTTTGCCCCCGGTGATACGTTGTGCAGACCTCACTACCCTCTGGACAGCCTTACGGTTGTGGGCGGAGCAGTTGCCGTACCAGGCGGTGATACAGCCCGCCAGGATGCTCTCGATTGTGCATCTGTAGAAGTTTGTGAGTGCTTTTGGTGACAAGCCGAATTTCTTCAGCCTCCTGAGGTTGAAGAGGCGCTGCTGCGCCTTCTTCACGATGCTGTCTGTGTGAGTGGATCAATTCAGTTTGTCTGTGATGTGTATGCCGAGGAACTTAAAACTTACTACCCTCTCCACTACTGTTCCATCGATGTGGATAGGGGGGTGTTCCCTCTGCTGTTTCCTGAAGTCCACAATCATCTCCTTAGTTTTGTTGACGTTGAGTGTTAGGTTATTGTCCTGGCACCACACTCCGGCCCTCACCTCCTCCCTGTAGGCTGTCTCGTCATTGTTGGTAATCAAGCCTACCACTGTTGTGTCGTCCGCAAACTTGATGATTGAGTTGGAGGCGTGCGTGGCCGCGCAGTCGTGGGTGAACAGGGAGTACAGGAGAGGACTCAGAACGCACCCTTGTGGGGCCCCAGTGTTGAGGATCAGCGGGGTGAAGATGTTGTTGCCTACCCTCACCACCTGGGGGCGGCCCGTCAGGAAGTCCAGTACCCAGTTGCACAGGGCGGGGTCGAGACCCAGGGTCTCGAGCTTGATGACGAGCTTGGAGGGTACTATGGTGTTAAATGCCGAGCTGTAGTTGATGAACAGCATTCTCACATAGGTATTCCTCTTGTCCAGATGGGTTAGGGCAGTGTGCAGTGTGGTTGAGATTGCGTCGTCTGTGGACCTATTTGGGCGGAAAGCAAATTGGAGTGGGTCTAGGGTGTCAGGTACGGTGGAGGTGATATGGTCCTTGACTAGTCTCTCAAAGCACTTCATGATGACAGAAGTAAGTGCTACGGGGCGGTAGTCGTTTAGCTCAGTTACCTTAGCTTTCTTGGGAACAGGAACAATGGTGGCCCTCTTGAAGCATATGGGAACAGCAGACTGGTATAGGGATTGATTGAATATGTCCGTAAACACACCAGCCAGCTGGTCTGCGCATGCTCTGAGGGCGCGGCTGGGGATGCCGTCTGGGCCTGCAGCCTTGCGAGGGTTAACACGTTTAAATGTTTTACTCACCTCGGCTGCAATGAAGGAGAGACCGCATTTTTCTGTTGCAGGCCGTGTCAGTGGCACTGTATTGTCCTCAAAGCGGGCAAAAAAGTTATTTAGTCTGCCTGGGAGCAAGCCATCCTGGTCCGTGACTGGGCTGGATTTCTTCTTGTAGTCCGTGATTGACTGTAGACCCTGCCACATACCTCTTGTGTCTGAGCCGTTGAATTGAGATTCTACTTTGTCTCTATACTGACACTTAGCTTGTTTGATAGCCTTACGGAGGGAATAGCTGTACTGTTTGTATTCGGTCATATTACCAGTCACCTTGCCCTGATTAAAACCAGTGGTTCGCGCTTTCAGTGTCACGCGAATGCTGCCATCAATCCACGGTTTCTGGTTAGGGACGGGATGAGGTCAATATTCTTCCAGTATATCTTCCAATATTCTTCCAGGATACCCAGGCCAGGTCGATTAGAAAGGCCTGCTCGCTGATGTGTTTTAGGGAGTGTTTGAGAGTGATGACGGGTGGTTGTTTGACCGCGGACACATTACGCACGCAGGTAATGAGGCAGTGATCGCTGAGATCCTGGATCTGATTTTGCTTTTGGGTCCCAAGGCGTTAATGTGTCTCTAACTGACAATGAATGGGCAACATAAACCTAAATAGAAACTGATGCGCACGACTTCAGAATTACTTACTAAAACTGTTGTTACACTAAGGTTTTTATTATTTTGATAGGATTATCTTGCTGATACTGTTATACTGTAGCCCACTCCCGACCAGTCATGTTGTACAGAGAGTGGCGCAAAGGTCTAAGACACTGCATAGCTATGCAAGCTGTGTTGTTACAGATGCTGTTTCAATACCCGTGCTGTCCTTGCCTGGGAGACCCATGAAAAGACTGTAGGTTTTTGGTTGACATGAAAAGCACAGATTTGTAAATCCCAAACTCCAAAAGTAATTGGGGAGGGAGATACAAATGATTTTTGACATTGTGGTTACAATAAAGAATGTAAACTAGATGTAAACAAAATGCTGTGTTTTTATTTACAGTAGTGATGGATACCTCGAGGCATTTTGAAAACAGGTTTTCAAACACTTGTAGCCCGATTAGCATTACAATAGATTCCTCAGAGCCCGGCTACTGTAGGTGTGAACATCCCCCTACATGCAATGTATTTGATGCTTAAGTACAATTTCAGTTTAATCCACCAGAAAAGACAAAACAAATAATACAATATTATTATTATGTATCACATCCGACCGCGATTGGGAGTCCCATATGGCGGCACACAATTGGCTCAGAGTTTATCTCCTTCTAAAATCAGAAATAAATGTTTTGGCCTTAACAAATATTATTTAGGCTTTTATTCAGATTACAATCGCTCACTTTCATTTAAAAAAAAATAAATAGCCTCCAAAATATTGTTATATTGTAACGACGTTCTTCTTTTGTTGAAAGAAAGTCGGACCGAAATGCAGCGTGTAAGTTACTCATGTTTAATAGTGAAACAAACAAAACGAACTATACATGAATAACAAATAAATACAAAACAACAAACGGAACGAAACCTATTACAGCCTGACTGGTGAAACTAACACAGAGACAGGAACAATCACCCACGAAATGTAAAGCGAAACCCAGGCTACCTAAATACGGTTCCCAATCAGAGACAACGAGAATTACCTGACTCTGATTGAGAACCGCCTCAGGCAGCCAAACCTATTAAACACACACACCCCTAATCAGCTACAATCCCAAATACTACAAACCCCAATACGAAACTACAATACATAATAAACCCATGTCACACCCTGGTCTGACTAACTAATAAACTAAAACACAAAATACTAAGACCAAGGCGTGACATATATATTATCAAGGTGATGGCACAGTCAAATAGCCAGGCATCTACATAAAGCTGAGCATCTCACTCATTCATGGCTTTGGATCAAAATAAATAAGTACAAACATTCTTTCTGATAGTCTTTAATAAAGACATGTTTTGGTTATCCTGACCTGGACACCATGTACAGTATTATAATAGCCATTATGGGCTATTAGCAGGACAATATACCTTTACCAACACCTCTCTGACCTCCCGCATGACGCAGGGATTCTTTTGCTAAATAACCCAGTATATTGTACAGCGCCATATTTTCCATTCCATCCTAACGTAAACCCAGAGGATATTTCTTGGAATAGAAACACCATAATAGTAATTAAATTAATTAAGCAAGTACCAGTCAATTGTTTGGACAAACCTACTCATTCCTGGGTTTTTCCTTATTTTTACTATTTTCTACATTGTGGAATAATAGTGAAGACATCACAACTATGGGTTAGGGTTATGGAATCAGTTAAGAACAAATTGTGCCCACACGACACAAGGATTCTTTAGCTAAATAGTCCAGTCCTGTAGCCTACTCCCAACCGTCACATTGTACAGCACCATTTTTTCCATTCCATCATAACGGAAACCCATAGGTTTTTTTGGGGGGCAATAGAAACATCATAATATTACTCTAATTATTTAAGGAACATTTCTTAAAATCAGTCCCATATACTATGTTCTTACAAAAAAAGGTTTTACATTCTCTAGTACAGCCACTATGGAAGGCTATCAAATGGTTCTCAAAAAAGATGCCCTCTGGTGGTCAAACTAGCACTAACTAGCATTATTGTTACCAGTGGTTCACACTTAAATAACGTGCCATAGAATTCTGCGGTACCATGCAAGCTACGCCGCAGTATGCTGCGACTTTTAAAGGACGAACCAATGTAACCAGCATCGCTACCACAGTATTATGCAGCAATACGACATCCCACCTGGTTTCCGCTTAGTGGGACTATAATTTGTTTTTCAACAGGACAATGACCCGACACACTTCCAGGCTGTGTACGGGCTATTTGACCAAGAAGGAGAGTGATGGAGTGCTGCATCAGATGACCTGGCCTCCAAAATCACCCAACCTCAACCCAATTGAAAAAGTTTGGGATGAATTGGACTGCAGAGGGAAGGTAAAGCAGCCAACAAGTGCTAGGCATATGTGGAGAACTCATTCCACATGAAACTAGTCGAGAGAATGCCAAGAGTGTGCAAAGCTGTTAATTAACAATGTAAAGGGTGGCTACTTTGAAGAATCTAAAATAAAAATATTTTGATTTGTTTAACAATTTTTTGTTACTGCATGATTCCATATGTGTTATTTCATAGTTTTGATATCTTCACTATTATTCTACAATGGATAATTTAATGAGTAGGTGTTTCCAAACTTTTCATTGGAACTGTAGCTAGTTTGCTGGAAAGCTACAGGCCACTGTAACGGTTCTTGTCTGGTGAAGGAGAAGCGGACCAAAATGCAGAGTGTTTTTTTTGAGACATGTTTAATTAATGACGATGAAAAAACACGAACAATACAAAAACAACAAACGGAACGTGAAAACCTATACAGCCTGTCTGGTGACAACAAACGCAGAGACAGGAACAATCACCCACAAAATACTCAAAGAATATGGCTGCCTAAATATGGTTCCCAATCAGAGACAACGATAATCACCTGACTCTGATTGAGAACTGCCTCAGGCAGCCATAGGCTATGCTAGACACCCCCAAGACAAAACACACCACAAAAAACCCATGTCACACCCTGGCCTGACCAAATAAATGCAGACAAAACCAATATACTTCGACCAGGGCGTGACAGCCACTTTGCTATCTGCCAGCACAGACAAAGTACAAAGTGGCATAGAGGTGCACAAAATGGCAGACCCCAAGCTCTGAGTGCAATAAAGACAGGTTTTGAATTCTGTGGTGCAATGCTGAATGACTACAGTGTAATATTGCCAGCATTATAATAAGGGACTTTAATTGTACATTGAGAGAAGTAAAAACATTAATTTATAAACAAATTTTGAATTGGATGTTTATGGTCTAATGAAGTATGCTTATTTTCTGAAGTGGACAGAAAGGTATTTTGCTTGGGTGTGAAATGTTAAGCTTAAATGATCAATTCTATTTTGTCAAATTAAGTATGTATGAATAGTAATGGGACCAACATACATCAAACACATTCCATTAGCTCCGTTCCAGCCATTATTATGAGCTGTCCTCCCGTCAGCAGCCTCCACTGGTACTGGACAATTTGCTGGTGCCTCTGCATTAGCATTATAAATGACAATATGTTCAGAGTTGAATGTATTGATCAGACATTTATTTGATCATTTACAACAGGCCAGCATAGCCTAAATATTGATCAACACAAACACTCATGAGAAATAAAGGTGAGAAATAATGGTGAGGCATCATTTAACATAAAACATATATTTGTGCCGTAAGCCTAATATGGGCACCTGGCCGCCCTTACAGGACTCCATTGATTTGTACATTTTGAAACACTCTTCTCCTATGCTAATGCTTGGAAAAAAACAGCCTATCTCCTTTTCTTTGGTCTCTCTTCACAGCATATCCTCCCATCTTTGCCTTGGGAAAGCAGAATTCCTGCTGGGGTGGTTGCCTGGGAGTATATGTTTAGTTTTCTAAAATGTCTATCATTACATCTTGATGATAGTGGAAAGAACAGCGGAAAGTGTAATATGATTAGCCCAATGACACAAGCTACATCAACTGTAAGAAAACAACCCACACAATGGAATGACATGATTTTCAGGGGGTAAATTACAAGTACTATACACACAACAATTCCTTTTATTGAGTACATTCCTTCATGTCAGCTGTGTGCTGGCAGTTCTCAGACTCAATGTGCTTAGGGATGGAAGAACAAAAAACATATATATATATATATATATATATATATATATATATATATGTATAGTGACTGTCAGGTGTGTTACAGAAAATATACTGTTTACAAGTCAAAGTAGCCACAGCCACAGTTACAACCTTAGCCAGACTCATCAAACTCTGATACTTACTGTACATTTTGGTCAGTGCTTGGAGCTGTTTTTGACACAAATATGATATGCTTTAACTTATTAGTTATACTGAATTCAATTGTGATACTGTGTTTCCAAACTTGTGATAGTACTGCTAAATATTTTCCTATGCTGTCTGTCATTTCCAAATGTAGGTGTAAGCAAAGTTCCGGTGAAGCACAAACCAGAACTTGCCGAACACCTAAGCTGCGCCTGACCGTCACATCCCTTTTTTGATGACCTTGTACCGATAGAGGGCATCGAAGACTGGGAGGATCGCTGACGAATTGATTGATATTCTGAGGTGTCATGAGCTAGGCAGGTAAATTATGACAGAGGAGTCACATCTTTAGGGCACTGCACTTAACGCTGGAATCAGATCTGGGTCTAATGCCAAGATCAACTACTTGTTAAACCTTTGACATACAATAATAGTATTTGAAAGGCAGCTAAGAGTTTGCCCCTAATTAAATTAAACCAAGCCCAGCACTTATCAAAAGTGATTTTATGCTAAATATACAAATGTTTCCCTTTTGGATATTTTGTCAATTTTTACCAATGTACGAATTACTGTTTATGTACCAGGTTAGATTCATAAAATGTATTTCTTGTGATTTCCACAAAAGGTGTACAACAGTTCTCCATGATATTTCTGTGTTTCTGTGAGAGGAAGTCTTAGGATTTTTCATAACATGCAAGTTACTGTAGATTTCTTGTCACTCTGGTTACTGTTGATTATTGTGTCCATTCCCAATTAACCCACCCATAGCCCCTATACACCTGTAGTGATCTGAGAGGATTAGATGGGTGAGTATGGTGGATATATTGCGGATGGTGGATATAGTGCACTTTCAGGTGGAGGATTTTGATGAGCCAGAGCTTGGTGATGCACCGGTCACCCTACTTACAATCGTCAGTAAATCAATTCCACTACAATCCAGTTAAGGTCTCTGTTGTCCTGGAGAATGAAGTTATGGTGGCCGACCTCTCATGACTGGCGAACGCTTAACTGGTAATGTTCAGTCTGATCTATACTCTATATGTCAGTTTCTCTTGATCACTTTCGAGTTCATTCGGAAAATCCTGCTTGCTTAAGAAGATGGAAAACTGAAGCCAAGGATGAAGGGTCTGAAGAATGATTTGCTGATGGATGTGTAGACATTGACCAAATAACAAACACTGAAAACACCCTTTGTCCTTGTTTTCAAATGTGGCTTAAAGATGGAATTGTATAGATTTTTTGAAGGGTTGGATTCAGTAAGAACTGTTATGTTGAGGTGTATCTAGAAAACAGTGCAACTTATAAAGTTGCCAAAAGTATTTGGTTTGAAGAAAATGAAGCCTACATCTATACTTTTGAGTGACTTTAGGGTGGAGAGCCTAGGGGAGAATCTCAATTGCGGTTCCTTGGCTCTCCTTGTCTTTTTCTCAAAACCCATTGGATGAGAAGGTTAGAGGGGAGGGAGCGAGGAGTGAGGATACAATGAATCAAGGAAATCAACCAAGAAGTTAATTTGGTATTCAGAGGAAGATGGATGATATTTCTTTGCTTTGTAATAACCTGTTCTTTGTCAATGGAAGAATCTCAATTGCATTTCCTTGATTCCTTGTGTCCTGTCTCTTTGTCTCCTTCTCAAAGACCATTGGAGGATGCAAGGAATGAAGGAGAGAGCATGCCAGGAATCAAGGAAATGCAATTGGGATTTTCCCAAGGAATATTTTCTGTCTTCGTATTGCACCTATTCTATGCAGGCTTATGTAGAACTAATCAAATCAAATATATTTTTAAAGCCCTTTTTACATCAGCAGATACAGAAACCCAGACTAAAACCTCAAATAGCAAGCAATGCAGATGTAGAAGCACGGTGGCTAGGAACAACTTCCTAGAAAGGCAGGGAACCTATGAAGAAACCTAGAGAGGAACCAGGCTGAGGGGTGGCCAGTCATATTCAGGCAGTTCCAGGTGGAGATTATAAGAGTACATGGCCAGATCATTCTTCAAGACGTTCAAACGTTAATAGATGACAAGCAGGGTCAAATAATAATCACAGTTGTTGTAGAAAGTGCAATAGGTCAGCACCTCAGGAGTAAATGTCAGTCATAACTGAGCATTCAGAGTTCAAGACAGCAGATGTGGTAGAGAGGGAGAGAGTTGAAAACGGAAGGTCCGGGACAAGGTAGCATGTACAGGTCAGGGTTGAGCAGTTCAGGGTTCTATAGCCTCAGGCAGAACAGTTGAAACTGGATCAGTAGCACGAGTCATCGAGCCAGGTAGTTGTGTGGCATGGTCCTAGGGCTTAGGTCCTCTGGGATGGGAGAGAAAGATAGGGAGAAATGGGAGAAATAGATGGAGCATACTTAAGTTCACACAGGACACCAGATAAGACAGGATAATTACACAAGATAAGACAGACTGACCCTAGCCCTGTGGCACATAGACTATTGCAGCATAGGAACTTAAGAGGCTGAGATGGGAGTGGGGGTTCGGGGGACACTGTGGCCCAGTCCGACAATACACCCGGACACGGCCAACCAGGCAGAATATAACCATATCCACTTTGACATAGCACAGCCCACACACCACTAGTGCGATATTATCAAACCACCAACGTACTACCCTGAGACAAGGCTGAGAATAGCCCACGAAAGATCTCCAACACTGCACAAGCCCGAGTTGCACAAAACCAGACAGGAAGATCACGTCACTGACTCAACCTGAGTATAGCAAGAAAAGCCTGGCAAGACGTGACACACATCTCGTAGTGACTGCATGGAAGAGCATTAGTAAGCCAGTGACTCAGCCCCTGTAATAGGCTCAGAGGCAAAGAATTCCAGTGGAGAGAGGGGAGCCGGTCAGGCAGAGTAGGCAAGGGCGGTTCATCTGTCCAGTGCCTTCCCGTTCACCTTCGCACCCCTGGGTCAGACTACACTCAATCTTAGCACCTACTGAAAAGATGAGTCTTAAGTAAAGACTGGATAGGCAGACCATTCAATAGAAATGGAGTTCTGTAGGAGAAAGCCTTGTGGAGAGCATAATGCGAAGAGCATTATGGATGCCTGCGTCTTGTGACCGTAGCGTACATGTACATACTTTGCCTTCGAAAACTATTCAGACCCTTTGACTTTTCCCACATTTTGTTAGGTTACAGCCTTATGCTAAAATGGATTCAATTGCTGTTTTTTCATCAATCTACACGCAATACCCAAAATGAAGAAGCAAAGACAGGTTTTTAGACATTTTTGTTAACTTATTAAAAATATAAAACTGAAATATCAAATTTAGATATGTCAAATTTAAAAGGTCTGAAGTATTCAGACCTTTTACCTAAATACTTTCGTGAAGCACCTTTAGCAGCGATTACAGCACTGAGTCTTCTTGGGTATGACACAAGCTTGGCATACCTGTATTTGGAGAGTTTCTCCCATTCTTCTCTGCAGATCCTCTCAAGCTCTGTCAGTTGGATGGGGAGCATTGTTGCACAGCTATTGTCAGGTCTCTCCAGAGATGTTAGATCGGGTTCAAGTCCGGGCTCTGGCTGGGCCACTCAAGGTCATTCAGAGACTTGTACCGAAGACACTCCTGCATTGTCTTTGCTGTGCGGTTAGGGTCGTTGTACTGTTGGAAGATGAACCTCCACCCCAGTCTGAGGTCCTGAACACTCTGGAGTAGGTTTTCATCAAGGATCTCTCTGTACTTTGCGCCATTCATTTTTGGCTTGATCCTGACTAGTCTCCTAGTCCCTGTCGCTGAAAAACATCACCACAGCATGATACTGCCAACACCATACCTCACCATAGGGATCGTGCCAGGCCAAAGAGTTCAATCTTGGTTTCATCAGACCAGACAATCTTGTTTATCATGGTCTGAGAGTCTTTTGATGCCTTTTGGCAAACTCCAAGTGGGCTGGAGGAGTGGCATCTGTCTGGGCACTCTACCATAAAGGCCTGAGTGGTGTAGTGCTGCAGAGACGGCTGTCCTTCTGAAAGTTCCACAGAGGAACTGCGGAGCTCTCTCAGACTGACCATCAGGTCATTGGTCACCTCCCTGACCAAGGCGCTTCTCCCCCAATTGCTCAGTTTGTTCAGGAGGCCAGCTCTTGGAAGAGTCTTAGTGGTTCCAAACTTATTCCATTTAATAATGATGGAGGCCACTGTGTTCTTGGGGACCTTCAATGCTGCAGACATGTTTTGGCACCCTTCCCCAGATTTGTGCCTTGGCACGATCGTATCTCAGAGCTCAACAGACAATTCCTTTGACCTTACAGTTGAAGTCGGAAGTTTACATACACTTAGGTTGGTGTCATTAAAATTCGTTTACATTTACATTTACATTTAAGTCATTTAGCAGACGCTCTTATCCAGAGCGACTTACAAATTGGTGAATTCACCTTCTGACATCCAGTGGAACAGCCACTTTACAATAGTGCATCTAAATCATTTAAGGGGGGGTGAGAAGGATTACTTATCCTATCTTAGGTATTCCTTGAAGAGGTGGGGTTTCAGGTGTCTCCGGAAGGTGGTGATTGACTCCGCTGTCCTGGCGTCGTGAGGAAGTTTGTTCCACCATTGGGGGCCAGAGCAGCGAACAGTTTTGACTGGGCTGAGCGGGAACTGTACTTCCTCAGTGGTAGGGAGGCGAGCAGGCCAGAGGTGGATGAACGCAGTGCCCTTGTTTGGGTGTAGGGCCTGATCAGAGCCTGGAGGTACTGCGGTGCTGTTCCCCTCACAGCTCCGTAGGCAAGCACCATGGTCTTGTAGCGGATGCGAGCTTCAACTGGAAGCCAGTGGAGAGAGCGGAGGAGCGGGGTGACGTGAGAGAACTTGGGAAGGTTGAACACCAGACGGGCTGCGGCGTTCTGGATGAGTTGTAGGGGTTTAATGGCACAGGCAGGGAGCCCAGCCAACAGCGAGTTGCAGTAATCCAGACGGGAGATGACAAGTGCCTGGATTAGGACCTGCGCCGCTTCCTGTGTGAGGCAGGGTCGTACTCTGCGGATGTTGTAGAGCATGAACCTACAGGAACGGGCCACCGCCATGATGTTGGTTGAGAACGACAGGGTGTTGTCCAGGATCACGCCAAGGTTCTTAGCGCTCTGGGATGAGGACACAATGGAGTTGTCAACCGTGATGGCGAGATCATGGAACGGGCAGTCCTTCCCCGGGAGGAAGAGCAGCTCCGTCTTGCCGAGGTTCAGCTTGAGGTGGTGATCCGTCATCCACACTGATATGTCTGCCAGACATGCAGAGATGCGATTCGCCACCTGGTCATCAGAAGGGGGAAAGGAGAAGATTAATTGTGTGTCGTCTGCATAGCAATGATAGGAGAGACCATGTGAGGTTATGACAGAGCCAAGTGACTTGGTGTATAGCGAGAATAGGAGAGGGCCTAGAACAGAGCCCTGGGGGACACCAGTGGTGAGAGCACGTGGCGAGGAGACAGATTCTCGCCACGCCACCTGGTAGGAGCGACCTGTCAGGTAGGACGCAATCCAAGCGTGGGCCGCACCGGAGATGCCCAACTCGGAGAGGGTGGAGAGGAGGATCTGATGGTTCACAGTATCGAAGGCAGCCGATAGGTCTAGAAGGATGAGAGCAGAGGAGAGAGAGTTAGCTTTAGCAGTGCGGAGCGCCTCCGTGATACAGAGAAGAGCAGTCTCAGTTGAATGACTAGTCTTGAAACCTGACTGATTTGGATCAAGAAGGTCATTCTGAGAGAGATAGCGGTAGAGCTGGCCAAGGACGGCACGTTCAAGAGTTTTGGAGAGAAAAGAAAGAAGGGATACTGGTCTGTAGTTGTTGACATCGGAGGGATCGAGTGTAGGTTTTTTCAGAAGGGGTGCAACTCTCGCTCTCTTGAAGACGGAAGGGACGTAGCCAGCGGTCAGGGATGAGTTGATGAGCGAGGTGAGGTAAGGGAGAAGGTCTCCGGAAATGGTCTGGAGAAGAGAGGAGGGGATAGGGTCAAGCGGGCAGGTTGTTGGGCGGCCGGCCGTCACAAGAAGCGAGATTTCATCTGGAGAGAGAGGGGAGAAAGAGGTCAGAGCACAGGGTAGGGCAGTGTGAGCAGAACCAGCGGTGTCGTTTGACTTAGCAAACGAGGATCGGATGTCGTCGACCTTAATATATCCCATTTAGCAGACGCTTTTGTCCAAAGCGACATACAAGTCGGCTGGGGCCACTACTTTTACATATGGGTGGCCCTAGCGGGAATCGAACCCACGACGCTTGGCGTTGCAAGCGCCATGCTCTACCGACTGAGCCACACAGGACCCATTTAGCAGACCTTCTTTTCAAAATGGTTGACGAAGTCATCTGCAGAGAGGGAGGAGGGGGGGGAGGGGGAGGAGGATTCAGGAGGGAGGAGAAGGTGGCAAAGAGCTTCCTAGGGTTAGAGGCAGATGCTTGGAATTTAAAGTGGTAGAAAGTGGCTTTAGCAGCAGAGACAGAGGAGGAAAATGTAGAGAGGAGGGAGCGAAAGGATGCCAGGTCCGCAGGGATGCGAGTTTTCCTCCATTTCCGCTCGGCTGCCCGGAGCTCTGTTCTGTGAGCTCGCAATGAGTCGTCGAGCCACGGAGCGGGAGGGGAGGACCGAGCCGGCCTGGAGGATAGGGGACATAGAGAGTCAAAGGATGCAGAAAGGGAAGAGAGGAGGGTTGAGGAGGCAGAATCAGGAGATAGGTTGGAGAAGGTATGAGCAGAGGGAAGAGATGATAGGATGGAAGAGGAGAGAGTAGCGGGGGAGAGAGAGCGAAGGTTGGGACGGCGCGATACCATCCGAGTAGGGGCAGTGTGGGAAGTGTTGGATGAGAGCGAGAGGGAAAAGGATACAAGGTAGTGGTCGGAGACTTGGAGGGGAGTTGCAATGAGGTTAGTGGAAGAACAGCATCTAGTAAAGATGAGGTCGAGCGTATTGCCTGCCTTGTGAGTAGGGGGGGAAGGTGAGAGGGTGAGGTCAAAAGAGGAGAGGAGTGGAAAGAAGGAGGCAGAGAGGAATGAGTCAAAGGTAGATGCGGGGAGGTTAAAGTCGCCCAGGACTGTGAGAGGTGAGCCGTCCTCAGGAAAGGAGCTTATCAGGGCATCAAGCTCATTGATGAACTCTCCGAGGGAACCTGGAGGGCGATAAATGATAAGGATGTTAAGCTTGAAAGGGCTGGTAACTGTGACAGCATGGAATTCAAAGGAGGCGATAGACAGATGGGTAAGGGGAGAAAGAGAGAATGACCACTTGGGAGAGATGAGGATCCCGGTGCCACCACCCCGCTGACCAGAAGCTCTCGGGGTGTGCGAGAACACGTGGGCGGACGAAGAGAGAGCAGTAGGAGTAGCAGTGTTATCTGTGGTGATCCATGTTTCCGTCAGTGCCAAGAAGTCGAGGGACTGGAGGGAGGCATAGGCTGAGATGAACTCTGCCTTGTTGGCCGCAGATCGGCAGTTCCAGAGGCTACCGGAGACCTGGAACTCCACGTGGGTCGTGCGCGCTGGGACCACCAGATTAGGGTGGCCGCGGCCACGCGGTGTGGAGCGTTTGTATGGTCTGTGCAGAGAGGAGAGAACAGGGATAGATAGACACATAGTTGACAGGCTACAGAAGAGGCGACGCTAATGCAAAGGAGATTGGAATGACAAGTGGACTACACGTCTCGAATGTTCAGAAAGTTAAGCTTACGTAGCAAGAATCTTATTGACTAAAATGATTGAAATGATACAGTACTGCTGGAGTAGGCTATCAACCACTCCACAAATTTCTTGTTAACAAACTATACTATTAGGAAGTTAGTTAGGACATCTATTTTGTGCATGACACAAGTCATTTTTCCAACAATTGTTTACAGACATATTATTTCACTTATAATTCACTCTATCACAATTCCAGTGGGTCATACGTTTACATACACTAAGTTGACTGTGCCTTTAAACAGCTTGGAAAATTCCAGAAAATTACCTCATGGCTTTAGAAGCCTCTGATAGGCTAATTGACATAATTTGAGTTAATTGGAGGTGTACCTGTGAATGTACTTCAAGGCCTGCACATGGGGACAAAGGTCATACTTTTTGGAGAATTGTCCTCTGGTCTGACAAAAAAACTAAAATGGAACTGTTTGGCCATAATGACCATCGTTATGTTTGGAGGAGAAAGGGGGAGGCTTGCAAGCCAAAGATCACCATCCCAACTGTGAAGCATGGGGGTTGTATATAAACTTCTCACTCACTGGTAATGTTATAAAAGGAATAAAAGCTGAAATAAATCATTCTCTCTACTATTATTCTGACATTTCACATTCTTAAAATAAAGTGGTGATCCTAACTGACCTAAGAAAGGTGCTTTTTACTGGGATTAAAGGTCAGGAATTGTGAAAAACTAAGTTCAAATGTATTTGGCTAAGGTGTATGTAAACTTCCAGCTTCAACTGTATATAGACACCTGTGTAACTTTCCAAATCATGTCAAATCAATTGAATTTAACACAGGTGGACTCTAATCAAGTCAGAAACATCTCAAGGATGATCAATGGCAACAGGATGCACCTGTTCTCAATTTCGAGTCTCATAGCGAAGGGTCTGAATACTTATGTAAATAGGGTATTTCTGTTTAAAAATATATATACACGTTTGCAAAATGTTCTAAAAACCTTATTGATTTGTCATAATGGGGCATCATGTGTAGATTGCTGAGATTAAAAAACAACAACATTTAATCAATTTTAGAATAAGGCTGTACCGTAACAAAATGTGGAAAAAGTCAAGGGGTCTGAATACTTTCCGAAGGCACTATGTACGGCAGGAACAAATCAGAGAGATAAGTAGGAGCAAGTCCATAAAATGCTTTATAGGTTAGCTTGTGAAACCTTGAAATCAGCCCTCGCCTTAACAGGAAGCCAGTGTAGAGTAGCTAGCACTGGAGCAATATGAGCAAATTTATTTGGATCTAGTCAAGATTCTAGTAGCCATATTTAGCACTAACTGGAGTTGATTAAGTGCTTTATCCAGATAGCCGGAGAGTAGAGCATTGCAGTAATCTAATCTATTAGTGACAAAAGCATGTATTAGCTTTGCTGCTTCAATTTTGGACAAAAATGTGAAGATTTTTGCAATATTTGAAGATAGCAATACGAAGAGAGCAGTGAAAGTTGACATTGTGTTTCAGAATGACATTACCAAGAGGTAGAATTTATAGTGAAAACAATAAGAACACCAAAACATACTGTTGATGTGTCAAAGGACAAACCACCCACAGAGACAAACTGATATCTTTCCGAAGGAATATCTAAACCAGATAATAACTTGTTGGTGTAAACCAATTAGGGTTTGCGATCTCTCCAAATTAATGTGGTGATTGATGGCATCAAAGCAGCACTAAGGTATAGGAGCACAAGGACAGATGCAGAGCCTTGGTCTGACGCCATTGAAAGGAAACTTACCACCTTCATGAGTGCGGTTTCAGTACTATGATGGGGTCTAAAACCATACTGTAATGTTTTGTATACAGTATTTGTCTTCATGAAGGCAGTGAGTTTCTGTGCAACAATTTTTCCCACATTTTTGAGAGGAACGGTTGATTCGATATAGGCTGATAGTTATTTACATTTTCCCAATCAAGGTTTGGCTTTTTCAAGAGCGGCTTTATTTACTGCCACTTTTAGTGAGTTTGGTACACATCAGGAGGATAGGGAGCCATTTATTGTGTTCAACATAGCAGGGCCAAGCACAGGAAGTAGCTCTTTCAGTAGTTTAGTTGGGAATAGGATCCAATAGGCAGCTGAAATGTTTAGAGGCCATGACAATTTTCTTGAACATGTCAAGAGATACAGGATTTAAAAAAACTTGAGTGTCTCCATTGATCCTAGATCCTGGCAGTTCTGTGCAGACTCAGGACAACTGAGTTTTGGAGAAATATGCAGATTCAAAGAGGTGTCCATAATTTGCTTTCTAATTATCATGATTTTTTTGTTGAAGAAGTTCATTCATCACTGCTGAAGTGAAGGTCATCCTCATTTGGGGAATTCTGTTTTTTACTTAGCTTTGTGACAGTATCAATAATACATTTTGGATTGTTTTTATTCTCCTCAATTAGGTTGGAAAAGTAGGCTGATCGAACAACAGTGAGGGCTCTTCGATATTGCACGGTACTGTCTCCCCAAGCTAGTCAGAAGACTTCCAGTTTGGTGGAGAGCCATTTCCATTCTAATTTTATGGAAGCTTGCATCAGGGCTCAGGTATTTTCTGTATGCCAGTGAGCGAATTTCTTGTGACAAATGTTTGTTGTTAGAGCTGCGACTGCATCTAGGGTATTACCCAAGGTTAGATCTTCGGTTTGGTGGTTAACACATTTTTTGCACTCTGATGTCCTTGGGTAGCTGGAGGGAGTCTGGAATGTTATCAAGGAATCTTTTGGTTGTCTGAGAATTTATAGCGCACCTTTTGATAATCCTTCGTTGGGGTCTGAGCAGATTATTTGTTGCGATTGCAAACGTAATACAATAGTGGTCCGATAGTCCATGATTATGGGGACAAACATTTAGATCCCCAAAACTAGATCCAGGGTATGACTGTGGCAATGCATAGGTCTGGAGACATGTTGGACAAAACCCAATGAGTCGGTGATGACTCCGAAAGCCATTCGGATTTGTTCTGTGGACTTTTTCATATGAATATTAAAGTCACCAAAAATGACTACAAGGTCTGATAGACATTCAGGGAACTCAGTGAGGCCAGGTCCAGGAGGCCTGTAAACAGTAGTATTAAAAAGTGATTGAGTAGGCTGCATAGATTTCATGACTAGAAGCTAAAAATAAAAAAAAGTATTTTTCGTAAATTAAATTTTGTCGTAAATCTTAGCAACACCTCCATCTTTGTGTAATGAGCGGGGGATATGATCACCAGTGAAACTAGGAGGAGAGGCTTCATTCATCAGATTCATCATCAAATTCATCAGGCTTGATCCATGTTTCTGACAGGCCAATCACATCAAGGTTATGATCAGCGATGAGGTATTTGATTATGACTGCCTTGGAACTGAGGGATCTAACATTATGTAGTCCTATTTTGAGATGTGAAATATTATCAAATACTACTTGAGTAAAAGTCTAAAAGTATTTGGTTTTAAATATACTTACTGTAAGTATCTAAAGTAAATGGAATTCCAAAAATGTATTTAAATATCAAATGTAAAAGTTAAAGTATAAAACATTTCAAATTCCTTATATTAAGCAAACCAGATGGTACAATTGTCTTGTTTTCATTTAATGACGGATAGCCAGAGGCACACTCCGACACTCAGACATCATTTACAAATTAAGCATTTATGTTAAGTGATTCCACCAGACCAACGGCAGTTGGGATGACCAGGAATGTTCTCTTGATAAGTGTGTGAATTGGACAATCTTCCTGTCAAAATGTAACGAATACTTTTGGGTGTCAGGGAAAACGTAAGGAGTAAAAAGTACATTATTTTCTTTAGGAATGTAGTGAAGTAAAAGTAGGCAAAAATAGAAATAGTGAAGTACAGATACCCCAAAAAACAACTTTAGTAGTAATTTAAAGTATTTTTACTTAAGTACTTTACACCACTGGTTGATGGTAGGAGGGGGTGGGAGGTCCAGTATAAACACTAACTTCCTTGACAACTTCCTTCACAATACCTCTACTCTGTTAAGCGCTAGAAGGCTGAGAGAGGCTGGACTGAGGGCTTGTAGGCCTGTTGTAAGGCAGGTCCTAAACAGACATCACCGGCAACAACGTCGCCTATGGGCACAAACCCACTATTGCTGGACCAGACAGGACTGGCAAAAAGTGCTCTTAACTGACGAGTCACGGTTTTGTCTCACCAAGGGTGATGGTCAGATTTGCGTTTATCATCGAAGGAATGAGCGTTACACCGAGGCCTGTACTCTGGAGCGGGATCGATTTGGAAGTGGAGGGTCCGTCATGGTCTGCGGTGGTGTGTCACAGCAGCATCGGACTGAGCTTGTTGTCATTGCAGGCAATCTCCACACTGTGCATTACAGGGAAGACATCCTCCTCCCTCATGTGGTACCCTTCCTGAAGGCTCATCCTGACATGACTCTCCAGCATGATAATGCCACCAGCCACACTGCTCATTCTGTGCATGATTTCCTGCAAGACAGGAATGTCAGTGTTCTGCCATGGCAAGCGAAGAGCCCGGATCTCAATCCCATTGAGAACATCTGGGACATGTTGGATCGGAGGGTCAGGGCGAGGGCCATTCCCCCCAGAAATGTCCAGGAACTTGCAGGTGCCTTGGTGGAAGAGTGGGGTAACAAGCAAGAACTGGCAAATCTGGTGCAGTCCATGAGGAGGAGATGCACTGCAGTACTTAATGCAGCTGGTGGCCACAGCAGATACGGACTGTTACTTTTGATTTTGACCCCCCTTTGTTCAGGGACACATTTTTCCATTTATTTTTGTCACATCTCTGTGGAACTTGTTCAGTTAGTGTCTCAGTTGTTGAGTTTTATGTTCACACAAATATTTACACATGTTAAGCTTGAAAATATACGCAGTTGACAGTGAGAGGATGTTTCTTTTTTTGCTGAGTTTATATGCATACTTGATCTGTGCAAACTTGAGTGAAGTGAGGTGGGCTCTCCTCGAAGAGAGAAGTTTATCTGGCTCAGTAAAGCCTCAAACATGAATTGTCCGTAACTCAGAAATGTGCTACTTCTATGTTAATTAATGAGGAGGCGGAACACACTTTAAATCAAACTTTTGTTAATAAATACAAATTGTTAGAAAATCATTTGAAATTGACAATGTGAAACAAAGCCTATAGATAATTAGCAGGCAGTGCGTGTTAACTTTCTTGAAGCATAATAATCACATTTTGGAACAGTGAGTGCAAATCCAGCCCAGTCACGGACCAGGATGTCTTGCTCCCAGGCAGACTAAATAACTTTTTTGCCCGCTTTGAGGACAATACAGTGCCACTGACACGGCCTGCAACGGAAACATGCGGCCTCTCCTTCACTGCAGCCGAGGTGAGTAAAACATTTAAACGTGTTAACCCTCGCAAGGCTGCAGGCCCAGATGGCATCCCCAGCCGCGCCCTCAGAGCATGCGCAGACCAGCTGGCTGGTGTGTTTACGGACATATTCTATCTATCCCTATACCAGTCTGCTGTTCCCACAAGCTTCAAGAGAGCCACCATTGTTCCTGTTCCCAAGAAAGCTAAGGTAACTGAGCTAAACGACTACCGCCCCGTAGCACTCACTTCCGTCATCATGAAGTGCTTTGAGAGACTAGTCAAGGACCATATCACCTCCACCCTACCTGACACCCTAGACCCACTCCAATTTGCTTACCGCCCAAATAGGTCCACAGACGATGCAATCTCAACCACACTGCACACTGCCCTAACCCATCTGGACAAGAGGAATACCTATGTGAGAATGCTGTTCATCGACTACAGCTCGGCATTCAACACCATAGTACCCTCCAAGCTCGTCATCAAGCTCGAGACCCTGGGTCTCGACCCCGTCCTGTGCAACGGGGTACTGGACTTCCTGACGGGCCGCCCCCAGGTGGTGAGGGTAGGTAACAACATCTCCTCCCCGCTGATCCTCAACACTGAGCCCCACAAGGGTGCGTTCTGAGCCCTCTCCTGTAATCCCTGTTCACCCACGACTGCGTGGCCACGCACGCCTCCAACTCAATCATCAAGTTTGCGGACGACACAACAGTGGTAGGCTTGATTATCAACAACGACGAGACGGCCTACAGGGAAGAGGTGAGGGCCCTCGGAGTGTGGTGTCAGGAAAATAACCTCACACTCAACGTCAACAAAACTAAGGAGATGATTGTGGACTTCAGGAAACAGCAGAGGGAACACCCCCTATCCACATCGATGGAACAGTAGTGGAGAGAGTAGCAAGTTTTAAGTTCCTCGGCATACACATCACAGACAAACTGAATTCGTCCACTCACACAGACAGCATCGTGAAGAAGGCGCTGCAGCGCCTCTTCAACCTCAGGAGGCTGAAGAAATTCAGCTTGTCACCAAAAGCACTCACAAACTTCTACAGATGCACAATCGAGAGCATCCTGGCGGGCTGTATCACCACCTGGTACGGCAACTGCTCCGCCCTCAACCGTAAGGCTCTCCAGAGGGTAGTGAGGTCTGCACAACACATCACCGGGGGCAAACTACCTGCCCTCCAGGACACCTACACCACCCGATGTTACAGGAAGGCCATAAAGATCATCAAGGACATCAACCACCCGAGCCACTGCCTGTTCACCCCGCTATCATCCAGAAGGCGAGGTCAGTACAGGTGCATCAAAGCTGGGACCGAGAGACTGAAAACAGCTTCTATCTCAAGGCCATCAGACTGTTAAACAGCCACCACTAACATTGAGTGGCTGCTGCCAACACACTGACACTGACTCAACTCCAGCCACTTTAATAATGGGAATTGATGGGAAATTATGTAAATATATCACTAGCCACTTTAAACAATGCTACCTTATATAATGTTACTTACCCTACATTATTCATCTCATATGCATACGTATATACTGTACTCTATATCAGCGACTGCATCCTTATGTAATACATGTATCACTAGCCACTTTAACTATGCCACTTTGTTTACATACTCATCTCATATTTATATACTGTACTCGATACCATCTACTGTATCTTGCCTATGCTGCTCTGTACCATCACTCATTCATATATCCTTATGTACATATTCTTTATCCCCTTACACTGTGCATAAGACAGTAGTTTAGGAATTGTTAGTTAGATTACTTGTTGGTTATTACTGCATTGTCAGAACTAGAAGCACAAGCATTTCGCTACACTCGCATTAACATCTGCTAACCATGTGTATGTGACAAATACAATTTGATTTGATTTGATTTGATTCTGACATCACGTTAACATCAGCATAAAACAACTCACGTTGGGGCGAACGTGAGAGATATTTGGAACTACGAGTGAATAGGTTAAAATCAGAAATACAGTGTAGACATTGTTAAAGTTGTAAATGACTATTGTAGCTGGAAAAGGCAGTTTTTTATGGAATATCTACTAGGCGTACAGAGGCCCATTATCAGCAATCATCACTCCTGTGTTCCAATGGCACATTGTGTTTGATAATCCAAGTGAATAATTTTAAAAGGCTAATTGAGCGTTAGAAAACCCTTTTGCAATTATGTTAGCGTGGCTGAAAACTGTTATCCTGGTTAAAGAAGCAATAAACCTGGCCTTCTTTAGACTTGTTGATTATCTGGAGCATCAGCATGTGTGGGTTCGAATACAGGCTCAAAATGGCCCGAATCAAATAACTTTCTTCTGAAACTTGTCAATCTATTCTTGTTCTGAGAAATGAAGGCTAATCCATGCGAGAAATTGCCAAGAAACTGAAGATCTCGTACAACGCTGTGTACTACTCCCTTCACAGAACAGTGCAATCTGGCTCTAACCAGAATTGAAAGAGTAGTGGGAGGCCCCAGTGCACAACTGAGCAAGAGTACAAGTACATTAGAGTGTGTAGCATCATTACTGAAAGCATCATTACATAGTTGTCGTTGATGATCTTTTGGCCTTCCTGTGACATCAGGTGTTGTAGGTGTCCTGCCTAGAAGGCCAGCATCCCGGAGTCGTCTCTTCACTGCAGGAGGAGGTGTGATGGTGTGGGGGTGCAGAGATGGTGACACTGTATGTGATTTATTTTGAATTCAAGGCACACTTAACCAGCATGGCTATTACAGCATTCTGCTATTGTTATTGAGAGAGGTTATCAACATTATTTAAATACTCCCTAAATAGTTCTTTGTATTCTTACATTGTTACAGAAGTAGTAATCATTGTTAATCAAATAGCTCGGCTTTATGTGGGTTTTGAAATATGTTTAGAATATTTTCATCTGGTCACATTTCGGATTATTAAAAAAATATTTTTACGTATAATATATTATACGTGGTACATTTTGTGTGAGTAATTTAGTCAAATGTACTACAATTTAAATACTATTTAGGGCTCCCGAGTGGCGCAGCGTCATAACAGAACCTGGTTTCGATCCAGGGCTGTATCACAACCGACCATGATTGGGAGTCCCAATGGGCGGCGCACAATTAGCCCAGCTTTGTCCGCAGCATTTTAGAATTATATCAGGGTCTAAAGGGTAAACTATTTTATGTGTAAGTCAGCTTGACTAAAAAAGGTTATGTTCCAATAAAATAGTGTATTTAAGTAAAGTTGACAACATAATTTACGTACACTTCACTCAATTATTCAAGAAAACTTCAATCAACAGTGTTATGTTACATGTATGTTGTTTATTCAAATCAAATTGTATTGGTGACATACACTTTTAGCAGATGTTATTGCGGGTGTAGCGAAATGCTTGTGTTTCTGGCTCCAACACTGCAGTAATATCTAACCAGTAATATATAGCATTTTCGCAACAATACACACAATACACACAAATCTAAGTAAAGTAAAGGAATTACGAATATCTAAATATTTGTACGAGAAATGTCAGAGCAGCATAGACTAAGATTCAGTAGAATAGAATATTACAATACCGTATATTTTTATGAGATGAGTAATGCAAAATATGTAAACATTATTATAGTGACTAGTGTTCCATTATTAAAGTGGCCAGTGATTTCAAGTCTATGTATATAGGGCAGCAGCCTCTATGTCCTAGTGATGGTTAGTAAACAGTCCGATGGCTTTGAGATATAAGCTGTTTTTCAGTCTTTCGGTCCCAGCTTTGATGCACCTATACTGACCTCGCCTTCTGGATGATAGAGGGGTGAACAGGCAGTGTGCCTCGGGTGGTTGTTGTCGTTGATGATCTTTTGGCCTTCCTGTGACATCAGGTGCTGTAGGTGTCCTGGAGAGCATGTAGTTCATCCCCGGTGATGCAGACCGCACCATCCTCTGGAGAGCCCTGCCATTGCTGATGGAGCAGTTGCCATACCAGGTGCTGATACAGCCCAACAGGATGCTCTCAATTGTTCATCTGTAAATGTTTGTAAGGGTTGTAGTTGTCAAGCCAAATATTTTCAGCCTCCTGAGGTTGAAAAGGTGCTGTTGCGCCATCTTCACCACACTGTCTGTGTGGGTGGATCGTTTCAGTTTGTCAGTGATATGTATGCCGAGGAACTTGAAGCTTTCCACCTTCTCAACTGCGGTCCCATAAATGTGGATAGGGAGGATCTCCCTCTGCTGTTTCCTGAGGTCCACGATCACCCTTTGTTTTGTTGACGTTGAGTGAGAGGTTGTTATTTTCCTGTCACCACTCTCCCAGGGCCCTTACCTCCTCCCTGTAGGCTGTCTCGTCATTGTTGGTAATCAGGCCTACTACTGTTCTGTCATCTGAAAACTTCATGGTTTGAGGGGTTCATGGCCACACAGTCATGGGTGAAAGGGAGTACAGGAGGGGGCTGAGCACGCACCCCTGTGGGGCCCCAGTGTTGAGGATCAGCGAAGTAGATGTGTTGTTTCCTACCTTCACCACCTGGGGGTGGCCTATCAGGAAGTCCAGGACCAAGTTGCAGAGGGCGGGGTTCAGAGCTTGGAGGGTACTATGGTGTTGAATGCTGAGCTATAGTCAATGAACAGCATTCCTACATAGGTATTCCTCTTGTCCGATGAAATAGGGAAGCGTACAGTGCAATGGCGATTGCAGATATGGCTAACCCTTCAAATTCCTTTTGTCACTACACATTTCACGGTCAGTCATGGGCTCAGGAAGTAGGAAGCTTGAGTTTAAGACACTTATAAATGTTATTCCTTTAAAACAATTGAACATCTAATTAGCATAATACAACAATTCCCTTAAAAACTTGCCAGTTTAAGCGAGAGATATCAGTTTTTGCAATGGATGCGTCTCAATCCACCACATCCGCTGATGTCACACTTCCGCATCTGCGGTGAAATGTGACCGACCATGAGACATCCCAAAAATCTGTCTTCTCACAAGATCGTCTGTAACGTCTGAACTGTTTGGCCTACAAACTGACCCCTCTATGGAAAGATGAGACCCTCCCAAACATGATGGTGTTCTCTGTTTTGCTCTACGACCCCCACAAGCGTCTTGGGACTCAAAGTTGGTTTAGCCGATCTGCCAACTTCTGTCTGTATTGTCCGATCAGTTTGGGCTATACACTAATATGACCAATGTGGAAAGGTGAAACTCTCACGAACACGTACATGTTGGTTGTTTTGCTCACAAGCCTCAAAAAGACTCAACTGAAGGTCCCTCGGTACCAGTTGAAGAAATTAATGGAAGAAATTGAATATATATGGGGACTGTCTTGTGCCAGAAATAAGGGGTTAAATACAAAAAAAGAAATAATAATACATCCTGATCTTTCCTATATCTCTCACATATAGGACAAACACTTAAGAACTAACTTCCTTTAGATTTATTTTGGAGGGAGTATCTGTTTTTCCATTAATGTTTTTCCATTAATGAATATGTTATTCAATGGGTTTGTATGGGCTAATAGCAGTAAGGACAACATTTTTTTCATCAAATAATTTTGTAATATATTTTTGGGATACTTCAAGGGGTCTTAAAATTCTAAATCAAATAGTTAAACGATCCTTGCTATGACCATCATAAAAATAATTCCATATAGCTTAGTAGAACACCCCTCCCCCAGCTTAGAAATGATTTACACTCTTATGGGTTAAGTGTTTTAGTTTGGGACAATGGTGTTAGTACTGTTCTTAACACACCATGTTGGATGGATTTTACGGTTTCCTGCAGCTAACGTTAGCAGGCTAGCCTCGGCTACCTACAACTAACTAGGTTATCTTGCTGTCACCAGGCAAAGCTTATTGTCACGACTTCCGCCGAAGTTGGCTCCCCTGCCTGTTCGGGCGGTGCTTGGCGACCGTCGTCACCGGCTTACTAGCCGCCACTGATCCCTTTTTCGTTGTCTGTTTGTTTTGTCTTATTAGTTGCACCTGTGTCTATTTGTGTGTGCTTGATGGACTTCCTTATTTAAAGTAGGTTTACCCGCCCTTGTTTTGTGCAGGATTAATTTTGTGTTACGTGTGTGCGTTAGTTAGGTGTGTTCGTGTTCTGGACCTGTTACCCTGTGTTTTTGGGTGGTCCATATATTTCCGCGCCCTGTGTTGTGGGCTTGTTTGTTTGTGCTGTATTAAAGTGCACTCATCTAGTTACCTGTGACACTTATGTCACGCCATGGTTGGGATTTGTAGCTGTGACCTCTGTTTTGACCGGAGTATAAGCATGTCGCATTCCTCTCATCTGGATTCAGATCCAGAGATGGACGGTAGCCATGAATAATGAGACCTGTGATATGTTCACCATAGGGGAAGAGGAAGAATATACTGACTTATACACTTGTGAAATCAAATGTGCCAGGTGTAGACCTTACAGTGAAATGCTTACGTACAAGTCCTTAACCAACAATGCAGTTCTAAGAAGAATAAGTGTTAGATAGTGTAAGTTAAAAATAACAAATAACAAATAATTAAAGAGCAATAGTTAAATAACAGTAGCGAGGCTATACACAGGAGGTACCGGTACAGAGTCAATGTGCAGGGGCACAGGTTAGTCTAGGTAATTGAGGTAATATGTACATGTAGGTAGAGTTAAAGTGATGCAGACAATAAACAGAGAGTAGCAGCAGCGCAACAGATGGAAGGTGGGGACAATGTAAATAGTCTGGGTAGCCATTTGATAGGCTGTTCAGGAGTCTTATGGCTTGGGGGTTGTTAAAAAGCCTTTTGGATTAAGACGTGGCGCTCTGTTACCGCTTGCAGTCGAGTAGCAAAGAGAACAGTCTATGACTAGGGTGGCTGGAGTCATTGACCATTTTTATGGCCTTCTCTGACACCGCCTGGTATATAGATCCTGGATGGCAGTAAGCTTGGCCCTAATGATATACTGGGCCATATGCACTACCATCTGTAGTGCCTTGCGGTCGGAGGCTGAGCAATTACCATACCAGGCAATGATGCACCCAGTCAGGATGCTTTTGATGGTGCAGCTTTAGAAATGTTTGAGGATCTGAGGACCCATGCCAAATCTTTTCAGTCTCCTGAGGGGGAATAGGCTTTGTCGAGCCCTCTTCACGACCGTCTTGGTGTGTTTGGACCATGATAGTTTGTTGTTGATGTGGACACCAAGGAACTTGAAGCTCTCAACCTGCTCCACTACAGCCACGTCGATGAGAATGGGGGTGTGCTCGGTCCTCCTTTTCCTGTAGTCCACAATCATCTCCTGTGTCTTGGTTGTTATCCTGGCACCACACACCCAGGTCTCTGACCTCCTCCCTATAGGCTGTCTCATCGTTGATCAGTGTGAACAACTCATTGCCTCGAAAGACCGGAACATTGACCTACTACAGGAAAACATGGTGATAAAATGAGGTGATAATCCAGTGTGCTCTACAAGATTGGGCTCCTCTGCAGTAGCAACTGAGGACACTACTTTTGACCACTTTCCCGTATTGACATATCCCACGACGAGAACCGGAGGACTACTGCGTCTTGCTCTAAACACCATTGGAGGCAAAGAGGAATTGGATTGGAGGTTAAACAGGAAGAACATTCCAACGTATCCTCCCTCTGCCCTCACAAACTAAGTAATGGCTCTGAGCTGCCTGACCTCCACGAGGACCTCCGACAAGGCCCTCTTCTGCTCCTCCTGCTTTTCCACACTACTTCAGCACCCAGCTCCTCTCTAACCATTTTACAGCCAACCAAACAAGCTCCTCTGGATCTGGTCCTGGTTCACTAAGCAGGCCATCCCCTGGATCAGCCCCACAGGCTCGCAGTGACCCCATTGTCATCCTCCAGTGGTGGTTGTTATAGGGAGCTCCATAGTTAGCGATGTGGAGGTAGCGGAAGTAAGGACCCACTGCGTCCCTGGAGCCCTGTGACAGAGAAGCACTTGAGTACTCAAACAGTAGTCATTAATTTAGCTACAAACGACATCGATCTATATAAATCTGAGCAATGAAACTAACTTCAGAGACAAGCTAAAGGAGACAGGCAAGTGGGTTCTCATTTCCGGGCCTCTACCAACAATAGGTTACGGAGTGGAATTCTGAACTCGTCTCTTCTGGCTACACTACTGGATTAAATCTTATTGCCCCTCGATGGATTTGGAATACACTGAAAACTTTGACCACTTTTGGGAGAGGCCCCGGTTTTACGAGGAGGTTCTTCATTGGCTCCCGAGTGGCGCAGTGGTTTAAGGCACTGCATCACAGTGCTAGAGGTGTCACAACAGGCCCTGGTATGATCCCAGGCTGTATCACAACCGGCCGTGATCAGGATTCCCATATGGAGGGATTGAGGCCCGGGGTAGGCCATCATTGTAAATACGAATTTGTTCTTTACTGACTTGCCTAGTTAACCTTTTCACATGTGAGTTCCACATATCTCTAACTTTCGCCCCAGGGCAAGTTGTTTTATGTAGGTGATGTAAGAATGCACTCACTGTTCCAAAATATGATTAATACTCAACAGGGTAGTTAACACGCACTGCCTGATAATTATCAATAGGCTATGTTCCAACTTGTCAGTATCAAATTATTTTCTAACAAGTTGTATTTTCTGACAACAGTTTCAATTGAGGTGTGTTCCGCCTCCTTATTAATTCACATAGAAGTAGCATGATTTCAGCGTTGTAGACAATTTATGTTTGAGGCTTTACTGAGCGAGATAAACTTCTCTCTTTGAGGAATGCCCACTACACTTTACTCATGTTCGTGCAGATCAAGTATGCATATATTTGCGCAGTCTTGCAAGAATTGGAACATTTTCTTGCTGGCGCTCGCTTTGCCTTCATTATTGTTTTCCTTACAAATATTAACTTTGGACATGTGTGCTTTCCTATCAAAGTAAGTTCCATATTTTCTGTATATTGTGTTGTCGTTTCTACTGTAGTCACATACTGTATGTATGTATGGAGTATAATGTATTAACAGTTTTTCAAGTACTTGTGACAAATAATGCATTCTGATTTATTGTATCTATTGTAATAGACACCTATGTGTGTAAAATACTTGTTTGACGGTTAAACTGATTATTTTGAGATAAGCTATTTGCCAGCTATGTGTGGTGCCATGTTTGTTGACGTATACAATCCATTCTGGGTGTCATGTAATCTGTCAGACCAAATATGTTATAATGAGGTGAAGGAGTGGTTCACTCATCTTTTAGGTGAACTTCCGGAAATGAATGAAGGGAAGTGGATGATCGTAGATGACACACCTCCTTCAACATGCATACTATAAACAGACCAAACTCATTGCGGCTCCTCTTATTATCTTTGGTTGATACGAATAAATAAAATACTTATGTCATGCAATAAAATGCAAATTAATTACTTAAAAATCATAGAATGTCATTTTCTGGAATTTTGTTTTAGATTCCGTCTCTCACAGCTGAAGTGTACCTATGATAAAAATTACAGACCTCTACATGTTTTGTAAGTAGGAAAACCTGCAAAATCGGCAGTGTATCAAATACTTGTTCTCCCCACTGTATATACCCAACCCCCCAACCCCCAATTTATTTGTACAAAAACAAATAAATAAATATAATAGATTTTTGTTTACTAACACTCACAATTGTGAGCAGTGCTCCGGGCAGCCGAGCGGAAATGGAGGAAAACTCGCCTCCCTGCGGACCTGGCATCCTTTCACTCCCTCCTCTCTACATTTTCCTCCTCTGTCTCTGCTGCTAAAGCCACTTTCTACCACTCTAAATTCCAAGCATCTGCCTCTAACCCTAGGAAGCTCTTTGCCACCTTCTCCTCCCTCCTGAATCCTCCTCCCCTCCCCCCTCCTCCCTCTCTGCAGATGACTTCGTCAACCATTTTGAAAAGAAGGTCGACGACATCCGATCCTCGTTTGCTAAGTCAAACGACACCGCTGGTTCTGCTCACACTGCCCTACCCTGTGCTCTGACCTCTTTCTCCCCTCTCTCTCCAGATGAAATCTCGCTTCTTGTGACGGCCGGCCGCCCAACAACCTGCCCGCTTGACCCTATCCCCTCCTCTCTTCTCCAGACCATTTCCGGAGACCTTCTCCCTTACCTCACCTCGCTCATCAACTCATCCCTGACCGCTGGCTACGTCCCTTCCGTCTTCAAGAGAGCGAGAGTTGCACCCCTTCTGAAAAACCTACACTCGACCCTCCGATGTCAACAACTACAGACCAGTATCCCTTCTTTCTTTTCTCTCCAAAACTCTTGAACGTGCCGTCCTTGGCCAGCTCTACCGCTATCTCTCTCAGAATGACCTTCTTGATCCAAATCAGTCAGGTTTCAAGACTAGTCATTCAACTGAGACTGCTCTTCTCTGTATCACGGAGGCGCTCCGCACTGCTAAAGCTAACTCTCTCTCCTCTGCTCTCATCCTTCTAGACCTATCGGCTGCCTTCGATACTGTGAACCATCAGATCCTCCTCTCCACCCTCTCCGAGTTGGGCATCTCCGGCGCAGCCCACGCTTGGATTGCGTCCTACCTGACAGGTCGCTCCTACCAGGTGGCGTGGCGAGAATCTGTCTCCTCGCCACGCGCTCTCACCACTGGTGTCCCCCAGGGCTCTGTTCTAGGCCCTCTCCTATTCTCGCTATACACCAAGTCACTTGGCTCTGTCATAACCTCACATGGTCTCTCCTATCATTGCTATGCAGACGACACACAATTAATCTTCTCCTTTCCCCCTTCTGATGACCAGGTGGCGAATCGCATCTCTGCATGTCTGGCAGACATATCAGTGTGGATGACGGATCACCACCTCAAGCTGAACCTCGGCAAGACGGAGCTGCTCTTCCTCCCGGGGAAGGACTGCCCGTTCCATGATCTCGCCATCACGGTTGACAACTCCATTGTGTCCTCCTCCCAGAGCGCTAAGAACCTTGGCGTGATCCTGGACAACACCCTGTCGTTCTCAACTAACATCATGACGGTGGCCCGTTCCTGTAGGTTCATGCTCTACAACATCCGCAGAGTACGACCCTGCCTCACACAGGAAGCGGCGCAGGTCCTAATCCAGGCACTTGTCATCTCCCGTCTGGATTACTGCAACTCGCTGTTGGCTGGGCTCCCTGCCTGTGCCATTAAACCCCTACAACTCATCTAGAACGCCGCAGCCCGTCTGGTGTTCAACCTTCCCAAGTTCTCTCACGTCACCCCGCTCCTCCGCTCTCTCCACTGGCTTCCAGTTGAAGACCATGGTGCTTGCCTACGGAGCTGTGAGGGGAACGGCACCGCAGTACCTCCAGGCTCTGATCAAGCCCTACACCCAAACAAGGGCACTGCGTTCATCCACCTCTGGCCTGCTCGCCTCCCTACCACTGAGGAAGTACAGTTCCCGCTCAGCCCAGTCAAAACTGTTCGCTGCTCTGGCCCCCCAATGGTGGAACAAACTCCCTCACGACGCCAGGACAGCGGAGTCAATCACCACCTTCCGGAGACACCTGAAACCCCACCTCTTCAAGGAATACCTAGGATAGGATAAAGTAATCCTTCTCACCCCCCCTTAAATGATTTAGATGCACTATTATAAAGTGGCTGTTCCACTGGATGTCAGAAGGTGAATTCACCAATTTGTAAGTCGCTCTGGATAAGAGCGTCTGCTAAATGACTTACATGTAAATGTAATTGACTTGCTAGTGTTTGCAATTTGTTACTCTTCAATAACAGAAACCCCAAAGCAAATCAGGGGGAGGAAAATATGTTTATTCGAAGAGGACAAATCATATAGGGAGGTAGATGTTCATTCTTCCCTGTCTTCAGTGATGCTCTCTCAGTGATTCTCTCCTGTGGTTATATCTCCAGTGATTCTCTCTCCACAGAACAAATGAACAGCATGTAGTTTTATAACCCAGCCCTATGCTATGGTTGACCAATTAGAATTCCTTGCAATAAATCTTAGTCAATGGCCAAATAACAGGTATCCTATTTCAGAAGACATATTCCTCCCATGTCTCTGAACCATTGATCTATAATTCCCTATTTCAGAAAAAAACACAATTTCCATTGATCGTTAGTTCTATTCTCGTACTGTCTCTGCGTTGTGTATTTTTCTTCTTCTTCTTCTTATTATTATAATAAAAGCACAATGTTTGTGCTTTTATTATAACTAATTTCTGTGCCCTATTTATGTGCTGTTCTATAAACACATTTCTGTGTTCATGCAAGTGGCTGACTGAACAAATCCTCATTATTCGTAGCTGCAATTTGGCAGTACGCCCAGACCTTGTTTTGAGAACAAACAAAAGATATCTCAGTTTCAAGGTCTCCGTTTAGAGAGAAGAATCCTTGTGAGGTATTGGTCTGTCACATGTTAGGAAACAAAATGGTAATGATTAGTGAATTATGCTAAATCATTCAAATATAACTTGTCTGTTTATAGCCGTATATAAGACAACTGCTAGGACTGCCCAGGAAGAGCTCCTGAATGACATGTACTATGCTGCATTGAGTTGGTTGGAAGCTCTCCAGCGTGCTGACAAATAAAGCATGATTCATTTAAGATTGACTTCTGAGTGTCCATGTGAGAATTTCCACAACACTAGCTATGGCCTTTCCGATTGCTACTTTTTTGAGGAAAAATGTACTTACTATGACTGATATGTGGTTGTCTCACCTAGCTATCTTAAAATGAATGCACGAACTGTATATGCTCTGTGTAAGAGCATCTGCTAAATGATAAACATTCACAAAAGTACTGCTACATATTCCCAGGTGTATTGCCAGTAATAATCTTGTGTCCATGAAGTTGACTTCCTTTGTTAGCCCTTTTAATATTAGCCCAGTTGGGAAGCCCACTGTGGTAAGCTCATCCAGTGCTATTATTTTAAATACCACAAATATGGATACCCCTGATGTCTTCAAATTGCATAGAGGGCGTGAGCTGTCATATATCAATGTACAAAATTTTATGATAAAGGTGGACCTTCTTGATATCTGGATGCATGACACGGATATTTTGGTTCTCACAGACTTGACTGAATGGCTCGATCCCGGATAAGGACATAGATATTGCTTATTATAACATCTTCAGGTGTCACAGACTGAAATAAAGGAGGAGGAGTGGATATATATACACTGCTCAAAATAATAAAGGGAACACTAAAATAACACATCCTAAATCTGAATGAATTAAATATTCTTATTAAATACTTATTTCTTTACATAGTTGAATGTGCTGACAACAAAATCACACAAAAATTATCAATGGAAATCAAATTTATCAACCTGGTCTGGATTTGGAGTCAAACTCAAAATTAAAGCGGAAAACCACAATACAAGCTGATCCAACTTTGATGTAATGTCCTTAAAACAACTCAAAATGAGGCTCAGTAGTGTGTGTGGCCTCCACGTGCCTGTATGACCTCCCTACAACGCCTGGGCATGCTCCTGAAGAGGTGGCGGATGGTCTTCTGAGGGATCTCCTCCCAGACCTGGACTAAAGCATGCGCCAACTCCTGGACAGTCTATGGTGGATAGAACGAGACATGATGTCCCAGATGTGCTCAATTGGATTCAGGTCTGGGTAACGGGCGGGCAAGTCCATAGTATCAATGCCTTCCTCTTGCAGTAACTACTGACACACTCCAGCCACATGAGGTCTAGCATTGTCTTGCATTAGGAGGAACCCAGGGCCAACCGCACCAGTATATGGTCTCACAAGGGGTCTGAGTATCTCATCTCAGTACCTAATGGCAGTCAGGCTACCTCTGGCGAGCACATGGAGGGCTGTGCGGCCCCCCAAATAAATGCCACCCCACACCATGACTGACCCACCGCCAAACCGGTCATGCTGGAGGATGTTGCAGGCTGCGGAACGTTCTCCACGGCGTCTCCAGACTCTGTCATGTTTGTTACGTGCTCAGTGTGAACCTGCTTTCATCTGTGAAGAGCACAGGGCACCAGTGGCGAATTTGCCAATCTTGGTGTTCTCTGGCAAATGCCAAACGTCCTGCACGGTGTTGGGCTGTAAGCACAACCCCCACCTGTGGACGTCGGGCCCTTATACCAATACCACCCTCATGGAGTCTGTTTCTGCCCGTTTGACACATGCACATTTGTGGCCTGCTGGAGGTCATTTTGCAGGGCTCTGGCAGTGCTCCTCCTAGCACAAAGGCAGAGGAAGCGGTCCTGCTGCTGGGTTGTTGCCCTCCTACAGCCTCCTCCACGTCTCCTGATGTACTGGCCTGTCTCCTGGTAGCGCCTCCATGCTCTGGACACTACGCTGACAGACAAAGCAAACCTTCTTGCCACAGCTCGCATTGATGTTCCATCCTGGATAAGCTGCACTACCTGAGCCACTTGTGTGGGTTGTAGACTCCGTCTCATTCTACCACTAGAGTGAAAGCACCGCCAGCATTCAAAAGTGACCACAACATCAGCCAGGAAGCATAGGAACTGAGAATTGGTTTGTGGTACCACCTACAGAACCACTCCTTTATTGGGGGTGTCTTGCTAATTGCCTATAATTTCGACCTGTTGTTTATTCCATTTGCACAACAGCATGTGAAATGTATTGTCAATCAGTGTTGCTTCCTAAGTGGACAGTTTGATTTCACAGAAGTGTGATTGACTTGGAGTTACATTGTGTTGTTTAAGTGTTCCCTTTATTTTTTTGAGAAGTGTATTTTAAATTAACTATTGTGGCATCATGCTCTGTTATTTTTACTAACCCCAATTTCGTTTTAGCCTTTGGTTATAGATGTGGCCATAAGCCAAAATATACATTGATCTGTTGTAGGGATTTATCTTAGATTGGCTTACCCCAGCCTTGACCATTTTAAGAATATTTGTCTTGACTTTAATTTGACTCAACTGATTGAAAACCCACATGGATTAATGTTAAACATCGAGCACAAATAGCCCCCACAAGTACTTGTCTAATGGTGTCTTTGCTAATTATCTCAGTAATCACTGAGATACTAATGCATGTATTGGAGATACCAAACAGATTAACACTGATCCTCATATGAAACAGTGGAGAGTAGGGTTAGAATGGCGCTGAAGGGGTTGGCTGCCGTTTTACGTCCTCCTAACCAACTGGGCTATTTTTTTTGCATTGTTGGTAACTTATTTTTTAAACTTATTTTGCACATAATATCACAAAGTCCGTAACAAAAAGGGAGCCAAAGTGGAGAAAAGGAATAACAAAAATATATTTATTAAGTGAAATAACCTAAATAAAATTAACAATTGTGTGTGTAGTCAGTAATCAGTAGTGCAAGTGAGTGGTTGCGTGCATTGATGTGATAATGAGGGGTGTTGAAAGGTGCTAAAGCAAACAAACAAAACGACTACAAAAATGCCACAACCAAAATCTAACAGTGTGGCTGCATGGAGAGAATCTCCTCAATGAATGGGGAAAAGGTGAATTTATTCCGGGACACACCCGAGCCCAGGTGTGTCTCATTTCGCTGACGACCCTCCCGGCTCCACCCACCGACATCCTATTAATTTCCTTATTAGGATGTCGGTGGGTGGAGCAAAGGGAAATAATTTGGCAGACAGAGTGGGAGGGTCGCCACAATAATGTTGCCGCTACCGTCACTCATGACCAAAACTAACTTCTGGACATCAGAACAGCGATTACTCACCTCAAACTGGACGAAGATGCAAAGGATATAGAGCTTTCTCAGGAACGGGCCCAATCCCCGTCATTGGCTTGAAGAAAAGAGGGAGAAAAAGGTGAAGGAGGTCGGGCTGTCTTCTGAGAATTCGTAGACGAGTGAGTAAACCCCCTCTACCATCAGTCCTACTAGCCAATGTGCAATCATTGGATAACAAAATAGATGAGTTTCAATCAAGTATATCCTACCAACTGGACATTAAAACCTGGAATATCTAATATTTCACAGAGTCGTGGCTAAACGACAACATGGATAGCATACAGCTGGGTGTATTTTCGGTCCAACAGCAAGATAGAACAGCTGCCTCCGGTAAAGACAAGGGGTGGCGGTCTGTGTCTATTTACAAATAACAGCTGGTGCACTAAATCTAATATTAAGGAAGTCTCAAGGCTTTGCTCGCCTAAGGTAGAGTATCTCATGATAAGCTGTAGACCAACTATTTACCAAGAGAGTTTATCTATATTTTTCGTAGCTCTCTATTTACCACTACAACCGATGCTGGCACAAAGATGGCATTCAACAAGCTGTGTAGGGCCATAAGCAAACAAGAAAATGCTCATTAAAAAGGTGACACTCCTAGTGGCTGGGGACTTTAATGCAGGGAAACTTAAATCTGTTTTACCTAATTTCTACCAGCATGTTAAATGTGCAACCAGAGGAAAACAACTCCACCTTTACTCCACACACAGAGATGCTGAAAAGCTTTCCCTCACCATCCACTTGGCAAATCTGACCATAACTCTATCCTCCTGATTCCTACTTACAAGCACAAATTAAAGCAGGAAGTACCAGTGACTCGCTCAATAAGGAAGTGGTTAGAGGACGCAGATGCTATGCTAAAGGATGGTTTTGTTAGCACAGACTGGAATATGTTCTGGGGTTCTTCCGATGGCATTGAGGAGTACACCACATCAGTCACTGGCTTAATCAAAAAGTGCATCGATGACGTCATCCCCACAGTGAACGTACGTACGTACCCCAACCAGAAGCTATGGAATACAGGCAACATCCGCACTGAACTAAAGGGTAGAGCTGCCGCTTTGAAGGGGCAGTACTCCAACCCGGACGCTTATAAGAAATCTCGCTATGCCCTCCGGCGAACCATCAAACAGGCAAAGCATCAATACAGGACTAAGATTGAATTTTACCACACTGGCTCCGAAGCTCCTCGGATGTGGCAGGGCTTGCAAACTATTACGGACTACAAAGGGAAGCACAGCCACGAGCTGCCCACTGACACAAGCATACCAGATGAGCTAAATAACTTCTATGCTCGCTTCGAGGCAAGCAACACTGAAGCATGCATGAGAGCATCAGCTGTTCTGGACGATTGTGTAATCACACTCTTCGTAGCAGATGTGAGTAAGACCTTTAAACAGGTCAACATTCACAAGGCCGCAGGAACAGCTGGATTACCAGGACGTGTACTCTGAGCATGCGCTGACCAACTGGCAAGTGTCTACACTGATACTTTCAACCTGTCCCTGACAGAGTCTGTAATACCAACATGTTTCAAGCAGACCACCATAGTCCCTGTGCCCAAGAACACCAAGGTAACCTGCCTAAATTACTACCGACCCGTAGCACTCACGTCTGTAGCCATGATGTGCTTTGAAATGCTGGTCATGGCTCACATCAACACCATTATCCCAGAAAGCCTAGACCCATTCCAATTTCCATACCACCCCAACAGATCTACAGATGATGCAGACTCTGTTGCACTCCATAGTGCCTTTTCCTACCTGGACAAAAGGACCATCTACGCGAGAATGCTATTCATTGACTATAGCTGAGCGTTCAACACCATAGTTCCATCAAAGCTCATCACTAAGCTTAGGACCCTGGGACTAAACACCTCCCTCTGCAACTGGATCCTGGACTTCCTGACGGGCCACCCCCAGGTGGTAAGGTTAGGTAACAACACATTTGCCACACTGATCCTCAACACATGTGCCCCTCAGGGGTGAGTGCTCAGTCCACTCCTGTACTGCCTGTTCATCCATGACTTCATGGCCAAGCACGACTCCAACACCATCATTAAGTTTGCCGACGACACAACAGTGATAGGCCTGATCGCTGACAACGATGAAACAGACTACAGGGAGGAAGTCAGAGACCTTGCAGTGTGGTGCCAGGATAACAACCTCTCCCTCAATGTGATCAAGACAAAAGATATGATTGTGGACTACAGAAACAGGAGGACTGAGCACACCCCCATTTTCATCGACGGGGCAGTAGTGGAGCAGTTTGAGAGCTTGAAGTTCATTGGAATCCACATCACCAAGAATCTACCATGGTCCAAACACACCAAGACACTCATGAAGAGGGTATGACAACGTATATTCCCCCTCAGGAGACTGAAAAGATTTGGCATGAGTCCTCAGATCCACAAAAAGCTCCACAGCTGCAACTGGTTGCATCACCTCCTGTTATGGCAACTGCTTGGCCTCCTACTGCAAGGCACTACAGATGGTAGTGCATACTGCCCAGTAGATCACTGGGGCCAAGCCTCCTGCCATCCAGGACCTCTATACAAGGGGGTGTCAGAGGAAGACCACAAAAAAATGCCAAGGTCTCCAGCTGTGACAGGGTTGGTTATGTTATGTTTCTGCCTCTAATGTTCAAGCACTTTTATTGGTTTGTACAATTTCCATGACAATATGGCCTGTTGTTATTGGCCCCGCTTGCAGATAGGGTGAGATCGATAGCATCAGATCTCCCCAGTATGAAAATGTGATGCAAGGGGTAGGTCACATTCTGAATACTGTACTCTATTTTTATATTTTAGTGTGTACAAGTTTACTGTACATTCCTGATTTATACATGTGTGGGTATATGGTACCTGTTTGCAATTCAGGGGCTTTCAGGGATGTGCTTTGGTATATTATTGCTATATATAAGTGTGTTAGCTGGCATGCACCGTTGTAATTGCCACATAAGCTCACGGCAAACAGAGTTGTTTTCATGCTACAGATTTTACCAATCGACAGCCATCAACATTTTAAGCCCTGCGCATCTAACGCAATGTTTCCTATTTAACCATAGGTATTTACACATGTTATATTTTGTATTGTATTTTTGAATTTTGTTTATGCCCTGTATGAAAATGTGATTCAAGGGATTTTACAATCAACATCATTAAGCCCTGCACAACTAACATTCGGTTTCCTATTTAACTACAGATAATAAATCATGCTCAACTGGGACCACTGGCTGGGGTGATTTTTCTTAACAAAACACAACACAAGGAGAGTATGATTAACATCTGTTACACTGGTGCCGAGACTCGTCTTCTTGTCTTCGCTAGACGTCACGTGGAGGGATCCGCAAGCTGACTTCAAGAAGTACCGTGGTTGCTGATGCACACCGGAGACCTAGCTTGTGCATATGAACGGGTTCGCATTCTGCACGATTGGAATTCTCAGGACGCTGCTGGTAGCAAGAGTAAGTGGGGGATATATAATATACTGTTTATTACTTGTATGTGGTGATAGTATGATTATATAGTGATGTAATTGTGCAATTATGCTAGTAACTTTCCAACGCCTTCAATTACCTCGACTAACCTCGACTAACCGCCGGAAACAACCTGTATATAGCCTCGCTACTATTATTTGATTGTTTCTCCTTAAATATTTGTTATATTTCTATATATATTTTTATTTACTTTTTTTCTTCTGGAAACTGCATTGATGTTTAAGGGCTTGTAAGTAAGCTTTTCACTGTAAGGTCTACTACACCTGTTGTATTCGGCACATGTGACAAATACAATTTGATTTGATTATGAAGATGAATGTTAAACATTTTTCCACACAAGCTTTTCTTCATGGTGTGTATTACTCTGACTTTTCCTCTATCAGCTGCATGCCTAACCCTGAATTAGCTATTCTATTTTTATCTCACTGGTAGACAAACAAGCTCCCTTTAAATGCATTAGAGTAAAACATAGAACAATTCTTTGGTTCTCTGTAGAACTCTCAGATCATGTTATGATGATCAATCAGGCCTGGACCACGGCTATAAAAAAATGATTCTATCTGATTGGCAGCTTTTCAGGCTATTGAGAAATAGATGCACTTCCTCACTCAAGAAAGCTAAATCTAGCTAATTTCTCATTTCTATCTCAGACTGCTGGTGATTTGTCTAAATATTAGAGAACAGTTAATCCACTGAAGCGTGGAAATTCCTTTCCTTCCCTGGGTAAGCAAGTTGTGTCAGACTCTGTCATCATCACTGAGAAAAATGAGATAAGTGATGATTTGATTCAGCATTATATCTCGGCAGGATTTTTATTTAAAATAAATGGTGGTTTAATTGACCCTGGTCTGCAAGTCGACTGCTGGTCTCCCAACTCGATGGAAGTTCCGTCAATTTCTAGTCGCGATTCAGACAATTAAGGTTTATAAAGGGAAAGCCAGCAACTTCAAGGACACTAACACCTCTCTCCCGGAAAAGCTAAAGACCCTCTTGACCCGCTTCAAGGAAAACACTGAGCCGTCGACACCAGTCACCGCCGCTCATGAGGACTGTGAATTCTTGTTCTCCATGGCCAATGTGAGTAAGACATTTAAACGTGTTAACCCTCATAAGGCTACTGGACCAGATGACATCCCGAGCCGCGTTCCTCCAGAGCAAGTGTAGACCAGCTGGTTGGAATGTTTACGGACATATTACATTTCATCCTACCCAAGTCTGTTGTCCCCACCTGCTTCAAGATGGTCACCATTGTTCCTGTACCCAAGAATACCCCATGATAACAAATCAAAAACAGTAAATTTTTTATTTTTGCAAAAAACAGAAATACCTTATTTATATAAGTATTCAGACCCTTTGCTATGAGACTTGAAATTGAGTTCAGTTGCATCCTGTTATCATTGGACATTGAAATTGTCCATAGAGCTCTGAGACAGGACTATATCGAGGCACATATCTGGGGAAGGGTACCAAAACACTTGTTCAGTATTGAAGGTCCCCAAGAACACAGTGGCTGCCATGATTCTTAAATGGAAGAAGTTTGGAAACATCAAGACTCTTCCTAGAGCTGGCCGCCCGGCCAAACTGAGCAAATGGGCGAGAAGGGCTTTGGTCAGGGAGGTGACAGAGAATGCTATGGTCACTCTGACAGAGCTCCAGAGTTCCTTGATTGTGTTGTGTTGGTCTGTGTGTGTTATGTGTGTATGGGAACACTGTTTGTGAATGTGTGTGGGTTTTGTTTGGGAATGTCTATATTGTGTGTGTGAGTGAGTATATTTTGTCCAGTGAATTTGTTTAGTGTCAGTGCAAGATAGAGTCGGTGCAGATAGTTTGGGTACCATTTGTATTGATGTGGTTTTGAGCAATGTTTTTTTACGACACCCTTCTACGACACCTTAACCAACAATGTAATACATGGTACCAGGAGTGAAAATTGTGTTTTATCTGTGAAGGTTGGAGTTTATGGAAGTGTTACTGATGTTATCAAGCCACCAGAGACTTTGTGCATGGATGGGAATATGGACGCCAATTGGAAAACATTTTGGCAGCGTTTTTTGCACTATATGTCCGATAAAATGTGTTTTGCAGAGTTCGGGACGACATAATATTCACTCCATTGAAATGTACGACGATGAACAAAGTGATTTGTTTGTGAGCACTGTGGATTGCATGAAGGACATGCAAGTACCATCACTGTAGCTAGTGACAACTGGATTGCACAACTTGTGGTCAAAGGTACAATTTTGACCGTAAAGCTGGATACAGGGGCCAAAGCCAACCTGATCAATAGGATTTTCATAAACTAAGGCACAAACCAGCTATAATGCAAAAGGCTGTGGCTCTCAAAGTGTACAATGGGCAAGGAATTTAGACTTTTTTCTGTGTGCCCAGTGGCAGTATGTCTGTGACCTGAGCGTCCTCAAATGTCTCATGTGTTCTCAATGTTTCTATTGTTTAGATACACCTCCCTATCTTGTGTCCTAACTGTATATAACCGAGGCACAACCTCTTCGAAGACAGTAGCCTTTCTATCCCATGAATCTGGACCTCAAATTCTAACCATATTCTGAGCTGCCAATTATGTACTAAGCTGTCCGCACCACCCTCTTGTAGCACTTTGTGCTCAAGGGTGGTACATTTGCCATACCAAGCGGTGGTGCAGCCAGCGAAGATGCTCTCAATGGTGCAGCTGTATATATTTTGAGTTTCTGAAGTCGCATGCCAAATATTTTCAACCTCTTGTGGTGGGAAGAGGCACTGCCGTGCCCTCTTCACGATAGTGCATGTGTGTGTGGACCATGTTAAGTCCTTAGTGATGTGAACTCCAAGGAACTTAAAAGCTCTCGACCTGCTCCACAACAGCCATCGAAGTCGATGGGGCCGTGCTCTCCCCTCTTTCTCCTGTAGGCCACGACCAGTTCCTTGGTCTTACTGACGTTGAGGGAGAGGTTGTTGTCCTGGCTCTACACTGCTAAGTTTCTGAACTCCTCCCTGTGGGCTGACTCATCGCCATCGTTGATCAGGCCTACCACTGTCATGTCGTCAGCAAACTTGATGATGGTGTTGGAGCTGTGAGGGGCCACACAGTTGGTGTTGATGATGGCGTTGATGAACTGTCGTCTATGAAAATAATTCTCACATAGTTATTTCCCCTCTTGTCCAGGTGGGAGAGGGCAGTGTGAAGAGCAATTGAGATTGTGTCATCTGTGGATCTGTTGGGGCGGTATGCGAATTGGAGTGGGTCTCTTGTGTCTGGGATGATGGTGTTGATGTGTGTAGTTACCATCCTTTCAAGGCACTCTTAATTACAGATGTGAGTGCTACTGGGCGAAAGTTATTTAGGCAGGTTACCTTGGAGCTCTTGGGAACAGGGACAATGGTGGTCAGTTTAAAACATATTGGGATTACAGACTGGGACAGGATAGATTTCAAATGTCTGTGAAGACACTTGCCAGCTGGTCTGCGTATGCTTGGAGAACGTGCCCTGGTATTCCGTCTGGCCCTGTGATTGTTAACCTGTTTAAACGTTCTACTCACATTGGCCACGGAGAGCGAGATCACACAGTCTTCTAAAAAAACAGGAGCTTTCATGCAAGGTACAGTGTTATAAGGCACTTAGCTCTTTTGGGAGTTCTGCATCCCTGGGCAACTCATGGTTGGGATTCCCTTTATAATCTGTTCTTGTCTGCAAGCCCTGCCACATACGACGAAAGTTGGAGCCAGGTTAATATGATTCCACCTTCCACCTATATGGTCCTTTTTGGTGTTTGATGTCTTGTCAGAGGTCGTAGCGGGTTTTCTTGTATGCGTCCATGTCCTGTTCCTTGCAAGCAGTAACTCTAGCCTTTAACTCAGTGCGGATATTGCCTGTAACCCATGGTTTTTGGTTTGTATATGTTCTTATAGTCACTGTGGGGACAACATTGTCTATGCACTTATTGATGAAGCCCATGACTGTCGTGGTAAACTCCTCAATGCTATCGAATGCTATTGAATCCCGGAACATATCCTAAACTGTTCAAGCAAAACAGTCTTGTAGCCTCGCTTCTTCTTTTTCTAACCACTTCTGTATTCAGCGCATCACTAGTACTTCCTGTTTGAGTTTTGTGTTTGTTAACAGGAAGCAAGAGAATAGTCATGGTCAGATTTGCCTAATGGAAGATGGAGGAGACCCCTGTATGCATTTCTGTGTGTAAAATAAAAGTACAGTTTTAGCACCCATAGTGGCACATGAGACGTGATGGTAAAAGTGAGGTAGGACAGTTTTAAGTCTCCCCACATTAAAGTCTTGTTTGTTTATTGCCCCAAACAGTTCGTTGAGTGCTAGCCTTGGGAGAGAGAACTCTCTTGGTATAAAAAAGGTTCTGCATCTTCCCATGAGGTATTCTATATCAGGTGAACAAAAGCTAGAGCTTTCCTTCACACTTGAAGAAGCACACCATTTGATATTTATGAAAAAGTACACTCCACCTCCTTTCAACTTCTCCAAAGCCGCTGTACGATCCTGCCACTGCATGGAGAATCCACCGAGCGCTACATACATAGCGTAGACATCCAGCCACGTTTCAGTAAGACATATAATATGCAACTTTTCATGTCTCTCTGATAGGAGACTCTCGAACAATCTTATTCATCTTATTCTCGAGTGACTGGACATTTGCCAATAGAATGGAGGGAAGCACCACTCGTATTCTCTTTGCCTCAATTTCACTAGGACGCCACCCTGTCTCCAGCATCTATGCCTGCAGCGTATTGGTAGCCCCTGAAACAAAATAATATGGAATGAACAGTGGACCAGTTGAGTCGGAGTCTAAGTCATGTTTGAAGTCAAAATCGAGCGGTCATATGTTATAATAGCACAAAAAAGTAAAGATAAATACGATAAAAGTCACTACATAGCAAAGTTGGTTTGGAACTTGTAAGATGTCGCCCTTGTGTGTGGGCGTGCATGGGTGGGTGCACGCCTTAATATGTGTCTTCTTTCTCTTGATCTAAAATATTTTATTTGATTAAAGTATTATAATACTTGTTTGACAATAACCAAAAATATTTTATATTGACTTATTAAGCTTTGTTTTTACATTTCAAAGAGCAGGACGTAGAAGATGTTAGAAGAAAATGTAATTGTTATTAACATGTTTAGAGTTTATTTTGAGCTCAATCAAATGTTGGTTCACCAACAGTTCCTCAAACTAATACTAAAAAAAGTTACCAGTTGCAGAAATGACAAATGGTGCCATTCCAATTAGATATCATTATTGTATAATTAATTCTCAAACCAATCATTAAATACTAATTTCCAAAGAAAAGAGGGAGAGAGGGGAACATGTATGTATTATCCTAATTAAGGAATGATTGACATGAGGGAATGCATGCGTGCAAGGGTGTGGGTGCTGCTGATGGCTCTTTTGTCAGAGCTAACAGGGTGCCCTCTGGGACCCCAAACACAGGCAGATGGCCCAGACTCACAAACCTGGCTTGAACTGTGAAGGTGTGTGTATGTGTGTGTGTGTGTAAAAGGATGATGAGACAATGGATGAGGGACAACAATGGGTGGATGGAGGATGAAGGTGAGGAGGTACCGGTGAAGGTATCATACCGGAAATGCCACACTATGTCTAACAATTTTTTATATTTACTAAAGAGACAGTCTATTATCAGAGGTATAAAGAAAAGCATTTAGGGATGGATAGGACACACTAAACTGTCAAGCAGTCCCACGGGGGAGACGAGGAGTGATAGTTACGGTGGGGTTAAACCAGTTGGGAGGGTGTGTGTGTGTGTGTGTGTGTGTGTGTGTGTGTGTGTGTGTGTGTGTGTGTGTGTGTGTGTGTGTGTGTGTGTGTGTGTGTGGTAGATCACAAGTCCATTTGGATCTGGTTAGAGTTTGAATGGAGCCATGTGGTGTTGGGTCACACCCCCAGTGGTGTTGCTGGGATACACGACTCTGAAACTCCGAGAGGGGCGGGTACTGAATACTCCATCTTCCTCACCCTTCCTCTACCCTTCCCCCACTTCACCCTCTCCTATCACTCCTCGTCTCTCCCGTGGGACTGCTTGAAGGTTTAGTATGTCCTATCCATCCCTAAATGCTTTAATATATACCTCTGATAATAGACTGTCTGCTATCTCTAAACTCTCTCTCCATCTGTCTCTATCTCTACACTGTAAAACTTTTCCCTGTAAATTTACAGCATTATACTTGCAGCACAGTGGCCAGCTTAATGCTGTAATTTTGTTTTACAGCAGAGATGCTGTCATGTGTTTTTCAGAACTATTTTTCTTACTGTACTGTAAAGACATATTACAGCATCCTTGCTGTACATTTACAGGATGCAGTAATGTTTTACAGTGAGGAAAATAGTACTATAAAGCAAATTACAGTATTAAGCCGGCAACTGTGGTGCCAGGATAATGCTGAAAATATACAGTGAAATTCTACTTGAAATCTAAATGTAAGATATTTGTACATAAAATAAATGTATTCAAACTGGTAACAACATTACAAATTAATTAGCAACATAATTGACAATAGAAGCATTAAGAAGTTAACATATATGTAACCAAATTAGAGAATCTTCACAACACTTATGAGAGAGAGAGAGGGAGACGGAGTTAAAATTGGGATTGGGTACAATCTTAGATTTCCCGATTCAGATCTCCAACTTTCAGGACTACGTGAAATAAAACAATGAAAATGGTAATAATAAAAATAGACATAGTACAATATACATAATAACAACTGTAGCAGTGATTAATAAATACATGTCCATAAGGGTGGACATTGACCATAGGTAGAGCAGCAGGCAGACTAAATTACCATTGAGGGGTGTAGAGACAAGTGAAATAAAATAAATACAAATAATAACACAAAAATAGGTAGTGGTGGCAATTCAGCAGCCTGATGGTCTGGGGGTATAACAAATTGGCAAGTCTTCCAATTTTCACCGTAATGCTCCGGTGCAAAACGCGTCTGAGTAATGGAAACGGGGAGAAGATGGCTCGGATGGCTGAGGTCCCTGATGTTCTTCTTGGCCTTCCTGCGACACCTGGTGTTGTAGGTGTCCTGGAGAGCAGGCAGTGGGTGCCCAATGGGGCGTTCGGCTGGGTGTATCACCCTCTTAAGCAGTTTGCGGTCCGTGTCGGGGGAGTTGCCATACCAGGCTATGATGTACCGGAGAGCATCCAGGAGAGAGAAGTCACTGCAGCATCAGTTGTTCCTCATGGGGCTCCGGTAACAAACCTCCTCAATTCTGATTTGTCAACTCTTCTCACCACAAGGACAAGCATAGAAGAAGAAAGAATAGAATGAGAGACAGAGATCACCAGGGGTGTTACTCTGTTTGTAAAAAGACAGGGGACAAGCAACATATCAAGCTGGTGTCGTGTCTATGTGCACTTACTTAACTAGACGTCTTCATTCAAACTCAGGGGAGCTCTTGGAAGAATTGAGCAAGATAGGGATTGAGAACAAACGGCTAGCTTCCTCTGGGCCACCTTGTCATGCACTTTGTTTCGTCTTCAGGATCCATCATGTTTGATTGATTCGAACCCATCACTTGACTTTTTCCACATTTTGCTACATTACTGCCTTATTCTAAAATGGACTACATTTTTTTTTTAAATAGTCAACAATCTACACACAAAAACTCATAATTACAAAGTGAAAACAGGTTTCTTGACATTTTAGCAAATTTCTCAAATATAAAAAAAACTGAAATATATTATATACATACATTGGAAGTCAGACGTTTAAATACACCTTAGCAAAATACATTTAAATACATTTAAACATTTAATCCTCTGAACAATTCCCTGTTTTATGTCAGTTAGGATCACCACTTTATTTTAAGAATGTGAAATGTCAGAATAATAGGAGAGAGAAGGATTTATTTCAGCTTTTATTCCTTTCATCACATTCCCAGTGGGTCAGAAGTTTACATACACTCAATTAGTATTTGGTAGCATTGCCTTTAAATTGTTTAACTTGGGTCAAACGTTTCGGGTAGCCTTCCAGAAGCTTCCCACAATAAGTTGGGTGAATTTTGGCCCATTCTTCCTGACAGAGCTGGAGTAACTGAATCAGGTTTCTAGGCCTCCTTACTGGCACACGCTTTTTTAGTCCTGCCCACAATTGTTCTATGGGATTGAGGTCAGGGCTTTGTGATGGCCACTCCAATACCTTGACTTTGTTGTCCTTAAGCCATTTTGCCACGACTTTGGAAGTATGCTTGGGGTCATTGTCCATTTGGAAGACCCATTTGCGACCAAGCTTTAACTTCCTGACTGATGTCTTGAGATGTTGCTTCAATACATCCACATAATTTTCCTACCTCATGAAGCCATCTATTTTGTGAAGTGCACCAGTCCCTCCAGCAACAATGCACCCCCACAACATGATGCTGCCACCCCAGAGCTTCACGGTTGGGATGATGTTCTTCGGCTTGCAAGCGTCCCCCTTTATCCTCCAAACATAACGATGGTCATTATAGACAAACAGCTCTATTTTGTTTCATCAGACCAGAGGACATTTCTCCAAAAAGTTTGATCTTTGTCCCAATGTGCAGTTGCAAACCGTAGTCTGGCTTTTTTATGAAGGTTTTGGAGCAGTGGCTTCTTCCTTGCCTTTCAGGTTATGTTGATATTGGACTCGTTTTATTGTGGATATAGATACTTGTCACGTGCTGACCTTTATTTCCTTTGTTTTGTCTTTATTTAGTATGGTCAGGGCATGAGTTGGGGTGGGCAGTCTATGTTTGTTTTTCTATGTTTGGTTTCTGTTTCGGCCTAGTATGGTTCTCAATCAGAGGCAGGTGTCGTTAGTTGTCTCTGATTGAGAAGCATACTTAGGTAGCCTGGGTTTGCTGTTGTTCTGGGATTGATTTGCACTTTTCGCACCAAATTACGTTCATCTCCAGGAGACAGAACACGTCTCCTTCCTGAGCGGTATGGTGGCTGCGTGGTCCCATGGTGTATACTTGTGTACTATTGTTCATACAGATGACCGTGGTACCTTCGGGCATTTGGAAATTGCTTTTAAGGATGACCTAGACTTGTGGAGGTCTACAATTGTTTTCTGAGGTCTTAGCTGATTTCTTTTAATTTTCCCATGATGTCAAGCAAAGAGGCACTGAGTTAGAAGGTAGGCCTTGAAATACATCCACAGGTACACCTCCAATATACTCAAATTATGTAAAATCAGAAGCTTCTAAAGCCATGACATCATTTTCAGGAATTTTCCAAGCTGTTTATTAAAGGCACAGTCAACTTAGTGTAAGTAAACTTCTGAACTAATGAAATTGTGATACAGTGAATTATAAGTGAAATAATCTGTCTGTAAACAATTGTTGGAAATATTACTTGTGTCATTCACAAAGTAGATGTCCTATCCAACTTGACAGTGCATGTCAGAGCAAAAACCAAGTCATGAGGTCTAAAACATTGTCCATAGAGCTCTATATTCACAGATCTGGGGAAGGGTACCAAAACATCTCTGCAGCATTGAAGGTCCCCAAGAACAGTGGCCTCCATCATTCTGAAATGGAAGAAGTTTGGAACCACCTAGACTCTTCCTAGAGCTGGCCGCCTGGCCAAACTGAGCAATCGGGGGAGAAGGTCCTTGGTCAGTGAGGAGTCCAAGAACCCAATGGTCACTCTGACAGAACTCTAGAGTTCCTCTGTGGCGATGGGAGAACCTTCCAGAAGGACAACCATCTTTTCAGCACTCCACCAATCAGACCTTTATGATTGTGTTCAGACGGCAAACAAGAATGAGAAACAAGATTTTCTGGTCTGATGAAGCCAAGATTGAACGCTTTGGTGTGAATGCCAAGTGTCACGCCTGGAGGAAACCTGGCACCATTCCTTCGGTGAAGCATGGTGGTGGCAGCATCATGCTGTGCGGGTGTTTTTCAGCGGAAGGGACTGGGAGACTAGTCAGGGTTGAGGGCAAAGATGAATTGAGCAAAGTATAGAGACATCCTTGATGAAAAACTGCTCCAGAGAACTCAGGACCTCAGACTTGGGCGACGGTTCCAATTTAGAGCAGACCAAATGGCTTTGTCAATTTGAGCTAGGTAGCTAGCTAGCAAACATAATCTAGCTATCTAGGAAACATGCAGTAATTCAACGTTGGCTAGCCATAAAAATGCTTATAAACAAGCCAAGGTACGTACCCAACAGCTGTTGAAAATATTCTTCCACTTCACAGCTGCTCCAGAGAGATATTACTTAAAATAGTCTGAGCTTCATGTGTTGCACCTGACAGCATGAGGTTGGCGCCTGAAATGGATCATTTGAATCTACAGTAGGCCAGAGGAGGCGCCTTTGAGGAGGAAGGGGAGGACCATCCTCCTAACTGAATTTCATAAAAATTCTAACTGTTTTTTTGCCCGGTCACAGACAGCAGTTGTGTTCCACAAGCGAAAGGAAAGGGTGAGAGGAGGCGAGTGTGTGGATAGTGGAAAGCAAATCATAGCAAAGTCAGCATGCTGTTTTTATATGGCTACTACAAATGTGAACTGTGTGTGTGATTCATTCTGCCAATTCTGTTGAAAACATTTCTTAAATGGAAACAAATGGAACAAAATGGGGATAAACACACCTGAATTTGTCCAATGGAAACTTTCCTTTGCAACTGTAGGACTAATAATTACAACCTAGATCAGCTAGATGCAGGTAAGAGTGTACAAGGTGGAATTGAATGTGTAAATATCTATCACTTTGATTACTCAATTTTCTCGACCTGTACCTACGTTATATGGTGAGTACATGAAAAATCTGAGTATCATGTAGTAGCATAAACCTATCGATGTTACATTGAGCTAGGTGAATGGAATATGAATAACAGTCATCCAATATGCTGTAATAAAAATAAGGCCATGCTCATAAAAAAAAATCATCCTCCCTCACTTTAAACAGCACCGACCGCCACTGCAGTAGGCATAAGCTGTTACTGTAAATAAATACAGTATGTTAAAAGTTTTACAGGAGGGTTCTAAATTACAGTTCATAACTTTTTTTCAGCATTTTCTCCATATCTGTTAAAGACAGATATGGTATTATACTGTGCATCCTAGTGTTTTACTGTTGAAATGACAGAAGAGTCTTACAGTGTATCTCTCTTGTGTGCTTCTGTTTTGTGACATTGTTTGATCATTGTTATTTTGTGTTGCCAAGGCCTTGATGTTGGGTTTGAGTGTGTCCTAAGGCCTGTGTGCCGTGGGTCTGAAGCCAGACCACTGCTTATTACTGACCTCTTCAGTTCCTTCTCATTGTCTGAAGGTTGCAACCCATGTAGCTTGTAATGAGAGATATACTCCTGATTGATGTGCACTTTCATGTTTAGTTAGTGGTCATGGCTAGGGAGGGTCATTGTCATGGCTGAGACTGAAGGACTCTGTTTGTCCTGGGTTTAGGACCAATTACACTAATGAATAAGATCTACAGATACCAGCATATGTTTTTTTTTAAATGACAAAAGATGAAAACACCAAAGCATTTCTCAGGAGAAGTGGACACACATCTGGACATTTAGACTAATTTAGTACATTATGACTACCATGTACTGTTGCTGCCACTAGGTTGTAAAATACTTAATAAAAAAATATTTTAAAGTATACTTAAGTAGTTTTTTGGGGTATCTGTACTTTCATTTACTATTTATATTTTGCCAACTTTTACTTTTACTCCACTACATTCCTAAAGACAATAATGTACTTTCTACTCCATACATTTTCCCTGACACCCAAAAGTACTCATTACATTTTAATGCTTAGCAGCACAGGAAAGTGGTCTAATTCACACACTTATAGAGAACATTCCTGGTCATCTCTATTGCATCTGATCTAGCAGATTCACTAAAAACAAATGTATTGTTTGTAAATTATGTGTTGGAGTGTGCCCCTGTCTATCCATAAATTTAAAAAACAAGAAAATGATGCCATTTGGTTTGCTTAATATAAGGAATTTGAAATTATTTATACTTTTACTTTTGATAATTAAGTATATTTTAGCAATTACATTTACTTTCGATACTTAAGTATATTTAATACCAAATACATTTTTTACTGGGTGACTTTCACTTTTACTTTAGTCATTTTCTATTAATGTATCTTTACTTTTACTCAAGTTGTTTTTCCACCAGTGCTGCCACTTTGTTTGAGAGAGAGAGAGAGAGAGAGAGAGAGAGAGAGGTGCTGTCAAAGGTGCATCAACAAAGTGTTGAGTAAAGGGTTTGAATACTTATGTAAATGTGATATTTCGGGTTTTTATTTTTTTATTTGTCATTATGGGTATTGTGTGTAGATTGATGAGAGGGGGGAAAAAATTTAATCAATTTTAGAATAAGGCCATAACGTTATAACATTTGGAAAAAGTCAAGGGGTCTGAATACTTTCCGAATCCCCTGTATGGCTTTGTTTCTGAGTGTGTGTGTATGCACAGTATGTATGTATGTATGTGTGTGTGTGGGCTTAGGAGTGAAGATGTTATCCCCTGGTCATTCATCAAGGCGGTGACACTCTCTCCCCTGCGCTCTTGCTTGCACAGGCAATGTTTTATAAAACAATAACACGTCAGCATGCGCCCACCAACCATCCATTACCCTCCTCTCTCACCCTATGGTTTACAGTATATGCTAGAGCTGTGTGGATATCAGTCTGTGTGTATGTGTGTGTTTGTGTGCATGTGTGTCTCTCCTGCCCAATCATTGGCTGATTATGATTCTGGAGTGTGTGGAGGTTACCGGTACATCTGGCTCCTGCAAGGCATGCAGCTGGTGTAATCCCTGTCCTTTTTGTATTTTTCTCTGTTCTCTCTGCATCCTCTCTCAACTCTCTGTTGTGTCTCTGATCTTGCTGACACAACCCGGTGTACTGAAGTCCAGAATGGGTCAGTACAGGTTTATGGATATAGGTTTCTAGCGCTGTAATAGTAGTGCTGTAATGGTAGATAATAAAACCTGTAAAGCCATCTGCAGAAGAGCAGGGAGGAAGAGGAGAAAAGCGAGCAGAGGCTCAGGAGAAGAGATGATTTATGGATACTAAACGGGAGGGTGAAGGTGTTGAGCGTTAGCGGGAGAATGTCTTGGTGTTAAGACACACAGTAAAGCTGCCCACACATAACTCAACTCTCAACCAGCTGATGCACTGTCAGCCTCTGTACACACACACGCACAAGTGCATACAGCATACACCCCTGTATACACACATTCATGATATTACAGCAAGGGAAAATAATACTGTAGCAATACTCTCGACAATAAGACTTAAGTACCAGAAACAGGTAGTCATTTGAAAATAGAGACAGGCTCTAAAATCCAAATGGTATGGTTAATTTCCTAGATGATCCGTATGCATGTTGGCTCTGAGAGAGTGTGACCATTGAAGTTGAGGACGTTATAAGTTATAGAGCTCTTAGACCAGTTTACGAGGACCATTATCACACAGTTAGTCTCAATTTTATGTGCATTTTCTCTGGGCTTGGCTGGAACCATCAATTTAATGCCAACATAAAGTATAGTTTGATAGCAGTGAATCACAGTGACCACTCCTTTGGCACACCGAGACTATCCTTTGGTTTAGAGCTAAAGTCACAGAGAAGAGAAGAGTAAATGAGAGAGAGACAGGTAGAGAGAGAGGTGCAGGTAGTTTCTCATTTGAAACATTTGTGTCTTTAATGCTAACTGGGAGTGTGTTGTTGACAAAACATGTTTTTTCTAGCCTGAGTTATAATACTCTACACCAACATTCATTTTTCACATCGTGAATTTGACAAAATGTTTAATTAATTGTGTGTTTGGTGTAGACTTACCTTGTCCTGACGCTTCATAGCTGTGTGGTTCTCTCTCGGACAAGTTGGAATTCCCCGTCAAGAGGGGAGACACGGAGGCCTAACTAGCCTGGAGCCTCAAATGGAGGACGCTATAACAAACCTTTTCAATGCTGCAGGAGCTGTATTTATTTTGCTTTATTCGGGGACAATGTGGACTGCCCGTACTTTCAATGTACTGTAACAACTGTTTGCTTGAAGTAGTACAGGGATGAAGTGGTTACTCTTAGCAAACAAGTAGTGACCTACTCAACCTACTGGGGAATCTTGTAAAGAACCATGTGGAAATGAGCAAGTTCAGATGACTAAACTGATTGGAGTAAACCTGAATTGTAAACTGTCATGTCTAAACATGTTCATACAACAGTAGCTAAGTTGGGAAGTCTGTCCATAATAAAGCACTGCTCTGTCTTCTTATCAACACTATCAACAAGGCAGGTCCTTCAATACCTAGTTTGGTCGCACCTGGACTACTGTTCAGTCATGTAGTCATGTGACACAAAGAGGGAGCACGTCTGGCCCTTAAATGTACTCGGAGAGCTAACATTAATAATACGCATGTCAACCTCTCATGGCTCAAAGTGGAAGAGAGATTGACTTCATCACTATATGTGTGTAGCCTAGTGGTTAGAGCATTGGACTAGTAACTGAAAGGTTGCAAGTTCAAATCCCCGAGCTGACAAGGTACAAAATCTGTCATTCTGCCCCTGAACAGACAGTTAACCCACTGTTCCTAGGCCGTCATTGAAAATAAGAATTTGTTCTTAATTGACTTGCCTAGTAAAATTAAGGTAAAAAAAAATTTAAGTGTTGACATGTTGAATTCACAGAGCTGTCTGTTTAAACAGCTTGGACACCCATGCGTCCACCACAAGACATGCCACCAGAGTCTGTTCTGGACTTGTGGATCATGAAGAGATCTATGGGATTCGCACAGTACTACATAGAGCCATGACTACATGGAACTCTATTCCACATCAAGTAACTGATGCAAGCAGTAGCATAAGATAAATACATTTAAAAAACTGATACAAATACACCTTATTGAACAGCTGGGACTGTGAAGAGATGTACACACACGTACATTGTCATTTTGTTGTATGGTGGTATTATACATTTTGTATTGTAGATATGTAGTGGTTAATAATGTTATATGACGTACTGTTTTATCTCTATTTTTATGTGTTATGTAAATGCCATAATGTTTTTTGACCCAGGAAGAGTAGCTGCTCTTGGCAAGCTGTCAATTTGTGATTGTTTATTTAACTTACTTTGGCAATGTAACATACTGTATGTTTCCTATGCCAACAAAGTCCATTTGAATTGAGAGACAGAGAGAAAGGGAAAAAGGTTTGGAGATGGAAAATAGAGCTTGGCTCAGCTAGGAAGCACCTGGTCTGTCCTAAGAGAAGAGCCTTTCTCATTACCACATACACACACTGCGGGCAGGTTGAGCATGCTGCTTTCTCTGTCCTTGATGAGTGTGTTATTAACAGAGAGGGGAGAAATGGAGGGCCACATGAGTATTCACATAGCCTGTCATCGCCCCCTCCCCCGCTCTCTCCTTCTATTCTCTCACCCTGTCTCGCTCCTGCCTCCCAGCCATGTCCTCATCTATTTATCTCCCCTTTCTCTTCCTCCCTCTGTCGTCCACACCCCAACTATTCATACTAAAGACCATTTAAATGTCCATCACTGGAGGGTGCAAGGAGGGATAGAGGGAATAAGAAAGAAAAGAATAAGTAACAACTTGTGAATCTTGTGAATAAGCAGTTGATGCCCTCTATTTCTGCTGCCCATTGGATAAAAGTGGACAGATATGTGTTTTACTACTGGAAAAGTGCTGGAAAATGGTGACTTCTTGCTCATGCTTGAAAAACTTCTGATCTCTTGGGGCTTATTGTCTATCCCTTAATTGTCACGCCCTGATCTGTTTCACCTGTCCTTCTGATTGTCTCCACCCCCTCCAAGTGTTGCTTATTTTCCCCAGTGTATTTATCCCTGTGTTTCCTGTCTCTCTGTGCCATTTTGTCTTGTATGTTTGTCATGTCAACCAGCGTGTTTTTCCCGTTCTCCTTTTGCTATTCTCTTTTTGATCGTCTTCCTGGCTTTGACCCCTGCCTGACTCTGGACTACTTTCCCGCCTTCCTGATCATCCTGCCTGCCGTGACCTTGATTCTGCCTGCCCTTCGGTACCTTTTGAATTCTGAACTGGTTTTGACCTTTTGCCTGTCCACGACCATTCTCTTGCCTTACCCTATTGGATTATTAAATATTGTAAGACTCCATCCATCTGCCTCCTGTGTCTGCATCTAGGTCTCGCCTTGTGTCATGATATTAACAGTGTCACCTGGTTAAAAATAGCAGACACTATGTCCTCTTCATTAGTAACACTTAGCACCTAATTTACTGGCTGAAGTGACTAAGCAGCTTTTAGATAGTCACCCTCCATTCTTCCCTCAGTCTCCCCCTCCTCTCCCCAGTGCAACACCCATCTCGCCCAGACCCAGGGTGACAGTGGTAAAGGAAAGGTTTGAGAATGGAAAGGGAACCTTAAGAGGGACCCTAGCATGAAGTGGATGCCCATCCTCCTTTGGTCAGCTGGGAAAATATTCCAGTGTTAAACTGTGTCATGGTTATACTAATATATTATATTATTATACATCTTTCTAGCTCTTTCAGCTCCTCATGTCTCTGTGTTCTTTAGTGTCATTACCATTCTCTTTTTCCATGTTTGAATTCTCCACACAGCTTGACAAACAGGCTTCCCTGCTACTTCTCACAACCTGGTGTGGAATATCACATTCTCTCAACTCCAGCTAAATCCAATACTATATCATTTTTGGACTTGTTCACCAAAAGGCACCTAAAGACTCTCAGACCATGAGAAACAAGATTCTCTGGTCTGAATCTCTGGTCTGATGAAACCAAGATTGAACTCTTTGGCCTGAATGCCAAGCGCCACGTCTGCAGGAAACCTGACACTATCCCTTCGGTGAAACAAAGTGGTGGCAGAATCGTGCCGTGTGGATGTTTTCAGTGACAGGGACTGGGAGACTAGCTCTCAGGACCTCAGACTGGGGCGAAGGTTCGCCTGCTAACTTGACAACTACCCTAAGCACACAGCCAAGACAATGCAGGAGTGGCTTCGGGACAAGTCTCTGAATGTACTTGATTGACCCAGCCAGAGCCCAGACTTAAACCTGATCGAACATATCTGGAGAGACCTTAAAATAGCTGTGCAGAAACACTCCCCATCTAACCTGACAGAGCTTGAGAGGATAATCAAAGAAGAATGGGAGAAACTCCCCAAATACAGGTGTGCCAAGCTTGTAGCATCTACCCAAGAAGACTTGAGGCTGTAATCGCTGCCAAACGTGCTTTAACAAAGTACTGAGTAAAGGTTCTAAATATTTATGTAAATGTAATATTTATAATAATATTTTTGTTTAATTAATTATCAAACATTTTAAAATAAACTGCTTTTGCTTTGTCGTTATCGATTATTGGGTGTAGATTCATGAGGAGAAAAAAATATTTTATCAATTTTAGAATAAGGCTGTAACCTAACAAAATGTGGAAAAAGTCAAGGGGTCTAAATACTTTCCGAAGGCACTGTATGTGTGTGTGTGTGTGATTACATGCATCCGTCCGTGTTGTAGTTGGCTTTGAGGCAATTAAGAATAAGGTAACAATACAGAGATGGTGCAGCCCAGGGCGAACGTCAGACTCCTTTAGTGGCCCTTTGAGGCAGACCTGTAGTACACCCGTATGTAACATAACAGAGCCTCACTCATAACACTCTAAGCATTACTGTGTATCTGTGTGTGTAAATGGTTCATCATCACTGCAAGTTGCTCTGTCAAAAGATGTATACTTAAACCAACCAAAAGAAGGGGAAACACAAGCCACTGACTGGTCTAATTGTATTTTTGATTAGAATGTGAAAGCATCATAATAAAATGCACATGAGAAGGGGGAGAGGTAAAAGCTTTTACCTTTACTAAGAGCTACATTAAAACAACTCTCATTCTGAAGGAGTGTGTTTATGAAAACGGCCATATCAAGCAGATTTGTGTGTGTGTGTGTGTGTGTGTGTGTGTGTGTGTGTGTGTGTGTGTGTGTGTGTGTGTGTGTGTGTGTGTGTGTGTGTGTGTGTGTGTGTGATAGAGACAGAGAGAGAGTAAATTGAAGCAGGTCTTTTAGGCTGCTTTTCAGCTCCCACCTCTAATTAGAATCCAGCGTTTCTCGTCCTTCCAAACAATACGTGCTGTTCCCTCTGAAGAGCCTGTGTGCCCGCCCTCAGTCCCTCTACATTAGATCTGTGTTCAGCACCACCCACTCCCACCATGACAGACGGGCTGCATGAAAAGCATGTTTGATTCTCTCCCTGCTATACTATTAAATGACTGGTTTATTGTCTGTCAATGAGGGGACCAAGTGTAATGGACAAAAGCTACGCTGCACAGCCAGAGTCAAGAGGATGTTTTTATGCATGTTCCCTCTGAGGGAGTTGTATACTGTCTACATCTCTGCCAATAATGAGGAATCAACAGAAGCAACACAAGGCTACTTTGTTTTACAATGTTCACAGATTTTGTATTGGACTTTATGTAAAGCTGATTTTCCTGTGTGGCTCAGTGGTGCAAAATGGTGCAAACAAACATAAAAGGTTGTGGCTTTGAGTCCTGCAGGGGCCGCCCATATGTAAAATGTATGTACACATTTTGATAAAATTGTCTGGTAAATGGTACAGGTAACTGCCAAAATAATGTAAACATTTGAGTAAAAAGAGGGTTACTAAAGCCTTGTTCAGATTGCAGGCCTTTAGGTTCATGTATAAAAATGCTGGGTAGGCCATTATTTTGTCCATTATTTGGCCTGCCATGGTTATGCCCTCATAGGATGACAATGCCCCATCCACAGGGCACGAGTGGTCACTGAATGGTTTGATGAGCATGAAAACAATGTGATATTGCCATGGCCATCTGCCATGGCCACCTGTCACCAGATCTCCACAAAATACCCAATTATGGAATTTCTTGTGGAAGAATGGTGTCGCATCCCTCCAGTAGAGTTCAAGACACTTGTAGAATCTGTTCTGGCTCGTGGTGGCCCAACGCCCTATTAAGACACTTTATGGTGCTGTTTCCTTTATTTTGGAAATTACCTATATATATATTATTAGGCCTACTTTACATGTTCTTTATCAGCCTTGCCTGCACGGAAGTGGTGGAAGTGGTGTTAGATGGCCAGTAGGAGGAACCCTTCTCTACTCTAAAAAAATAGCCTAACGCCCCAGGGAAGTGATTGGGGACATTGCCCTGTGTAGGGCGCTATACTTCAGATGGGATGTTAAATGGGTGTCTTGATGCTCTGTGGTCACTGAAAATTCCATGGCACTTATTGTTAGAGTAGGGGTGTTAACCCTGGTGTTCTAGCTAAATTCCATATCTGGCCCTCATACGATCATGGTCACCTAATCATTCCCAGTTTACAATTATCCTCCCCCCTGTAACTGTTCCCCAGGTCATTGCTGTAAATGAGAATGTGTTTTCAGTCAACTTACCTGGTAAAATAACTTAATTGGATTTAAGAAATGTTTTATTGTTCTCACTGTAAGCAGTAATAGGCTTAGTTGATGCCACAACCTACAGTATTTTATGGTTAAACTTGTATAGTATCAGAGCTGCGTTGGTAAGCCTTTATCCTGCCTGTATCAGGCCAGGTGACCACACTTTTTTTCTAGCTCATTATGTATGTAGTGTGTCCCCTAGGAATTGGACAATGAGAGGGTCCCAAACCACAGATGCTGAAGAGTATCTAGCTATCAAACATACGCATTCTCCCCGGTAGCACACAGGGCCTCAATCAATTAACCCTTTGAGGAGTGATGTTTTGTCAGCTTCTCAGTGTTCTATTGTGGATTCTGCAAGGATTAGAATCAGCAGTCCTTTGTGATTTAGAATCTTCAACAAAATATACATTTTTTATTGTAACAATACACATAGAAAGTGAAGATACATGAATGCGCGTCACAAAGGTGAAATATAAGCAAAACTGGAGACACCTCGTCAAGGTTATTGACACGTCAGCGCTTCTGTAGCTAGCAAAATAGTGTAGAAGCCATTGCTAACTAACTGTAAACCGGCTAGCTAATCATCTTGGCTAACTTTGTGGTGAAACAATTCACTTATTTACTGTCTATTAGCCACTGCAAATGTCTTTGCTAGCAAACATATCCAGTAGTGTTTTTTACATCTCCACTTTCAAATAGACAAATCAGTATAGACAAGCAGACTAAACAGTATCAAAATACATACAAATACATTTAAGATAATGTAGGTTATCAGAGGTAATTATTAAAATGAAGATATTTACATCATGTAAAAAAATGTACAGTCGTCAAAGACTTTTCATGGAACAAAAGATGGACACTTATCGATTAACTTTTAATTACCTAAGCAAGTACACCAGTGTGATAGGGAAACAAATAATAATAAGATACTACATTTGTAAAGCTCTTTTTGTTACATTTAAAAAAAAATCTACAAAAACAGTAAAGACTTGTTATTCTATCTAATATAAAAAAACACAACAATCAAATCTAATTGGAATGATATATGCTAGCCGGTAGAGGTGAGACTTAAGACCTGCTTTAAATGCCCCAACAGTTGCTTAGATGGTTAAGAAGGGAGTTCTATAAGCGTGGAGTGAGGTAGGAAAAAGCACGGCCCCCCATAGTGCAGAGCTGGGTCTTGGGGGCATGGAGCAGGTTAAATGCAGGGCGCGTGGAGGGTCGCATAGGCGGAGAGTAGATCGCTCTGGTACAAAGGTCCAGTGCCATTTAGAGCTTTGAACAAAAGGAGTATTTTAAAGTCTATTCTTGGACTTGCATAGGCAAAGTAGTGGAGATCAGCCAGGATGGGGGGATGTGGATGAGGAATGGCCTCAGGCGGCGATGGGTGACATGTTATTTAAAATCCCCAGCGCTTTTGTTCGTAAAGGGGGACATTCACACCCACTATCCTTTTGGCCTTTGCCTGTCATCCAAACTGCTAATTCCCCAAACCCCTCATGAGAGCAGAGGTGCTCTGGGACACGAGGGGGCTGAGGGGATGGTGGAGGGTTGATGGAGGCTTTTAGAATTGGCGTTTTAAAATGTCCCTTTGTTTACATGGGGCTCCCCAGCGACCCTAATGAAGAGTGGCAGGTTATTAATTGCAGGTTCTTTAAGTAGTTCTTTAAGTAAAGATTATGTGCGGTGCACCAATGATGTCTGCTCCATTGAGACCAGTGTGGTAGAAGCACCAGCCCTTAGGTTATCACTGTGTGATGAGACATTGTAGGAGGAAAAATGGTTTTCATGTTGATGTGAAATATTTTTATTTTATGTGAAGTACTTCGACATTATATGCTGTATAACTTGAAAACAGCAGACAAGGCATGCTGACAGTCAGGGTTGGGGAGTAATGGATTACATGTCATTCGTTACATGTAAGGGATTACAGATACTTTTTAAAAATTAAATGATTACATCGAGGATTACTTTTAAATTCAGAAAGGATGTTTTCCTAAAAAAATTGACACTTTTCTCTTTTCTCAATGACATTCAAATCAGCATTGAAAAAAGACAAGTTTAAATTTGTTCAACGTGATTGAGTCTGACCATAAATCAGAGACCACTATGATGACACAACGAATGTGTTTGATGGATCATGGGAAAAGAGCAGAAATTTGTTTTCTTTAGGATAAAGTCCAAGCTATGTGTTCCAATGGTGCGACCACTGTCGGCTTCCAAAGATTATCCAACTTGAAAAAACACTTGGAGGTAAGGATGACATCAGTGGTGTAGTCTACGGTGATACGGATATCACTTATTATTGATATCTACATAGCGCATTGTTGTGAATCACACTGCTGCTCTCATTTATCTATTTGTGCCTCTATTTGGATTGTGGTTGTTGTGGATGACTGTTCACAAATCGAAATGTGTATTTGAACTCAACAATGGTGGAATTCAATAAATTTTTTAACCAGTGGACAGAGTGAAAAATCTGCTCTTGAAACAGCTGCATAGTGCAGATCCCAGCCTATGGAAGTGAGGCTTTTATTGCACAATCTAATTCATGCTGATAATTTATTCTTATTTTTATCCATAGGCCTAATGGACACATGCTCAAACTCACACACTGATAGACTTCAAGGGGCAATCTGTAGTTGCTACATCAATTTTAGGATTTATAAAATATATAGTGGTATAGTGGTCTAAGACACTGCTTCTCAGTACAAGAGCTGTTGCTGCAGTACCTTGTTCAAATCCAGGCTGCATCACATCTGGCTGTGATTGGGAGTCCCACTGGACCACAATTGGTCCAGTGTCATCTGGGTTTGGCCGGGGTAGGCCATCATTCTAACTAAGAATTTCTTAACTGACTTGCCTAGTTAAATAAAGGTTACATTTAAATAAATAAAAATGATTGAAGAATATAATTTATAAAATGCCTCATGAGCTTAGTTCCACTGTCACACTCCTTGAGAACCTAAAATATAAGCTTGTTTTTCTCCAATGTTTGTAAAGATTGTAATTGTAAACAAACACTGTTTAACATCACAATATCATTAAAACAATAATTTGGATATCATGGGTGGTCAGTCCATTTCTCCAGGCCCAGTCCTGTTTTTACCAAAACAGATGCAGGGCAGCTGTTTTGTTATTGCCTCATCTTTGTATTTGCCCTTTCAACAGCTGCATATGATCAATATATCAAAGTGTCATCAAATAAAAGGTAAACAATAGGCCTATAGCAATTGTAGCATATGGCATTCATTTTTCACATGTAAATAGCACTTTTCAGTAGTATTCAAAGCATGCCATTCCATGAGCGCAGCGTTTATTTTTCAACTCAAATCAATGAGCCCAATCAGTCCCCCAAAATCATAAACAATAGAGTGGGGCTGGCTAATAAATCCTTGTTTTTGGGGTTATGCTCAGGTTAAACAATTTAGCTAACCTATACTTTCATATTTCCAAGTCCTATTCTTTAAGATCAAGAGGTATAACATTTATTGGAATGACTTTAATTCTGATTGACTTTGGTTATGTAAAGACATAATTTAATCGTATTATATTATATGTAGTATAAAGTGATGGGTTCGAGGAAGCCTACATAACCAACCCATAAAGTAAAATTTAACATCCATATGGCCAACTATGTACATTTTAACATTGATTTATCCTGCAATAGATATCGTTCAATTGGTAACATACATTATCTTCTTCTAATGCCTCTTAAGGGGAAAGTAATCTAAAAGTAACAAAATGTAATCAGATTACGTTACTGAGTTTGGTTAATTCAAATGTTATGTTACTGTTTACAATTTTGGACAGGTAACTAGTAACTGTAACGGATTACATTTAGAAAGTAACCTCCCCAGTCCTGCCGACAGAATGAGTCTGTCATTTTTATATGGGCTAGATATCCTTGTGGCGAAAAATAATCTCAGAGACAACAAACCCACTCCACAGCATGCGTTAAGTGAAATGATGATTAAGTCAATACTCCATATTGAATCGTGGTTTATCTGCTACACCTCATTTCCTTCCACCTTCTTTACCATCTGCACATCTCTCCATCTTCCCGCTAACAGGAAAGGTAAACAGTCGTCATTCTTTGGTTTTTAGGGCTAAATAGCATTGCTAATGGCTGATTTATGGAGGGGGGAGGGGTAGTGACGTGTCTAAAAGGGCGCTGATGGAGAGTAAATAGACTGTTATTTATCGTCATAGAGAGGCTTCTCTGGGCAGAACAGTTTCTCTACAAATTGAAATATAGCTGAGTTTACCCTCCTGATTACTGCTGCAGTTTACTCCCGGAGCCTGAGGCTATCATTAAACAGAGCAGAACACACTGACACCACATTGTTGTGTGGGACAAATGTATGAACAGGGACAGGCACAAAATCCAATACCACACGCCTGGGACCCTGAACTATTATGGGCCTGTGTCCACTCTCACACTGTCTTGCTCACTCAGCCAATATTTGTCTTACTGCTGGGATGTGTGACTTTGGGTTGTGGGCATTTTCTCCTGATGCAACTTAGGCCTACTACTTCTTTATTATTCCAGCTTGTTAGCCTAATTGGTTTCTTTTATGCATTTGTGAACTTTCACCATGCAGGCATCAATCAGCACATTCTGATTGAATATTTTAGGTTTCACTGGAGGCTTCGTGCCATGGATCATCACTGGAGGCCTCCTATGTGGAGCCGGAACAGGTCTCACCGGACTGAGGAGACGTGCTGGAAGCCTGGTACGTGGAGCTGCCTCAGGGCTTACCAGGCTGGGGAGACCTACTAGAGGCCTGGTATGTGAACCTGGACTGGAGACCGTTGCTGGAGGCTCCGATCCATGGATCCTCACTGCAGGCTCTGGGCCATGGATCATCACTGGAGGCCTCCTACGTGGAGCCGGAACAGGTCTCACCGCACTGAAGAGACATACTGGAAGCCTGGTGTGTGGAACAGGCATTGGCTACACTGGGCCCTGGAGTCACACTGGAGGTCTCAAGCGTAGAGCCGGCACAACCAGTCCTGGCTGGGTAGTTACTTTCGCCTGGAAAATGCGGGGCGCTGGCACAGGATGCACTGGGCTGTGCAGACGCACCGGAGACACCGTGTGCAGAGCCGGTGCAGGATATCCTGGGCCAAAGAGACACACTGGAGGCCAGGTGTGCTGAGCCGGCACCATCCATCCTGGCTGGATGCCCACTCTAGCCCGTCCACTGCAGGGAGCTGGTTTGTAGCGCACCGGGCTGCGCATGCGCACCGGAGACACCGTGCGCTTTACCGCATAACACGGTGCCTGACCAGTACCATGCTCCTTGGGGAGTGGCTTCCCGGTCTTCCTTGCCAGCCTTGACCCTATGTGAACCTTACTAGGCTATACAGGCCACTAACAAAGACAACTACCCACAAAATACAAAAGGAAAAAAAGGCTGTCTAAGTATGATTCCCAATCAGAGACACTGATAGACAGCTGTCCCTGATTGAGAACCGTACCTGGCCAAAACATAGAAACACAGAACATAGAGTTCCCCACCCGAGTCACACCCTGACCAACCAAACATAGAGAATAAAAAGATATCTACGGTCAGGGCGTGACACACGCACACAGGGCTGTTACTACGGTGACCATATGATGACCACACTGGCGGTCACGAATCATGAAGGCAGTCAAATTCCACGTGACCATTTTGTCATGTAATTAGGCTACTCCAAGCTCTGATGCTGCTGATGGTCATTAGTAGCCTACCAAACTTGATAACTAAAGTGGCCAAATAACTACTTGAAATTAAGCACAGTAAATCCGCTTTCTAGCGGGTGTAGAGCCTTACTGGCATACATATGCAGCGTGGAAGTTTGAAGTTTGGGAAAGATAATTTTCACCATAAAAATGCACATTTATAAATAAAAGCATTACATGCATAATCACATTTGCGGTCACATTTGATAATGGTGTTTTCCTGCTAATGGAACATTCACGCTTATAGCCTACTGCCGCGTGCACATTTCTGCTCTTATAATGTGAAGTAATATCCTAATAGTTTATCAACATTTCAAGTGAAACATTCTGATCTGTTGTGTCAGCCTCATTGCGTCAAAACATTTTTTATGTTAGTGGTTGTATTAATTTGGGATCCAGTGCATTCCACATCTGTCCCAGACTTTGTTTGGAATATTTATTTCTCACACAGAATAGGTCAACTTTTGTACTATGCCAGATAGTAGATTGACAATGACTAGTGCTTTTGCTATTCGTTACGCCTAATCATCTTGTTGGCTGTCAAAAAATAAATGTGGACAGTTCTTCCAATATCTTCAATATGCGCCTCGGAATTGGATAAAGACATGCACAGTTGCGTCCCCAATGTGTCTGTTTTCACTTGCAGCCTGTGAGAAAGATCCGAACATGTGACAGAGATCCATGTGACAGAGACAAAGATCCATGAGTGAGGGGTGCGGACTTAGAATGTATTAAAAATGAAAACATATTGCCCAATGTTTGTATCACAACTTAAGTTAGATAAATAGCTCTAAAATAATCTTATTGGAGTACCTGTTTCTTTGTTAACCTCTCAACACAGAATGGCCACTTGTGTGCACTCCCTCAAATCGCTTGGAATTATCCTTTCTATTTTATTCAATTGTATTCTTCCTACTATAATATAATGCCATATGGCATAGCCAGATCAGTACCTAACATAAGGACAACTCAAGAGTATGCTATTCTGTTCTTCTGAAATAGACTACATTTTCTTTATATTATGTTTGTTTAGACCTGCCTAAAATAAATAATACATTTATTTCAAAGTCCTAGGTCTAGGCTATATTACATGGATTCATTAGACTTGTAGACTTGTAGACTTGTAAAATGTAGACGTTTCAACGGTCTGCTTCAGTGGCTTGTAGGCTATGTGTGGAAGCCAGAATATGCTAAATGTGTTAATAAACCGTCAATTACCGTGAGACCAGCAGTTATTTGCTTGACAATCACGTGCTGATGAAATTTCCTGACCACCACAGCCCTACACACACACACACACACACACACACACACACACACACACACACACACACACACACACACACACACACACACACACACACACACACACACACACACACACACACACACACACACTTATTTACTATTGCTAATTCTGCACAAACAGTAAACACTTGCCACCCAAATCCCCCTTCCCTGATACATGCACAAATATCATACCACTTATCCTAAAATGTTTATTCTATTGAGCCATTTACTTTATGTTCATATTTTTGTATTTTCTTATTGTTGTTGCATTGTCAAGATGGAACCTGCAAATAAGCAGGAGGGTGCATAATGTGTCCATAATAAAGCACTTCTCTGCCTTTTTAACAACACTATCAACAAGGCGGGTCCTACAGGCTTTAGTTTGTCGCACCTGGACTACTGTTCAGTTATGTGCTCAGAGGGACCTCTGAAAATTACAATTGGCTCAGATCAGGGCAGCTCGGGTGGTCCTTAAATGTACATGGAGAGCTAACATGCATATTTATTCATGTAAATCTCTCATGGCTCATAATGGAGCAGAGATTGACTTCAACATTACTTGGTTGACAAGTAGTGTTGACATGATAAATGCGCCGAAGTGTCCGTTTAATTAAACTACTAGCACACAGCTCGGACTCCCATGCATACCCCACAAGACACGCCACCAAATGTCTCTTCACAGTACCTAAGTCTACAACAGACTATGGGAGGCGCACAGTACTACTGTACCTAATGCCATGGCTACATGTATCTCTATTCCACATCAGGTAACTAATGCAAAAAAACAGACAAAAATACATCTTATGGAACAGCAGGGATTGTGAAGAGAATCACAAATGACACGCACTCCACACACACATGCACATGGATGTGTGGTATGTGGTGGTGGTGTGGTGGCCTGAGAGAACACACTGAATTGGTTGGATAAGGTGTTATGAAATGTAATGTTATGTAGTATTTTTAACTGTATGTAACTGTCTCATGTTGCTGGACCCCGGGAAGAGTAGCTGCTGCCTTTGTGGCAGTTAATGGGGATCCATAACACATACAAAATGTGAATCCTGTACATGCGACTAATAAAACTGTAAGTTGGTTTGTGACTAACGTGGGAGATAATGTCTTAGCATAGAGGTGATGGGTATGAATATTATGAATATCGAATAAGCACGTTAGGATTTACTACTGAGGGACGGTGCTTTCAATGCTTCATAAAGTTTAATGCAGTGGAATATATGCACGTTTGCATTTTAATACTCATGAATTGGCCTTTCTCCGATGTGGTATGTCACCTATACCTGCAAGCTGTATCGCTACAACAGAGAGACGGATCGATGCACTAGCCCCAGTGATCATAAGTCTGAAACACAGTGCTTAAAGGGCACTTCCTGAAAGGGCACTTCCTGATTTGAACTTGTTTTAGATTTGGTTCATTAAGAAATGCCAGTGTCCATGGCTGAATTCAAACGTGAGTTGGTTTCGGGATGTGGTTGTGTTGTGTGTGCAGGAGGGAAGAGTTAGACACATTATTTTGCCATTAGTTACACCAAAGTTGCTTTAACACAAAAATAAGACTAAGTGCATTGTATCATATTTCTCAAATTCTCCTCACGAGAAACAACCACATAAGCTCATTTGTCTTACTCGGATCAAAATAAGAGATTTCTAAATGATCTGAAATAAGTCTAATTTAACTCCCCTGTACATGAATTAGACAATGAGATTAGAGAAAGATCAAATGTGAGTGTTATTACTCCAAGGATTTGGATGCATCTTCTCAAACATGTCTCAGTTTGCACAATAGTCTCAACCGCTCATTTTATTTGTTACCAATCATTTTTAGGCCCAACTGGTACAACTAGCTCCGATCAACCAGTACCACATATCGTACGAGTATTTGAATTTCAGTGACAGTTAGAGAGCCAGTCACTGCAGTCTATTAAAACATGTCAAGCCTCTCCACAATAGCTGTGATTTCAACGAGAAGACGTCAACGTAGACTACGAATGACTTGAAAAGAACCGAGGTACCTCACAATTTTACAGCAAACATTAGATGTTTAGACACTAATGTTAGACATACTGCGCAAATTGTTTGCTTTAACATGTTATTTATTAGGTAGTTAATGTCTGTTGAATGTTGGTTGCCATACTAAATTATCTAATTTACCTAGCTGCTACCAGAGATTAATAAACATATTTTATCAGGCTAACGTTAGCTAGCTAGCCGACTGAGTTGAGTTTTGAATAGCTAGGTTTTTGGCTAACTTGTTAAATCAAACTGAGTGGCTGGGCGAGCTAGCTACACATGCTAACATATTTATATCTAAACTAAGGTAAGGCGAAGAATCTACCTAACATTACATTTTGTAAAGGTAGCTAGCTAGTTATCCAAATCATAACTAGTGGGTTGAAAATATTGGTATAATGACATTAGCTAGTGAAACAAACACAGCTAACGTTAGCTAGCTAGCATGTGACGTTGCCACTGTTTTGACATCAGTGCAGGCTGGAGCAAGTGAATGCAAGAATGCAACTTTCTAGCTATAAATGCATCAACTGGATTGTATTTCGGAGTAATAGCTATGTCATGTTGTCGATGTCATTTCTTGACAGAAGACTGTTGTAGCTTACAGCCGATTTAATTGATAAAGTTAAAACAAAGTGCATGTCTATTTCTCTTGCATCTACGCGGAGAAGTGCTGGTAAAATAACCAGATATATTGTCCGAAAATAGACTGTGCATTCTTAACTTGTGAAATGTATAATTAACAAGTGTCTATTTAGTGTTGCTGCCAGTGCCAATACAGTGCATATACAAACTATTCAGACAGACAATTTGACTTTTCCACATTTTGTTAGATTACAGCCTTATTCTAAAATGTATTAAATCGTTTATTTTTTCCAATCAGTCTACACACAATACCCCATGATGACAAAGCAAAGACATTTTTGCAAATGTGTATATTTTTTGTTGTTGAAATATCACATTTACATAAGTATTCAGACCCTTTACTCAGTACTTTATTGAAACACCTTTGGCAACAATTGATGCATCGAATCTTTGGCGCACCTGTATTTGGGGAGTTTCTCCCATTCATCTCTGCAGATCCTCTCAAGCTCTGTCAGGTTGGATGGGGAGCGTTCTGCATCTATTTTTAGGTCACTCCAGAGATGTTCCATCGGGTTCAAGTCTAGGCTCTGGTTGGGCCACTCAAGGACATTTGGAGACTTGTCCCGAAGCCACTCCTGCGTTGTCCTGGCTGTGTGCTTCGGGTCGTAGTCCTGTTGGAAGGCGAACCTTCACCCCAGTCTGAGGTCATGAGCGCTCTGGAGCAGGTTTTCATTAGGATCTCTGTACGTTGCTCTGTTTCTTTCCCTCAATCCTGACTAGTCTCCCAGACCCTCCTGCTGAAAAACATCCCACGGCATGATGCTGCCACCATCATGCTGCCACCACCATGCTCCACCGTAGGGATGGTGCCAGGTTTCCTCCCGACATGACGCTTGGCCGTCCGGCCAAATCCTGGTTACATCAGACCAGAGAATCTTGTTGCCATTGGTATGAGAGTCCTTTAGGTACCTTTTGGCAAACTCCAAGCGGGCTGTCATGCGCCTTTTACTGAGGAGTGGCTTCTGTCTGGCAAATTTATCATAAAGACCTGATTGGTGGAGTGTTGCAGAGATGGTTGTCCTTCTGTAAGTTTTTCCCAATGGGTTTCCAGGACTGGTGGTTAGTAGACTGGCAACGTTGAGTGCCGGAGGGAGCAGGAGTAAGCGTGGCACAAAGGGTCTGAACACTTATGTAAATAAGGTATTTCAGTTTTTTATTTTAATACATGTGCAAACATTTTTTTAAATTTAATCGATTTTAAAATAAGGCTGTAACGTTACAAAATGTGGAAAAAGTCACGGGGTCTGAATACTTTCCCAGATGCACTGTATGTGCATAGGCAGTTCTTATGATAAACATGTACAATACATGGGCAGCCAAACTAATGGGACTGCGAGGTAAAGTTAGGTAGAGAGGAGGAGCAGGAAAGCATTTTTTTTTACACGTGTGAATAATATTCAAGCATTGAGGTGTTTTATGAGTACAATAAAAATGATTGTACTCAATATTTTTTGTTCTGATAAGTATTTTAGAAAGCTATGACAACCTTTTTCTTAGGTATACTTTTAGGTTTGTGTGTGTGTGTAGGCCAGCAGAGGCGGAAGTATTATGACCTGATGAGTGGCTTCTACACGGTCCAAACTGGGGTGGCAGGGTAGCCTAGTGGTTAGAGCGTTGGACTAGTAACAGAAAGGTTGCAAGTTCAAACCCCCCAAATCTGTCGTTCTGCCCCTGAACAGGCAGTTAACCCACTGTTCCTAGGCTGTCATTGAAAATAAGAATTTGTTAATTTCTTAACTGACTTGCCTAGTAAAATAAAGGTAAAATAAAAAAAACTGTGCCCGCAGGAGGCCCTGACCGAGTGGTTTCAACACCCAGCTCCCACACAACCCGACACAGTATGATCACCAAGGGCTCATCAAAACCATCCAACTGCATGTAGTATTTGTAATTTACTTTTATGGTCTCTCCTGCTTGAGACTCTCATTGCCTGCTTTTGTGTAATGTATCTCTATCAAATCTCTTCTCACAGTTTCTGTGCAGTCTTCAGATATCTGGCAGAGGCTTTACTCTGAGATATAGCTGGCTTGGCTGCCGGGATACATTTTGACTAGTTTGCATCAACTACCTTCACTAAAACCATTGCAAAGGTTATGCCTGCAAACAATGGTAACGTTCTGGCATTGTCTGCCTCGTGATTTGTTAGGAGAGTTGTCTGTCTGAAAAGGACCCAACCCGGAACAATTTATTTTCACTTATCGAAATTGCCAAAAGAGTCTGTGATTGAAACCAGACCCTAGTCACTTGCCTAGCGTTGGGTTTTCAAGTCTACTGTTATGCCATATATATGTATATTTTAATATCTTTCAAAAGACCTAAAAAATGGCACACCAATAGGGTACAGGGTGTTTTAATTCAAATGTATTTCCTGGGAGAACTTAATGTGCGGTGACATGACAAACTCACCTTGCAACAGCGTAGACCGAGTGCTGTGAGAACAGAGTCCCGGAGCGAGGGGTATAGGCAGTTCCTCCTACTAGGGAGAAAGCTGGGGTGTAAGAAGGGGGCATGGCTAGAGGCTGCTCAATGAAGCTCATGTCCACAGGGCAGGGGGTGGTGCTCCCGAGGATGTGCCAGTATTCCGGCAGCCAAGCCAGCTATATCTCAGAGGAAAGCCTTTTTAAGCGGAAAGCCGCTTGCCGTAGCAGAGACTCTATGACTTGGGTAGCGAGAGTTTTTTCAGCATTCCGCCTGGCATAGTGGATGGCAGGGAGCTCAGCCCCAGTGATGTACTGGGCCGTACACACTGCCCTCTGTAGTGCCTTGCGGTCAGATGCCAAACAGTTGCTATACCAAGCGGTGATGCAGCCAGTCAAGATGCTCTCAGTGGTGCAGCTGTTTCCTGAGAGGGAATAGGCTTTGTAATGCCCTCTTCACGACTGTCTTGGTGTGTTTTGACCATTCTAGATTGTTGTTGATGTGGACACCAAGGAACTTGAATCTCTCAACCTACTCCAATACAGCCCCGTCGATGAGAATGGGGGCATGCTCGGTCCTCCTTTTCCTGTAGTCTACGATCAGTGCCTTTGTCTTGCTGATTTTTTAGGGAGAGATTGTTGTCCTTTTTCCACACTGCCAAGTCACTGACCTCATCCTTATAAGCTGTCTCGTCATCGGTGATCAAGCCAACCACCGTCGTGTCATCCGAAAACTTAACTTCTTATGGCTTGGGGGTAGTATTGAGTAGCTTGGATGAATAAGGTGCCCAGAGTAAACTGCCTGATACTCAGGCCCAGAAGCTAAGATATGCATATTATTAGTATATTTGGATAGAAAACACTCTGAATTATGTCTGTGAGTATAACAGAACTCATATGGCAGGCAAAAACCTGAGGGAAAAAATCCAACCAGAAGTGGGAAATCTGAGGTTTGTAGTTTTTCAACTCTTTGCTTATCCAAGATGCAGTGTAAATTTGATCCGATTGCACTTCCTAAGGCTTCACGCTAACGGGATCGATATGACAACAGCCAGTGACAGTGCATGGCGCCAAATTCAAACAGAAATCTCATTATTAAAATTCCTCAAACATAAGTATTTTTACATCATTTTAAAGATAAACTTGTTGTTAATCCCACCAACCTCTCCAGGGAAAATGCAGAGCCAGGGAAAATGCAGAGCGCCAAATTCAAATAAATTACTATAAAATCAAACTTTCATTAAATCACACATGCAAGATCGCAAATTAAAGCTACACTTGTTGTGAATCCAGCCAACATGTCAGATTTCAAAAAGGCTTTTCGGTGAATGCAAACGATGCTATTATCTGAGGGTAGCACCATAGTAAACAAAGAGAGAAAAGCATATTTCAACTCTGCAGGTGTGACGCAAAACTCAGAAATAAAAATATAATTAATGCCTTACCTTTGACAAGCTTCTTTTGTTGGCACTCCAATATGTCCCATAAAGTTGGAGACTTTTATCTCCCTCACCAGCTTCAAACATCTGCTATCTGAGCAGCTAACCGATCGCTGCAGCTGTACATAGTCTATCGGTAAATAGCAAACCCAATTTTTACCTCTTCCCCATACTGTTTATATTTATTTACTTTTCTGCTCTTTTGCACACCAATATTTCTACCTGTACATGACCATCTGATCATTTATCACTCCAGTGTTAATCTGCAAAATTGTTATTATTCGCCTTCCTCCTCATGCCTTTTGCACACAATTGTATATCGACTCTCTTTTTTTTCTTCTACTGTGTTATTGACTTGTTAATTGTTTACTCTATGTGTAACTCTGTGTTGCTGTCTGTTCACACTGCTATGCTTTATCTTGGCCAGGTCACAGTTGCAAACGAAAACTTGTTCTCAACTAGCCTACCTGGTTAAATAAAGGTGAAATAAAAAAATAAAAATAAATAAATAAACATCACAAATGGTCATTTTGTTTGATTAATTCTGTCGATATATATCCAAATTGTCCAACTTGCGCAACGTGACAACAAAATATCTCAAAAGTTACCTGTAAACTTTGCCAAAACATTTCAAACTACTTTTGTAATGTAAAAAATCAATAAATTGAAGACGGGATGATCTGTGTTCAATATAGGAGGAAAACAAACTGTAGCATGCTTTCTGGTCACGCGCCTTTATCTAACAGTCGACTTCAAGTTGACCTCGGTCAAGATGGCCTTCTTCTTCATTACACAAAGGAAAAACCACAACCAATTTCTAAAGACTGGTGACATCCAGTGGAAACGGTAGGAACTGCAAGAAGGTCTCTTAGAAATCTGGATTCCTAATGAAATCCCATTGAAAAGAGTGACCTCAAACAAAAAAATCTGAATGGTTTGTCCTCGGAGTTTCGCCTGCTAAATAAGTTTTGTTATCCTGTTGAAACTCTAGGGGCGCAATTTCATTTTTGGATGAAAAACGTTCCCGTTTTAAACAAGATATTTTGTCACAAAAAGATGCTCGACTATGCATATAATTGATAGCTTTCGAAAGAAAACACTCTGACGTGTCCAGAACTGCAAAGATATTTTCTGTGCGTGCCCTAGAACGTGAGCTTCAGGCAAAACCAAGATGAGACGGCATCCAGGAAATGAGCAGGATTTTTGAGGCTCTGTTTTCCATTGTCTCCTTATATGGCTGTGAATGCGAGAGGAGTAAGTCTGCCCTTTCTGTCGTTTCCCCAAGGTGTCTGCAGCATTGTGACGTATTTGTAGGCATATCATTGGAAGATTGACCATAAGAGACCACATTTACCAGGAATCCGCCCGGTGTCCTGCGCCGAAATTGGTGCGCAAAAGTCAGCTGCAAGTATTTTTCCATGGAATTTAGAGAAGAATGCAAGCTTCCACGAACGATATATCAATGAAGAGATATGTGAAAAAACACCTTGAGGATTGATTCCAAACAACATTTGCCATGTTTCGGTCGATATTATGGAGTTAATTCGGAAAAAGTTTGACGTTGTAGGTGACTGAATTTTCGGTTCGTTTCGGTAGCCAAATGTGATGTACAAAACGGAACGATTTCTCCTACACACAGACGCTTTCAGGAAAAACTGCGCATTTGGTATGTAACTGAGAGTCTCCTCATTGAAAACATCCGAAGCTCTTCAAAGGTAAATGATTTTATTTATTTGGTTATCTGGTTTTTGTGAAAATGTTGCGTGCTAAATGCTACTCAAAATGCTAAGCTAGCTTAGCATACTCTTACACAAATTAGTGAATAGCGATGGTTCAAAAGCATATTTTGAAAATCTGAGATGACAGTGTTGTTAAGAAAAGGCTAAGCTTGAGAGCAGGCGCATTATTTTCATTTTATTTGCGATTTTCAGAAATCGTTAACGTTGCGTTATGCTAATGAGCCTGAGGCTTTAGTCACGATCCCGGATCCGGGATGGGGAAATATTAATGCAAGGAAATTGAAATCCTTGTTAACTTCTTGGTGACAGGGGGCAGTATTTTCACGTCCGGATAAAATGCATGCCCAAATTCAACTGCCTGCTACTCATCCCAAGAAGATAAGATATGATATTATTAGTAGATTTGGATAGAAAACACTCTGAAGAGTTCTAAAACTGTTTGAATCATGTCTGTGAGTATAAGGATCCCCTTACCATTCTGTGGAAAAATACTTGCAGCTGACTTTTGCGCACCAATTTCGGCGCAGGACACCGGGCGGACACCTGGTAAATGTGGTCTCTTATGGTCAATCTTCCAATGATATGCCTACAAATACGTCACAATGCTGCAGACACCTTGGGGAAACGACAGAAAGGGCAGACTTACTCCTCTCGCATTCACAGCCATATAAGGAGACAATGGAAAACAGAGCCTCAAAAATCCTGCTCATTTCCTGGATGCCGTCTCATCTTTGTTTTGCCTGAAGCTCACGTTCTAGGGCACGCACAGAAAATATCTTTGCAGTTCTGGACACGTCAGAGTGTTTTCTTTCGAAAGCTATCAATTATATGCATAGTCGAGCATCTTTTTGTGACAAAATATCTTGTTTAAAAACGGGAACGTTTTTCATCCAAAAATGAAAATGCGCCCCTAGAGTTTCAACAGGTTAACCAAAGTGCGGTTCATGAGATAGTTAACCTGTTGAAACTCTAGGGGCACAATTTCATTTTTGGATGAAAAACGTTCCCGTTTTAAACAAGATATTTTGTCACAAAAAGATGCTCGACTATGCATATAATTGCTACGATTCGAAAGAAAACACTCTGACGTGTCCAGAAATACAAAGATATTTTCTATGCGTGCCCTAGAACGTGAGCTTCAGGCAAAACCAAGATGAGACGGCATCCAGGAAATGAACAGGATTTTTGAGGCTCTGTTTTCCCTTGTCTCCTTATATGGCTGTGAATGCGAGAGGAATGAGAATGCCCTTTCTGTCGTTTCCCCAAGGTGTCTGCAGCATTGTGACGTATTTGTAGGCAGATCATTGGAAGATTGACCATAAGAGACCACATTTACCACGTGTCCGCCCGGTGTCCTGCGCCGAAATTGGTGCGCAAAAGTCACCTGCCACTATTTTTCCAAGGAATACAGAGAGTAAAGCAAGCTTCCACGAACTGCATGTCAATGAAGAGATATGTGAAAAAACACCTTGAGGACTGATTCCAAACAACGTTTGCCATGTTTCGGTCGATATTATGTAGTTAATCCGGAAAAAGTTTTACGTTGTAGGTGACTGAATTTTCGGTTCGTTTCGGTAACCAGACGCAATGTGGAAAACAGAACGATTTCTCCTACACACAAACGCTTTCAGGAAACACTGCACATTTGGTATGTAACTGAGAGTCTCCTCATTGAAAACATCAGAAGCTCTTCAAAGGTAAATTATTTTATTTATTTGGTTATCTGGTTTTTGTGAAAATGTTGCGTGCTACATGTTATTCAAAATGCATTGCTAGCTTTGCATACTCTTACACAAATTAGTCAATTTCTATGGTTCAAAAGCATATTTTGAAAATCTGAGATGACAGTGTTGTTAAGAAAAGGCTAAGCTTGAGAGTAGGCGCATTATTTTCATTTTATTTGCGATTTTCAGAAATTGTTAACGTTGCGTTATGCTAATGAGCCTGAGGCTTTAGTCACGATCCCGGATCCGGGATGGGGAGTTTCAAGAAGATAAGAAATTACTTACCAAATAAATTAAAGTATACCATTTTAAAAAGTAACACAATAAATAACGAGGCTATATACAGGAGGTCAATGTGCGGGGGTACTGGTTAGAGTCAATGTGTTTTGACTATGCATAGAAAATAAACAGTGAGTAGCAGCAGTGTAAAAAGACAAACAAATGTAGTGTCAATGTAAATAATCCAGTGGCCATTTTTTTAATTGTTCAGCAGTCTCATGGCTTGGGGATAGAAGTTGTTCAGGAGCCTTTTGGTCCTAGACTTGGTGCTCCAGTACAGCTTGCCGTGGGGTAGCAGAGAAAACAGTCTGTGACCTGGATGACTGGAGTCTTGGATAATTCTGTTGGGCTTTCCTCTGACACCGCCTAGTACATAGGTCCTGCATGGCAGGAAGCTTGGCCTCGGTGATGTACTGGGCCGTACGCAGTACACTCTGTAGCACCTTACGGTCAGATGACGAGCAGTCGCCATACCAGGTGGTGATACAACCGGTCACGATGCTCTCAATGGTGCAGCTGTAGAACTTTTTGAGGATCTGTGGACCCATGTAAAATCTTTTCAATCTCCTGAGGGAGAATAGGAGTTGTCGTGCCCTCTTCACGACTGTCTTGGTGTGTTTGTTGGTGATATCGACACCAAAAAACTTGAAGCTCTCAACCTGCTCCACTACAGCCCCTTCGATAAGAATGGGGGCATTCTCGGTCCTCCTTCCTGTATTTCACAATCATATCCTTTATCTTGATCACATTAAGGGAGAGGTTGTTGTCCTGGCACCACACTACCAGGTCTCTGACCTCCTCCATATAGGCTGTCTCATTGCTGTCGGTGATCAGGCCTACCACTGTTGTGTCATCAGCAAACTTAATGATGGTGTTAGAGTCACGTTTGGCCATGCTGCTGTGGGTGAACAGGGAGTACAGGAGGGGACTAAGCACACACCCCTGATGGGCCCCAGTGTTGAGGATCAGTGTAGCAGACATGTTGTTAACTACCCTTACCACCTAGGGGCGGCCCGTCAGGAAATCCAGGATCCAGTTGCAGAAGGTGTTTAGTCCCAGGGTCCTTAGCTTAGTAGTGATGAGCTTTGTGGGCACTATGGTGTTGAAAGCTGAGCTGTAGTCAATGAACAGCATTCTCCCATAGGTGTTCCTTTTGTCCAGTTGGGAAAGGGTCATGAGGAATGTGATTGAGATTGCATCATCTGTTGGGGCGGTATGCGAATTGGAGTGGGTCTAGGGTATCCGGGAGGATGCTATTGATGTGGGCCATGACCAGCCTTTCAACGCACTGCATGGCTACCGATGTGAAGGCTACGGGCCGGTAATCATTTAGGCGGGTTACCTTCGCTTCCTTGGGCAAAGGGACTATGGTGGTCTGCTTGAAATATGTAGGTACTAGACTAGGTCAGGGAGAGATTGAAAATGTCAGTGAACACACTTGCCAGTTGGTCCACACATGCTTTGAGTACACGTCCTGGTAATCCGTCTGGCCCTGCGGCTTTGTGAATGTTGACCTGTTTAAAGGACTTTCTCACATTGGCTACTGAGAGCGTCGGTAGCCAGAACAGTCGTCCAGAACAGCTGGTGCTCTCGTGCATGCTTCAGTGTTGTTTGCCTCAAAGCGAGCATAAAAGACATTTAGCTCGTCTGGTAGGCTCACGTCACTGGGCAGTTCGTGGCTGGTTTTCCCTTTGTAGTCTGTTATAGTTTTCAAGCCCTGCCATATCCATAAAATGCATCGTTCTATTGATACGAGATGAGAATAACAGTGACAAAAAGGTTTAGCCTCTACTTGGTTTCATAATACTTTGGCTTGGCATTATTTTGTTGATTATATGTTGTCATTGTGACAACCCTAATAATAAATGTAATTTCATATGGGTTTTGTTGCGTTTCAGGTGAAACCTTGGTTCCATATTGACATAAGATCAAATCAATTCAAATTGTGTTGGTCACATATACATATTTATTGTGGATGTAGTGAAATGCTTGTGTTCCTAGCTTCAACAGTACAGTAGTATCTAACAATGCACACACATCTAAATAATGAAATTCAGAAATATATAAACATTGGTACGAGCAATGTCAGAGGGACATTGACTAAAATACAGTATGAACATTTGAAATGAGTAAAACAGTCTGTAAACATTATCCAATTCGGGAAGGTATTTCTGGTCGTAATGCTCATGATGCTAATAATGTAAGAAATAACACAAACAAATACTGCAGAAGTTGCTTAGCAGCTAGAAGCAGAGTGTCTGTCGGTGCCATCATTATGTTTGCAATCATCTGTTTGAGTGTTTATGTGTTAGTGACAGCACTTTCAATGTCACACCAATTTTAGACAAGGGTGTTTGCAATAACCTCTCTGTGTTTATTGGGAGTTTTGCTATGCCTAGAGGTAGTAGAGGTTGTTCCAGTTACGAGCTGGTATGTTGTGAATGACGTCTTTATAGACAGGCCTCGCAGGCATTTTGCAGGGAGTTTTCCACTTTGGCTCTCGGTCTAAACAAGGTTAGTGACAGCACTTTCAATTTCACACCAATTTTAGACAAGGACTATTTTGTTATTTTACAAGCAATCTAACCTCTTCCCAGTGATTTTTTTTGTTCCCATGTGGTTAGACAATGATAAACATTAAAAAGCATGTTGTTAACATTTAAAGAATATGTTGTTGTGATACTTGAAAGTAATGTGTTTAATGCATGCACATTTATATTTCCAGTACCAGTCAAAAGTTCGGACACCTACTCATTCCAGGGTTTTTCTTTAGTTGTACTGTTTTCTACATTGTAGAATAATAGTGAAGGCATCAAAATTATGAAATAACACATGGGATCATGTTGTAACCGAGAAAGTGTTAAACAAATCAACATGTATTTGAAATTTGAAATGCTTCATTTGGCACTCTTTGCCTTGATGACAGCTTTGCATACTTGGGCATTCTCTCAACCAGCTTCACCTGGAATGCTTTTCCAACAGTCTTGAAGGAGTTCCCACATATACCTATTTATTGTTTTAGAGGTTTGTTTCTTAAAGTGTAATAAGTGTGTGTGTCTTCAGAGTGCAGCATGCAATGCTATTGGGTCTATTTTACCTTGGGGCCCCTGTGTGTGTGTGTGGAGCAACATTTAGCCATCACAACACACAGGACAACATTGCCATTTTACACTACAAAATATTTGTTTTACTATGGATAAGTTTCCTACCCACTTCGGAACAGCCTGAGCGGTGTCTCTGACAAGTTAAATAGTGCCACAGACAAGATGAATCAATATTGAATGGACACTTCTTAAAAATAGACCTTGTCTGAGGTTGTGTGAATTTGTCAGGTCTTTGTTAGAGAGCAGTGGTAGGGGTTGATTTGTTTTAGAGGTTTGTTTCTTAAATGTGTTTTTAATAAAAGTGTGTTGAAAACATACACAGAACAGAGGAAGGGAGAGTGACTGTAGTATAGACTGGGGCAAAATACTGTAGTACAGTATATTCTGAGCAGGAAGAGGGGGAGGATGAGCAGGCAATGGAGGTGTGGCTGGGAGTGGAGCTGAGTGACCCCAGTGGGCCATCATGGAGGGGCAGGGTCCTTCTGCAGTCCACGAAGTTTGGCCAGGGCTTAGTTTGTGAAGCGGGTGGGGCTTGTTCAGAGGCTGAAGCTGCAGGGGTGCCTGAAGAGACAAACCAGCAGTGTGTGTATAAACCAAATGTTTCACAAATTATCAATAATAAACATGTTTCTACATTTCATACAATTCTTTGATTTGATTTATTTGTTGGTGAGTCATTCTTCATTTGTAGCTGAATCTTTCTTTACTTTTACCTTCTCCCCCCCCTACTATTGTTCCCCAGCTTTGGTGCTTGCAATGTCAAAATAGTAGGTTCAATTCTCGGGACCAAACATACTTAAAAAAAATATGCAAAGTCACTTTGGTTACAATTGTCTACTAAATGGCATAAATATATATATAAATTGTTTGACATTATTTAAATTACAATCTAGCATTCATTACAGACAAGAAAAAGTTCTGAAATGTTCTCCTGATGGCTGTCTGCCCACCAGCAGGAAAAACATTGCCAACCAGAAAATACATCCTATTGCATTGTAATGCAAAAATATATTTTCTTATCTGTTCATGGTTTTCAGTAATTGATCATTGGAAGTGATGGTAAGGTAGATGATAGACATTGAGCTGAAGGTTGCAGCACGAGAGAGGAAATTCTCTTGGTAGTTGCTATAACAATGTCAGGTTGCCCGTGACAACCTTTTCTCTAGGTTGTTCATGGCAACTAATACATCAGCAGGATTCCCTGGGTAAAAATGGGGAAACGGAAAGATTGAAAAGTCACAAATAATAACCATCACATGGAGAGAGGCCTTTTGGCCGAATCTCAACGACTGTAGTCCTATGGCCACCTTTTGGCATGCTTGCAAATCAAATCACATTTTATTGGTCACATACACGTGTTTCGCAGATGTTATTGCCGGTGTTGCGAAATGCTTGTGTTTCTAGTTCCAACAGTTTAGTAATATCTAACAATTTCACATAAACCCAATACGAACACATCTAAGGAATGGAATTAGGAATATATATGGATGAGCAATGTCAGAGTGGCATAAACTAAGATACAGTAGAATAGTATGAGATACAGTATATTCACATATAAGATGAGTAATGCAAAATATGTAAACATCATTAAAGTAACCAGTGATTTAAAGTCTATGTATATGGGCAGCAGCCTCTATGTGCTAGTGATGGCAATAAAACAGTCTGGTGGCCTTGAGATAAACAGCTTCTACCAGTCTCTCGGTCCCAGCTCTGATGCACCTGTACTGACCTCGCCTTCTGGATGATAGCGGGTGAACAGGCAGTGGCTCGGGTGGTTGTTGTGATTGATGATATTTTGGGCCTTCCAGTGACATCAGGTGCTGTAAGTATCCTGGAGTGCAGGAAGTTTGCCCCCGGTGATGCGTTGGGCAGACCGCACCACCCTCTGGAGAGCCCTACGGTTGCGGGCGGTGCAGTTGCCGTACCAAGCGGTGACACAGCCCGACAGGATGCTCTCAATTGTGCATCTGTAAAAGTTTGAGTGTGTTAGGTGCCAAGCCAAATTTCTTCAGCCTCCTGAGGTTGAAGAGCCACTGTTGTGGCTTCTTCACACTGTCTGTGGGTGAACCATTTTTCAGTTTGGAACTTGAACCTTTCCACCTTCTTCACTGCGGTCCTGTCGATGTAGATAGGTGGGTGCTCCCTCTGCTGTTTCCTGAAGCCCACGATCATCTCCTTTTGTTTTGTTGACATTGAATGAGAGGTTATTATTTTCCTGGCACCCCAGTGCCAGAGCCCCCACGGAGAAGGAGAGCCCACAGCCCTCTGTAGCAGGCCGCGTCAGTAGCACTGTTATCCTCAAAGCCGGTGAAGGTGTCTAGCTTGTCCGGTGAGCAAGATGTTGGTATCTGCAACGTGGCTGGTTTCCGCTTTGTAATCTGTCTGAGCAGCTGAATTGCTACTCCACTTTGTCTTTGTAGTCATGTTTTGCCTGTTTGATTGCCTTAAGGAGGGAATAACTACACTTTCTATTTTACCATATTCCCAGTAACCTTGATATGATTTAATGTGGGTGGTTCGTGCTTTCAGTTCTATCAATGATTTCTGATTTGGGTAGGTTTTAATAGTCACAGTAGGAAGAGATTTTCGATGTACCAATTCCATGGCATATGGTTTATGAACTGGTACAAAAAACTACACTTGATTCAACACTTAAATTGTTAGGTAAAATTCTTACCAACAACAGAATGCAACAATCTCAGCTCTGTACAGTTTTGCTGCGAAGAGACAGAATCAATAGGGGCAATACCAGAATAAATGATCAATGTAGCTTGTTTCTGGTCACAGGTGCAGGAATGGTTAAAAACAATCACAACATGCACTTACAATTAACCTTACAAATAGCAACTTTGGGCGATTTTGAAAACCATAGTCAGTCAATTAATAATACTCGTAGGAAATGTTTATCTTTAGCTCACAATCTATGGATACTTTACGATTAGAAAGTTTAATTATGTAAAACAGCATTGAACAATATATTGTACAAGGAAACCAAATGATTTTGGTCTATGGTGATGGGTAGGATGGGCTGAGGGTCGGGATTAAAGAGTTTGTTTGGTAAAGTATTATTGTTATGTGACAGCTTTATATAAAAGTACCATGTACGCAAAATGTGTTTGTTAAATGTATAGCAAAATGTAGCAAAAAGCTGTAAAAAATGAAAAGATATTTGTCCTCTGAGGGAGGGGGAGTGGTGAAGGGGTTACATCTTTCTTTTTTAAAGGCACAGTGGGAACAACCTACGCTATACACTACCTGATGGACTCAGTCACCATGTCAGTGTATATACGTCAATGTTATTCTCAGAGGCTATCCAGAACATATCCCAGTCCGCATGATCAAAACAATCTTGAAGCATGGATTCTGATTGGTCAGACCAGCATTGAATAGACTTTAGTCCCTATTTGAATTTCTGCCTATAGAAAGGGATGACGGGGGAAGGCCTTGTAGGCATCCTGGAAGTTGGAGTAGCAGTGGTCGAGTGTTTTAGCAGTGCGAGTACTACATCCAATGTGTTGGTAGAACTTCGGAAGCATTTTCCTCAAATTTGCTTTGTTAAAATCCCCAGATACAATAAATACGGCCTCAGGATATGTGATTTCCAGTTTGCAGTGTAGTTCCTTGAGGGCTGTTGTGGTATCGGCTTGAGGGGGAATATACACGCCTGTGACTATAACCTAAGAAAATTGTCTTGTGAGGTAATATATTCCGAAGTGGTGGATGATGTGCATACCCGAGTCAGATTAAAAGTCCACTCCGAATACCTCTTCTCTGCCGGTGGCGTCTTGGAGCAGCCTCTGGGATAAGCTCAATTGAACTGGGGGTACAAACAAGGAATCCAATTTGGGAAAGTCTTATTCCTGGTTGTAATGCTGGTGAGTTACCGCCACATCCGGCTGCATGTAATAAAACAAACTTTCTGGGCAAATACTGGAATAAATAAATAAAACACAAAAAAACTAAATACTATAAAGTTGCTTAGGAGCTAGAAGCAGAACTTCCATGGCTGTCGGTGCCATCTTGCAGTGGTCCAAGCCAACTGCCCTGCTGAACACCACAGGCAACCAAATTTGCATTAGAGGAAATCCTCTAGGTAACTGTCTATCCATGATAAGGCAGAGGATGTTATAACTTCTTATGACTTGGGGACAGTATTTCAACGATTAGACAATTCTACGATGAGATTAGATAGAAAACACTCTAAAGTTTCCAAAACTGTTAACCTCACTAGCTCGCGTCCCACCTGGCCAACATCCAGTGAAATTGCAGAGCGCCAAATTCAAAAACAGAAATAGTCATTATAAAAATTGATAAAACATAAGTGTTATACATAGGTTTAAAGATTAACTTCTTGTTAATCCAACCATGGTGTCAGATTTCAAAATGGCTTTACGGCGAAAGCGTACCATGTGACTATCTGAGAACAGCGCCCAACAGACGAATCATTACAAACAGTAACCAGCCAAGTAGAGTTACAGAAGTCAGAAATAGAGAGAAAATTAATCACTTACCTTTGGTTGCACTCAGAAAACATTAATTTACTCAATAAATGTTTGTTTTGCTCGATAAAGTCTCTCTTTATATCCAAAAACCTCTATTTTGTTCAGTAATCCAAATGCTCAAATGTAGTCTCAACAAGCAGACGATAAATCCAAATAGTGTCCGTAATGTTCTTAGAAACATGTCAAACGATGTTTATAATCAATCCTAAGGTTGTTTTTAGCCTACATAATCGATAATATTTCAACCGGACAATAATGTTGTCAATGTAAAAGGTAAACAAGAAAGGCTCGCTCTCGGTCTCGCGCATGAAAAATCTCTAGGCCACTAGTGTCCACTCATTCAGACTGGTCTTACTCCCTAATTTTTTGAGAATACAAACCTAAAACAATTTCTAAAGACTGTTGACATCTAGTGGAAGGCATAGGAAGTGCAATTTGAGTTCTAAGTCAATGGATATTGCAAATAGAAAACCAAAACAATCCTACTTCCTGGATGGATTCTTCTCAGGTTTTCGCCTGCCAAAGTAGTTCTGTTATACTCAGACATTATTTTAACAGTTTTGGAAACAGTGTTTTCTATCCAAATCTACCAATTATATGCATATCCTAGCTTCTGGGCTTGAGTAGCAGGCAGTTAACTTTGGGCACGCTTTTCATCCGGAGGTGAAAATAGTGCCCCCTACCCTAGAGAATTTAAAATAATGTCTGTGAGTATAACCGAACTGAGATGGCAGGCGAAAACCTGAGGAAAATCCATCCAGGATGTGGGTATTTTCATTTGAATGCCTATAGACTATCTAAGGGGTTAACTTGTTGCAACGAGCAATCCCATATCCGGGAGCGTAATTATAGCCTCAAGCTCATTACCATAATGCAAAGTTAACTTCATGAAAATTGCAAATTAAATGAAATAAATATATTGGCTCACAAGCTTAGCCTTTTGTTAACAACACTGTCATCTCAGATTTTCAAAAAATGCTTTTCAAACATAGCAAAACAAGCATTTGTGTAAGAGTATTGATAGCTAGCATAGCATTAAGCCTAGCATTCAGCAGGCAACATTTTCACAAAAACAAGAAAAGCATTCAAATAAAATCATTTACCTTTGAAGAACTTCGGATGTTTTCAATGAGGAGACTCTCAGTTAGATAGCAAATGTTCAGTTTTTACAAAAAGATTATTTGTGTAGGAGAAATCGCTCCGTTTTGTTCATTACGTTTGGCTAAAAAAAACAACGAAAATTCAGTCATTACAACGCAAACTTTTTTCCAAATTAACTCCATAATATCAACAGAAACATGGCAAATGTTGTTTAGAATCAATCCTCAAGGTGTTTTTCACATATCTTTCGATGATAAATCATTTGGGGCAGTTGACTTTCTCTTCTGAACCAAATGGAAATGTGCATGCACCTGGAGATTACGCAATAGTTTCTATGGAGGACACCGAGCGGACACCTGATAAATGTAGTCTCTTATGGTCAATTTTCCAATGATATGCCTACAAATACGTCACAATGCTGCAAACACCTTGGATAAACGACAGCAAGTGTAGGCTCATTCCTTGCGCATCCACAGCCATATAAGGATAAATTGTAACACAGCGCCTGTAGCATTAGTTCTGGGGCACTCATAGACAATATATTTTGCAGTTTTGGAAACGTCAGGTTGTTTCCTTTCCAAAGCTGTCAATTATATGCATAGTCGAGCATCTTTTCATGACAAAATATGTCGTTTAAAACAGGAACGTTTTTCATCCAAAAAGAAAATACTGCCATCAGAGGTTCAAGAGGTTAAGTTTGATTTGATAAATGGAATGGTCCCTGACTACATGCATTGTGTTACTTGGAGTGTGCAGACAGATGGCCACTTTATGGATTGATTCCAAGAGCTATGTACAGCTATGGTATGTTGGTACGCAAAACCCAGATAACTGACATACACCAGTCTTTAAACCCGCTGGGTAGTATTGCTCAAGTTCTACGATCAGTGACATTACTCAAATTCTGGAAAGTCCACAGGTGGCAACACTCTCTTCTCCACTGTAGCTTGCCAGTCTGGAAAGGCATACTCCCACAAAAGTGTCACTCTCACTTGACCTTGTTGATTGAGGGAGTAAGCATTCTTGGGGTGTGAAATACAGTACCAGTCAAAAGTTGGGACACACCAACTCATTCAAGGGTTTTTCTGTATTTGTACTATTTTCTACATAATAGAATAATAGTGAAGACATCAAAACTATGAAATACTATGAAATAACACATATGGAATTATGTAGTAACCAAAAGTGTCTAACAAATTAAAATATATTTTAGATTATTCAAAAAGTAGCCAACCTTTGCCTTGATGACATCTATGCAAACTTCATTATGAAGGCACCAAGAGTTGCATCAAGGGTGCAACAAGAGTTCCCGAATATGCTGAGCACTTGTTTGCTGCTTTTCCTTCACTCTGTGGTCCAATTCATTCCGAACCATCTCAATTGGTTTGAGGTCGGATGATTGTGGAGGCCAGGTCATCTGATGCAGCACTCCATCACTCTCCATGGTAAAATATCCCTTACACAGCCTGGAGGTGTGTTTTGGGTCATTGTCCTGTTGAAAAACAAATGATAGTGGGACTAAGCACAAACCTGATGGGATGGTGTATCACTGCAGAATGCTGTGGCAGACATGCTTGTTAAGTGAGCCTTGAATTGCAAATAAATCATGACAGTGTCACCAGCAAAGCACCCCCACACCATCACACCTCCTCCTCCGTGCTTCATGGTGGGATCCACACATGCCGAGATCATCCGTTCACCTACTCTGCTTCTCACAAAGACACAGAGGTTGGACTACAAATCTCAAATTCCACCGGTCTAATGTCGAATGCTCATTTTTCTTGGCACAAGCAAATCTCTTCTTACTGGTGTCCTTTAGTAGTAGTTTCTTTGCAGCAATTCGACCATGAAGGATTGACTAACCTTCATGTCTTAAAGTAATGATGGACTGTTGTTACTCTTTGATTATTTGAGCTGTTCTTCCTGTAATATGGACTTGGTCTTTTACCAAATAGGGCTATTTTCTGTATACCACCCCTACCTTCTCACAACACAACTGATTGGTTCAAATGCTTTAAGGAAAGAAATTCCACAAATTAACCCTTTTTCACGCGTGAGTTTCAAATATCTCTAACGCCCCAGCGAGAGTTTTTTTATGCACGTGATCTTAGAACATTCTCTACATTCCAGAATGTGAGTGTTACGCAACAGTACATTTAATCAACGCTGCCCTCAAACCAAGTCACTTAGCCTGTTTTTATTTATAGTCTGTTACAACTTAAAATGATTTTCGAACACGTTTTTATTTTCTAAGAACAGTTTGAATTGGTGTGTTCCGCCTCATTCATTCACATAAAATTAGTCCTTTTTACTTTTGCAGACAATACATTGGATGACAACACTGCAAGAAAAAACAGACAACTATTACATATTGGCCTATTTTATTGCAGTATTGGTGGTGGTTGGTTGAACAACAACTTGTTTAACTAGAGGGAAAAAAACGTAATATGCATAACCCATATTTAAAATTCATGCAGTGACGAAACAACTGCATTCCCACCCCCCACCTCTAAAGGCATAGTATCATGGCAGGTCACAAGCTTAACACATGTATTTTGTCAACTTCCTCTGTTTACTTCTCCTGGTGCCAGACAGGCAGTCTTTGCAGTGCCTCCATGTGCGACAACCTTGATCAGCAGTTGGAGAGACTTAGCAGGGAAAATGCTGTGCAAAGAGGCGTACGGGATTGTCCGTTCTCCTGGAACACCACCTCCCCTCCCTGCATCCGAATGCCGGCATCCCCTTCCTGTTCGACCTGACTGTGCCACAAGCCCCTGTGCTGTTGGAGAGCAGACACTGGAAGAATGTGGGACTGCTGTACCAATTGTTCACATACAAAGTGTGTCCCTTGACGAGATGAGGAGCCAGCATGGTCATCACCATGGACCCGGACACCCCAAGCCCCTCATAATGTTGGATGTCAGTGGTGGACCCTGTGTAAACTATAATGTCCTGGACAAATCCTGTATTCACGCCGTACATGACAAAGAACTTGACCACAACCCTGTACCTTTTGGAGGGAATATATTGCTGGAACACCAGCCTACCTTTCAATAACATCAGGGATTCATCAATGCATAGGTCCTTGTATGGCACAAAGACCCGACCAAACACTGATGTCAGGCTGGTAAGAACATTTATTTTGTATAACGGGTCATTTAGAATGGGAGTAGCATTGTTGACGAAATGCAGGCATCGCAGCAGGACTTGGAAGCGGTCTTGGGAAAAGAGGGTGGCAAATGGCTAGCGGCCTTCCAGCTACCACAGAACCTCTGTACTTCATCCACTGTCTGTCGGCCCCACCACCACCAGCATCTTCAAAGGGATCTGATACTTCATCAGTGAACAAGGGGTCCTCAGATTCAGGGTTCTCAATGGCTACAAAGTTGGTGGGGCAAGCTCCTCACTGTCAGTGTCAGAATCTGATTCCTGACTTTCATCCTCCGACTCATTGTCAGAACTTTGTAAAATCTCCAGAATTTCCACAATTTGTGAGTTGTCTCCTTTTGAAAGACATTGCTAATGCTACAGCTTAGCTCAATAGCTTCATACATAAACAACAATACTGAATGGCTCAGAGTGGGAGAGAGAGGTAACGTGATTGACTGCCAGCACGCGTGACTTGTTTCAATAAATCACTATCAGAAAATGGTTTGTTTGGTAATTATTTATACATTTTCAATTACCGGTGACAAATCATGCCTTCCAAATTCTTGCAGAGATTGTAAAATACATTTTTGAAGGTTGTACTGATTTTTGATGAGATAAGCTAATTCCAGCTGTGTGTGGAGCCATGTTTGTTGATATACAGTGCCTTGCGAAAGTATTTGGCCCCCTTGAACTTTGCGACCTTTTGCCAAATTTCAGGCTTCAAACATAAAGATATAAAACTGTATTTTTTTGTGAAGAATCAACAACAAGTGGGACACAATCATGAAGTGGAATGACATTTATTGGATATTTCAAAAAATTTTAACAAATCAAAAACTGAAAAATTGGGCGTGCAAAATTATTCAGCCCCCTTAAGTTAATGCTTTGTAGCGCCACCTTTTGCTGCGATTACAGCTGTAAGTCGCTTGGGGTATGTCTCTATCAGTTTTGCACATCGAGAGACTGAAATTTTTCCCCATTCCTCCTTGCAAAACAGCTCGAGCTCAGTGAGGTTGGATGGAGAGCATTGGTAAACAGCAGTTTTCAGTTCTTTCCACAGATTCTCGATTGGATTCAGGTCTGGACTTTGACTTGGCCATTCTAACACCTGGATATGTTTATTTTTTTTGAACCATTCCATTGTAGATTTATGTTTTGGATCATTGTCTTATTGGAAGACAAATCTCTGTCCCAGTCTCAGGTCTTTTGCAGACTCCATCAGGTTTTCTTCCAGAATGGTCCTGTATTTGGCTCCATCCATCTTCCCATCAATTTTAACCATCTTCCCTGTCCCTGCTTAAGAAAAGCAGGCCCAAACCATGATGCTGCCACCACCATGTTTGACAGTGGGGATGTTGTGTTCAGGGTGATGAGCTGTGTTGCTTTTACGCCAAACATAACGTTTTGCATTGTTGCCAAAAAATTCAATTTTGGTTTCATCTGACCAGAGCACCTTCTTCCACATGTTTGGTGTGTCTCCCAGGTGGCTTGTGGCAAACTTTAAACAACACTTTTTATGGATATCTTTAAGAAATGTCTTTCTTCTTGCCACTCTTCCATAAAGGCCAGATTTGTGCAATATTCGACTGATTGTTGTCCTGTGGACAGAGTCTCCCACCTCAGCTGTAGATCTCTGCAGTTCATCCAGAGTGATCATGGGCCTCTTGGCTGCATCTCTGATCGGTCTTCTCCTTGTATGAGCTGAAAGTTTAGAGGGACGGCCAGGTCTTGGTAGATTTGCAGTGGTCTGATACTCCTTCCATTTCAATATTATCGCTTGCACAGTGCTCAGTGGGATGTTTAAAGCTTGGGAAATCTTTTTGTATCCAAATCTGGCTTTAAACTTCTTCACAACAGTATCTCAGACCTGCCTGGTGTGTTCCTTGTTCTTCATGATGCTCTCTGCGCTTTTAACGGACCTCTGAGACTATCACAGTGCAGGTGCATTTATACGGAGACTTGATTACACACAGGTGGATTGTATTTGTCATCATTGGTCATTTAGGTCAACATTGGATCATTCAGAGATCCTCACTGAACTTCTGGAGAGAGTTTGCTGCACTGAAAGTAAAGGGGCTGAATAATTTTGCATGCCCAATTTTTCAGTTTTTGATTTGTTAAAAAAGTTTGAAATATCCAATAAATGTTGTTCCACTTCATGATTGTGTCCCACTTGTTGTTGATTCTTCACAAAAAAATACAGTTTTATATCTTTATGTTTGAAGCCTGAAATGTGGCAAAAGGTCGCAAAGTTCAAGGGGGCCGAATACTTTCGCAAGGCACTGTACAATGCATTCTGGGTTTCATGTAATCGGCTGTCGGACCAAAGATGTTACAACAAAATGAGGTGAGTAAGGGTACACTCATTTTTTGATTACTTCCGGAAATGAATGATGGGATGTGAACAATGGTAGACAACACATCCCCTTGAACGTGCATGCTTTAAACAGACTAAACTCATCTTGTCTTCTCTTATTATCTTTGGTTTCTGTTAGAGAAAGAAAAGAAGCATGGCAGCGTGCAGAAACTACCCATCTTCTGATTACTTTCGATTTCTAGAGTGTTTTACTCAATTATTTCGATCAATGGTGAGCTTACCTGTGATGTGATTAATTATAAATAGTCATTTCTATTAGCTATTTCATATTGTAGTTTGTCAGCCGAGAGTTTTACAAATATGACTGCTTGTGTTATGTCAATCTTTCCTCAGTTAGAGCTAGGACAAATGTAGCAAACATTTTTCCCGTTTGGATGATCGTGTTGTGCTGTACATACTTCTGTGAATGTCTGAACAAACTGGCCGTTCTAAATAAGCGTTCTAATCACACCAGTTTGATCGTACGCTACAGGGACCCCTGTAGAATTATCACACCCGTGTGAGGGAATGTGTGACAAGGTTAACAAGGCACACCTGTTAATTGAAATGCATTCCAGGTGACTACCTCATGAAGCTGGTTGAGAAAATGCTAAGAGTGTAAAAACCTGTCATCAAAGCAAAGGGTAGCTACTTTGAAGAATCTCAAATATAATTTGATTTGTTTAACACATTTTTGGTTACTACATGAGTCCATAAGTGTTTTTTCATAGTTGATGTCGTCCCTATTATTCTACAATGTAGAAAATAGTAAAAATAAAGAAAAGCCCTGGAATGAGTAGGTGTGTCCCAACTTTTGACTGGTACTGTATGTTGCAGGAACATACCCTACAGTATCCGGTCAAGAAGCTGAAAGAGAATCGCAGGTTAAAGTGGTTGGACTGCCTCTCCGACAACCTTGGGGAGTGCCTCCGAAGCCTCTGGAGCCTATCAAATTCCCTACCCCCATCTATCTGCTGTCTTGTATGGCCGGGACAACTTGACCTTGATGGACCATCATAACCTCTACTTTAGGGTACATTTTGAAAATGGACTCCACCACGAAGGTAAAAAGCTGAATAAATAGTTGTGGCAATTCTAGCTACTTAAAACATGAATCAGCACTGACGTGAATTCTCATGAGGTCATTTGCGTATTTTTTGTGTCATTCCCAATCACAATGAAGCCGACCAGAACAGCTTAGTCATGTGATCATCCAGGTCCTCATCAGTGTCCTTACTGTCCAGGAGGGACTGTGTTCGGACCTGATGGCGGCCTGTCATGACGAGGTGCAGCCAGGCAGCTGTGGCTCCTCCGGTGCTGCTTTATGTGGACTGTGGCTGTTGTGTGGCGGAAAAGCAAGCTGGAGGCAAGGTTCAGTGCATGGAGGGAATTAAACATCAGGCACTTCATGCGGCGGCTGGCAGCAGGGTGCACCAACGACGATAATCCCCTGTACCCTATCTTCATGGGGCGTCTGTCTGTGTGGATCTTTGAGAGGGGCGCAGCGAGTGTTGCCCTTTTGCGCCGGGCGAAGAGGGAGCAGCTCGGAATGGAGGGTGTGCAACTAATTACGGATGACCTGGTGCACAGGCTCATTACCAAGAATGCTGTCCCTCTACTGCCGATGGAGGACTCGTAGAGAGGAAACCACCATCCATTGCATCGAGCTGATGGGGAAAAGGGGACAGTCAGGATGTAGCACATTTGGCATATTCAAGGCATGCCAGGTGTCCCACTCCACACAGAAGTACAGGTGTGCCAGACGCTCGACCTCCCTGGAGTCCTTCCACCTCCAACTGAACAGGTTTATTCCAGGTCATGTCAATTACACATATCATTTTATGTTGATTATTCATTTTCATATATCTTTGTAATTCAATAATATTCAAGTAGCCGTAGTCATGTTAGAGAGACTATTCTGATTTATTATCTAAATACATTAAAATGTATTTTCAGGGACCAGTGCCAACAACCTGAATTTTCAGCTGCACCTCCTGGAAGGGCTGAACAAGTGGAACCAGAACTGGGCTACTGCTTCCCTCGCCAAGAATCCCTCCTCCCTGCAAAGGGGATGTGGTGACGACTGTAAACACCAACAGTTAACCCCGGTCGAGGTCCGTGCCCCTGCAGAAATCTAAATGGCATAATAAATAAATCCCCAGAAAAAGCAAGAGATATCCATTTCTTTCAATCTCAATCCACCGCATCTGCCTGTATCCCACTTCCACATCTGCGGTGAAAGGTGACAGAGCTAGAGCGGTGTTTGTCAGACCATGAAACATCCGAAATTGGTCATCTCACAAAATCGTCTGTAGCGTTCGAACGGTTTGGCCTATAAACTATTATGACCCCTCTATGGAAAGATGATCTCAAACACGTACTTGCCGGCCATGGGTCTCACAAGACCCGTCTGAAGGTTCCCCACTACCAGTTGAAAAAAATGTATGGAAGTAAACTCAGCAAAAAAAGAAACATCCCCTTTTCATGACCCTGTCATTCAAAGATCATTTGTATAAATCCAATTAACTTCACAGATCTTCATTGTAAAGGGTTTAAACACTGTTTCCCATGCTTGTTCAATGAACCATGAACAATTAACTTTATGGCTGCAGGGGCAGTATTGAGTAGCTTTGGATGAAAAGGTGCCCATTGTAAACGGCCAGCTCCTCAGTCTCAGTTGCTAATATATGCATATTAGTATTGGAAAGAAAACACTCTGAAGTTTCTAAAACTGTTTGAATTATGTCGTTGAGTACAACAGAACTCATATTGCAGGCACAAACCTGTGAAATTCCACTTCCTGTTTGGATTTTTTTATGGGGGTGGCAGATTTTTAACCTAGCTCTCATTCGAAATTTCAGCGAGATATGGAGGAGTTGTCACTTCCTACGCCTTCCACTAGATGTCAACAGTCAATAGAACTTTGTCTGATGACTAATGTGAAGGGGGGTCAAAAGAGACAGGAAATAGTCACGACTGCCATTAGTTTACCATGCTTTCACTATGCGGGTTCACAAGAGAAGGACCTGCGTTCCACCGCTCATTTGAAGTCATTCTAATTCTTCGGTTGGAACGTTATTCAAGATGAATATAAACAACATTCTAAAGATTGATTCAGCACATCGTTTGACATGTTTCTACTGACTGTTACGGAACTTTTGGACATTTCGTCACGTTATAGTGGACGCGCTTTGTGACTTTGGAATTGTTTACCAAACGCGCTAACCAAAGTAGCTAATTGGACATTATTGAACAAATCAAGCATTTATCATGTATTTTCTGGTTTCTGTTGATTCCAACATGGTGGCTAATTTGGCTTCTGTTCTGAGCGCCGTCTCAGATTATTGCATGCGTTTCTTTAAAATCTGACACAGCGGTTGCATTAAGGAGAGGTATATCTATTATTCCATGTGTATAACTTGTATTATCATTTACATTTATGATGAGTATTTCTGATGAATGATGTGGCTATGCAACATCACTGGATGTTTTTGGAGCTAGTGAACGTAATGCTCCAATGTAAACTCAGATTTTCTGATATAAATGTGAACTTTATCAAAGAAAACATGCATTTATTGTGTAACATGAAGTCCTATGAGTGTCATCTGATGAAGATTATCAAAGGTTAGTGTTTCATTTTATCTCTATATGTGCTTTTTCTCTCTCTCTCTTTGCTGGTAAAATTGGCTGTGTATTTTAGTGAGTTGTTGGTGAGCTAACAATCATTTGTGGTGCTTTCCCTGTAAATCCTATTTGAAATCGGATACTGTGGTGGGATTAACAACAAGACTACCTTGAAAACGATATATACATGTTTGAGGAATTTTAATTATGAGATTTCTGTTCTTTTGAATATGGCGCCCTGTACTATCACTGGTTGTTGTTATATGGCTCCCGGTATCGGGATCTCAGCCATAACAAGTTAATGAACATGCACCTGTGGAACGGTCGTTAATACACTAACAACTTACAGACGGTAGGCAATTAAGACTTAGGATACTAAAGAGGCCTTTCTACTGACTCTGAAAAACACCAAAAGAAAGACGCCCAGGGTCCCTGCTTATCTGCATGAACATGTCTTAGGCATGCTGCAAGGAGGCATGAGGACTGCAGATGTGGCCAGGGCAATACATTGCAATGTCCATACTGTGAGACACCGGAGACAGGACGGACAGCTGATTGTTCTCACAGTGAAAGACCACGTGTAACAACCCCTACACATGATCGGTACATCCGAACATCACACCTCTGGGACATGTACAGGATGGCAACAACTGACCGATTTACACCAGGAATGCACAATCCCACCAACAGTGCTCAGAGTGTCCGCAATAGGTTGAGAGAGGCTGGACTGAGGGCTTGTAGGCCTGTTGCCAGTGGCAACAACATCGCCAATGGGCACAAACCCACCATCGTTGGACCAGACAGGACTCTCTTCACTGACAAGTCACAGTTTTGTCTCACCAGAGGTGATGGTAGGATTTACGTTTATCGTAGAAGGAATGAGCTTTACACCGAGGCCTGTACTCTGGAGCGGGATCGATTTGGAGGTGGAGGGTCCGTCATGGTCTGGGGCGGTGTGTCACAGCAACTGAGCTTGTTGTCATTCTCAACACTGTGCGTTACAGGGAAGACATCCTCCTCCCTCATGAGGTACCCTTGCAGGCTCATTCTTACATGACCATCCAGCATGGCAATGCCACCAGCCATACTGCTCGTTCTGTGCGTGATTTCCTGCAATACAGGAATGTCAGTGTTCTGCCATGGCCAGGCACAGCCCGGATCTCAATCCAATTGGGCACGTCTGTGACCTGTTGGATCGGAGTGTGAGGGCCGTTACCCCCAGAAATGTCTGGGAACTTGCAGGTGCCTTGGTGGAAGAGTGGGGTAACATCTCACAACAAGAACTGGCAAATCTGGTGCAGTCCATGAGGAGGAGATGCACTGACGTACTTAATGCAGCTGATGGCCACACCAGATACAGAATGTTACTTCTGATTTTGACCCACCCCCCCTTTGTTCAGGGACACATTATTTGAATTCTGTGGAACTTGTTCAGTTTGTCTGTTGTTCAATCTTATGTTCATATAAATATTTACACATGTTAAGTTTGCTGAAAATAAACGCAGTTGACAGTGCAAGGATGTTTCTTTTCCTGTGGAGTTTATATATGGAGACTGGTTGGTGTCAAAAATAAGGGGTTAAATACATGTAAAAAAAATGTTTCCTTATCTTGCTTGTATCTCTCAGATTTTTAGGACAGACACTTCAGATCAAATTTCCTTTATATATATTTTTTGGGGGGGACTATCTGTTGCTCCATGTAGTGAATATGTTATTCAATGTGTTTGTCTGGGTTAATAGCAGTAAGGACATAATTGTTAATCAAATAATGTTTAATATTTTGGGGGGATATTTCAAGAGGTCTTAAAATTCAAATAGCAAAATTATCCTAAATCAAATTTTATTTGTCACATACACATGTTTAGCAGATGTTAATGCGAGTGTAGCGAAATGCTTGTGCTTCTAGTTCCGACAATGCAGTAATAACCAACATGTAATCTAACTAACAATTCCTAATCTACTGTTTTATACACAGTGTAAGGGGATAAAGAATATGTACATAAGGATATATGAGTGAGTGATGGTACAGAGCAGCATAGGCAAGATACAGTAGATGGTATCGAGTACAGTATATACATGTGAGATGAGTATGTAAACAAAGTGGCATAGTTAAAGTGGCTAGTGATACATGTATTACATAAGGATGCAGTCGATGATATAGAGTACAGTATATACGTATGCATATGAGATGAATAATGTAGGGTAAGTAACATTATATAAGGTAGCATTGTTTAAAGTGGCTAGTGATATATTTACAACATTTCCCATCAATTCCCATTATTAAAGTGGCTGGAGTTGAGTCAGTGTCAGTGTGTAGGCAGCAGCCACTCAATGTTAGTGGTGGCTGTTTAACAGTCTGATGGCCTTGAGATAGAAGCTGTTTTTCAGTCTCTCGGTCCCAGCTTTGATGCACCTGTACTGACCTCGCCTTCTGGATGATAGCGGGGTGAACAGGCAGTGGCTCGGTGGTAGATGTCCTTGATGATCTTTATGGCCTTCCTGTAACATCGGGTGGTGTAGGTGTCCTGGAGGGCAGGTAGTTTGCCCCCGATGATGCGTTGTGCAGACCTCACTACCCTCTGGAGAGCCTTACGGTTGAGGGCGGAGCAGTTGCCGTACCAGGCGGTGATACAGCCCGCCAGGATGCTCTCGATTGTGCCTCTGTAGAAGTTTGTGAGTGCTTTTGGTGACAATCCGAATATCTTCAGCCTCCTGAGGTTGAAGAGGCGCTGCTGCGCCTTCTTCACGATGCTGTCTGTGTGAGTGGACCAATTCAGTTTGTCTGTGATGTGTATGCCGAGGAACTTAAAACTTGCTACTCTCTCCACTACTGTTCCATCGATGTGGATAGGGGGGTGTTCCCTCTGCTGTTTCCTGAAGTCCACAATCATCTCCTTAGTTTTGTTGACGTTGAGTGTGAGGTTATTTTCCTGACACCACACTCCGAGGGCCCTCACCTCCTCCCTGTAGGCCGTCTCGTCGTTGTTGGTAATCAAGCCTACCACTGTTGTGTCGTCCGCAAACTTGATGATTGAGTTGGAGGCGTGCGTGGCCACGCAGTCGTGGGTGAACAGGGAGTACAGGAGAGGGCTCAGAACGCACCCTTGTGGGGCCCCAGTGTTGAGGATCAGCGGGGAGGAGATGTTGTTACCTACCCTCACCACCTGGGGGCGGCCCGTCAGGAAGTCCAGTACCCAGTTGCACAGGGCGGGGTCGAGACCCAGGGTCTCGAGCTTGATGACGAGCTTGGAGGGTACTATGGTGTTGAATGCCGAGCTGTAGTCGATGAACAGCATTCTCACATAGGTATTCCTCTTGTCCAGATGGGTTAGGGCAGTGTGCAGTGTGGTTGAGATTGCATCGTCTGTGGACCTATTTGAGCGGTAAGCAAATTGGAGTGGGTCTAGGGAGTCAGGTAGGGTGGAGGTGATATGGTCCTTGACTAGTCTCTCAAATCACTTCATGATGACGGAAGTGAGTGCTACGGGGCGGTAGTCGTTTAGCTCAGTTACCTTAGCTTTCTTGGGAACAGGAACGATGGTGGCCCTCTTGAAGCATGTGGGAACAGCAGACTGGTATAGGGATTGATTGAATATGTCCGTAAACACACCAGCCAGCTGGTCTGCGCATGCTCTGAGGGCGCGGCTGGGGATGCCGTCTGGGCCTGCAGCCTTGCGAGGGTTAACACGTTTAAATGTTTTACTCACCTCGGCTGCAGTGAAGGAGAGACCGCATTTTTCCGTTGCAGGCAGTGTCAGTGGCACTGTATTGTCCTCAAAGCGGGCAAAAAAAGTTATTTAGTCTGCCTGGGAGCAAGACATCCTGGTCCGTGACTGGGCTGGATTTCTTCCTGTAGTCCGTGATTGACTGTAGACCCTGCCACATGCCTCTTGTGTCTGAGCCGTTGAATTGGGATTCTACTTTGTCTCTGTACTGACGCTTAGCTTGTTTGATAGCCTTACGGAGGGAATAGCTGCATTGATTGTATTCAGTCATGTTACCAGACACCTTGCCCTGATTGAAAGCAGTGGTTCGTGCTTTCAGTTTCACACGAATGCTGCCATCAATCCAAGGTTTCTGGTTAGGGAATGTTTTAATCGTTGCTATGGGAACGACATCTTCAACGCACGTTCTAATGAACTCGCACACCGAATCAGCGTATTCGTCAATGTTGTTATTTGACGCAATACGAAACATGTCCCAGTCCCCGCGATGGAAGCAGTCTTGGAGTGTGGAGTCAGCTTGGTCGGACCAGCGTTGGACAGACCTCAGCGTGGGAGCTTCTTTTTTTAGCTTTTGTCTGTAGGCAGGTATCAGCAAAATGGAGTTGTGGTCAGCTTTCCCGAAAGGGGGGCGGGGCAGGGCCTTATATGCGTCACAGAAGTTAGAGTAACAGTGATCCAAGGTTTTTCCGCCCCTGGTTGCGCAATCGATATGCTGATAAAATTTAGGGAGTCTTGTTTTCAGATTAGCCTTGTTAAAATCCCCAACAACGATGAATGCAGCCTCCGGATAAATGGTTTCCAGTTTGCAAAGAGTTAAATAAAGTTCGTTCAGAGCCATCGATGTGTCTGCTTGGGGGGGGATATATACGGCTGTGATTATAATCGAAGAGAATTCTCTTGGTAGGTAATGCGGTCTATATTTGATTGTGAGGAATTCTAAATCAGGTGAACAGAAGGATTTGAGTTCCTGTATGTTTCTTTCATCGCACCATGCCTCGTTAGCCATAAGGCATACACCCCCACCCCTCTTCTTACCAGAAAGGTGTTTGTTTCTGTCGGCGCGATGCGTGGAGAAACCCGTTGGCTGCACCGCATCGGATAGCGTCTCTCCAGTGAGCCATGTTTCCGTGAAGCACAGAACGTTACAGTCTCTGATGTCCCTCTGGAATGCTACCCTTGCTCGGATTTCATCAACCTTGTTGTCAAGAGACTGGCCATTGGCAAGAAGAATGCTAGGAAGTGGGGCACGCTGTGCCCGTCTCCGTAGTCTAACCAGAAGACCGCTACGTTTCCCTCTTTTTCGGAGTCGTTTTTTGGGGTCGCTGCATGCGATCCATTCCGTTGTCCTGTTTGTAAGGCAGAACACAGGATCCGCGTCGCGAAAAACATATTCTTGGTCGTACTGATGGTGAGTTGACGCTGATCTTATATACAGTAGTTCTTCTCGGTTGTATGTAATGAAACCTAAGATGACCTGAGGTACTAATGTAAGAAATAACACATAAAAAAACAAAAAACTGCATAGTTTCCTAGGAACGCGAAGCGAGGCGGCCATCTCTGTCGGCCATCTCTGTCGGCGCCGGAAGTTGGTATGTTGGTATGTCTTTACCCTTACTAGGGTAAGTTGGACGCTAGCATACATCCAGTGAAATTGCAGAGCGCCAAATTCAAAATACAGAAATAGTCATAATAAACATTCATAAAATATAAGTGTTACACATCGGATTAACTTCTTGGTGACAGGGGGGGCAGTATTGAGTAGCTTGGATGAATAAGGTGCCCAGAGTTAACTGCATGCTACTCTGTCCCAGATGCTAATATATGCATATTATTAGTATTAGATAGTATTAGATAGAAAACACTGACGTTTCTAAAACTGTTTGAATGATGTCTGTGAGTGGAACAGAACCCATACGGCAGGCGAACATCTGAGAAAAATCCAACCAGGAAGTGGGAAATCTGAGGTTTGTAGTTTTTCAACTCTTTGCCATTTCAATTAACAGTGTAAATGGGGTCATATTGCGCTTCCTAAGGCTTCCACTAGATGTCAACAGTCTTTAGAACGTTGTTTCAGGCTTCTACTGTGAAATGGGGGTGAATGAGAGCTGAATGAGCCAGGTGTCTGGCAGTGCCACAGGCTCTGAGGCGCGGTCACAAGAGAGTTCCATTGCTTTTCTACAGACATAGGAATTCTCCGGTTGGAACATTATTGAACATTTATGATAAAAACATCCTAAAGATTGATACTATACGTAGTTTGGCAAGTTTCTACAGGCTGTAATGTAAAACTTTTTGAACTTTTCGTCCGACGTTCGGCTGGACCTGAACGCGCGTTTGGATTTGTTTACCAAACGCGCAAAGAAAAGTAGCTATTTGAACATAAATTATGGATGTTATCGAACAAATCAAACATTTATCGTGGAACTGGGATTCCTGGGAGTGCATTCTGATGAAGACCATCAAAGGTAAGTGCATATTTATAATGCCATTTCTGACTAATGTTGACTACACAATATGGCTGATATCCTTTTGGCTGTTTTGTTGTCTGAACGCTGTACTCAGATTATTGCATGGTTTGCTTTTTCCGTGAAGTTTTTTTAAAATCTGACACAGCGGTTGCATTAAGGAGAAGTATATCTCTAATTCCATGTATAACACTTGTATTTTTCATCAACATTTAATGATGAGCATTTCCGTGAATTGATGTGGCTCTCTGCACAATCGCTGCATGTTTTAGAACTACTGAACGTAATGTGCCAATGTAAAGAGATTTTCTTATATAAATATGCACTTTATCGAACAAAACATACATGTATTGTGTAACATGAAGTCCTATGAGTGTCATGTGATGAAGATCATCAAAGGTTAGTGATTAATTTTCTCTACTTGTGCTTTTTGTGACTCCTCTCTTTTTGGCTGGAAAAATGGCTGTGTTTTTCTGTGAGTTGGTGGTTACCTAACATAATCGTTTGAGGTGCTTTCGCTGTAAAGAATTTTTGAAATCAGACACTGTGGCTGGATTAACGAGAATTTATCTTTAAAATGGTGTAAAATACTTGTATGCTTGAGGAATTTTAATTATGATTATTTTTGGCGCATTGCACTTTCACTGGCTGTTGGCGAGGTGGGACGCTACCGTCCCACATGTCCCAGAGGTTAAAGATGAACTTCTTGTTAATCCAGCCGCCATGTCAGATTTCAAAAAGGCTTTATGGCGAAAGCATACCATGCGATTATGAGGACAGCACCCCGCTTACAAAAGCATAACCATTTTAAATCCAAGTAGATTAGTCACAAAAGTCAGAATTAGCGATATAATTAATCACTTACCTTTGATGATCTTCATAATGTTGCACTCACAAGACTCCATGTTACAAAATAAATGTTTGTTTTGTTCGATAAAGTCCATCTATATATCCAAAAAACTCAGTTTTGTTGGCGTGTTTTGTTCAGTAATCCACTGGCTCAAAGGCGGTCACAACAGGCAGACAAATTAATCCAAATAGTACTGGTAAAGTTCGCTGAAACATGTCAAACAATGTTTTTTATTAATCCTCAGGTTGTCTATTGTCTTTATAATCGTAGTGTATTCAATACAAAGGAAAAAGAACGGAGGGCGTGCTCCTGGTCATGCGTGTAAAAAGCTCTCTGACCGACCACTCCAAAAATGTTGTCATTCTTACTCATTTTTTCAGAATGAAAGCCTGAAACAATGTCTAAAGACTGTTGACATCTAGTGGAAGCCATAGGAACTGCAGTCTAGGTCCATTTATATGGTGGATAGGCTTTCAATGGAAAAAGGCACTCAATTCAAAAGAATGCCACTTCCTGGATGGAGTGTCCTCAGGTTTTTGCCTGCCATATCAGTTCTGTTATACTCCATGTGTTATTTTAACAGTTTTGGAAACTTTAGAGTGTTTTCCATCCAATACTACCATGCATATGCATATCCTAGCTTCTGGGCCTGAGTAACAGGCAGTTTACTTTCGGCACACTTTTCATCTGGACGTCAAAATACTGCCCCCTACCACAGAGAGGTTAACTTCATGCAACGAGCAATCCCGTATCCGGGATCCTATTTATAGCCTCAAGCTCATTAGCATAACGCAACGTTAACTATTCATGAAAATCGCAAATGAAATGAAGTAAATATATTTGCTCTCAAGCTTAGACTTTTGTTAACAAAACTGTCATCTCAGATTTTGCTAAACAAGCATTTGTGTAAGAGTATTGATAGCTAGCATAGCTATAAGCCTAGAATTCAGCCAGCAACATTTTCACAAAAACAAGAAAAGCATTCAAATAAAATCATTTACCTTTGAAGAACTTCAGATGTTTTCAATGAGGAGACTCTCAGTTAGATAGCAAATGTTCAGTTTTTCCTGAAAGATTCTTTGTGTAGGAGAAATCGCTCCGTTTTGTGCATCACGTTTTGCTACCAAAAAAACAACAAAAATTCAGTCACCAAAAAGCCAAACTTTTTTCCAAATTAACTCCATAATATCGACTGAAACATGGCAAACGTTGTTTAGAATCAATCCTCAAGGTGTTTTTCACATATCTCTTCATTGATATATCGTTCGTGGAAGTCTGCTTTCTCCTCTCAATCACATGGTAAAACACCAATGTTGCGACGAGCAAACCCGTATCCGGGAGCGTTATCATAGCCTCAAATACATTAGCATAACGCAACGGACATAAATACCCCTAGAAACTTTTCCTATTCATGAAAATCTCGAATGAAATGAAATGAAATATTCATACACAAGCTTAGCCTTTTGTTAACAACACTGTTATCTCAGATTTTCAAAATATGCGTTACAGCCAATGTTCGACAAGCATTTGTGTAAGTTTATCATAGCATAATGCTATGCTAGGCTCTGTTGGCAGCAGGCAACATTTTCATGAAAATAAGAAAAGCAACCAAATTAAATAATTTACCTTTGAAGAACTTCAGATGCTTTCACTCAGGAGACTCCCAGTTAGATAGCAAATATTCATTTTTTCCAAAAATATTATTTTTGTAGGCAAAAAAGCTCCCGTTTCTTCACCATCCTTGGCTGAGAAATCGACCGAAAAATGCTACAACTATAACACCAAACTTTTTAGCTACATAATATCTACAGAAACACGGCAAACGTTGTTTAGGATCCATCCTCAAAGTGTTTTCAATTCAATAATATATCCGTCGAGGCAGTTGGTTTCTCATAAGAAGCGATTGGAAAAATGGCAACCTCAGTATTTTACGCAAGGTTTTCTGCGGGAGACATGTGACCACATGCCATATATGGTGCCTTACAGCCATTCTTCAAGGGAAATGCCTAAAAAGACGTCACAATGCTGTAGACACCTTGGGGAAAACGTGGAAAACGTAAGCTCATTCGTAGCTCATTCACAGCCATATAAGGAGTCATTGGCATGAGGCGGTTTCAAAAAATGCGGCACTTCCTGGTTGGATTTTTATTTGGGTTTTGCCTGTAACATCAGTTCTGTGGCACTCACAGACAATATCTTTACAGTTTTGGAAACGTCAGAGTGTCTTCTTTCCAACACTGTCAATTATATGCATAGTCGAGCATCTTTTCGTGACAAAATATCTTGTTTAAAACGGGAACGTTTTTCATCCAAAAATTTAAATAGCGCCACCTAGTCGCAAGAAGTTAATATATCCCATTTAGCAGACGCTTTTGTCCAAAGCGACTTACAAGTCGGCTGGGGCCACTACTTTTTGCATATGGGTGGCCCCAGCGGGAATCGAACCCACGACGCTTGGCGTTGCAAGCGCCATGCTCTACCGACTGAGCCACACAGGATTAATCCAGCTGCTTTGACAGATTTCAAAAATGATTTAAGGCGAAAGCATACCATGCGATTATCCGAGGACAGCACCCCGCTTACAAAAGCATACAAACATTTTACAACCAAGTAAAGAAATTACAAAAGTAAGAATTAGTGATAAAATGAATCACTTACCTTTGATGATCTTCATATGGTTGCAGTCACAAGAGTCCCAGCTACACAATAAATGTTTATTTTGTTTGATAACGTCCCTCTTTATATCCCAAAAACTCAGTTTTGTTGGCGCGTGTTGTTCAGTAATCCACTGGCTCAAAGGCGGTCAAAACACGCAGGTGAATACATCCTAATAGTACCGGTAAAGTTTGTCGAAACATGTCAAACCATGTTTATAATTAATCCCCAGGTTGTCAATTGTCAAAATAATCGATAATATTTCAACCGGACAATAGCGAATTCAATACAAAGGAAAAACAACGAAGGGTGAATAATCGGTAACGCGCGCAAACCAGCTCTGCATTCTTCCTTAGTCCACTGACAAAAAGGTCTCATTCTTCTTCATTATTCAGAAAACAAGCCTGAAACCATGTCTAAACTGTTGCCATCTAGTGTAAGCCATAGGAACTGCAATCTGAGTCCTAAGTAAACCCAAAATGGCAGAAGACCCATTAACCTCTCTGCGCACGGAACCTGGTAGCAGGCTGAAATTCCACAACATAATGTGATCCCTACATAACTAGTCATATTAACCTGTAGTGACACCCCATCCCATGAACGGGACCGTTGTCATCATCTGACACTAATTAGCATAACGCAACAGACATGAATCTTCCTAGAAAATATTTCTATTCATGAAAATCACTAGTGAAATATATTGGAACACAGCTCAGCCTTTTGTTAATCACCCTGTCATCTCAGATTTTCAAAATATGCTTTACAGCCAACGCTAGACAAGCATTTGTGTAAGTTTATCATAGCCTAACATAGCATTATGCCTTGCTAGCAGCAGGCAACCTTGTCACGGAAATCAGAAAAGCAATCAAATTATATAGTTTACCTTTGATGAACTTTGGATGTTTTCACTCACGAGACTCCCAGGTAGACAGCCAAAGTTAATTTTCTCCCCAAAATATTATTTTTTTGGCAAAATAGCTCCGTTTGTTCTTCACGTTTGGCAGAGGTAGCCATATTATCTATTCGATAATATATCCGTGGACAATTTGTTTTTTCACTAGGACCGATTGGAATAATGGCTACCTCTGTATTTTACGCGAGAATCTCTTTCAGAGCCACCATGTGACCACTTACGCCTATGGCTATTCTTCAACAGAAATGCGTAAAACTACGTCACAATGCTGTAGACACCTTGGGGAATATGTAGAAAGCGTAAGCTTGTTGATGGTACATTCACAGCTGAATAGGGAGTCATTGGAACGCAGTGCTTTCAAAACATGGGGCACTTCCAGATTGTATTTTTCTCAGGCTTTCGCCTGCAACATAAGTTCTGTTATGTTTTTTCTATCCAAAGCTGTCAATTATTTTATCCTTATTCTTGCATCTTTTCCTGACACAATATCCTGTTTAAAATGGGAACGTTTTTTTTCTCCAAAAATGAAAATACTGCCCCCTAACACCAAGAGGTTAAACATTCATGAAAATACAAGTGTCGAAAGCCTAGAGTCTTGCTAATCCAACTGCGCTGTCAGATTTAAAAAAGGATTTACTGCGAAAGAAGACGATGCGATTATCTGAGGATAGAGCCCCATAAAAAAAACTTTCAACCAGCACAGGCTTACAAAATCATAAACTGCATTAAAATAAATTGTTTACCTTTAACAATCTTCGTTTGTTTGCAATCCCAATGCTCATTGTTACACAATGAATGATCTTTTGTTTGATAAAATCCATTTTTATAGCCTAACACAAAACATTTTGTGAACCGCTTGTGTCGTGAATTCCGTCTCATTCCATTTTCGACGACACATTCGAGGGTAAATACCCACACAGAACGTGACATTTCCAGTCATGTTTGGTTTCATTGCAAACAACTGGTTTGTTTGTAACACAAACAAACCACAACCAACACAACCAAACCTGATGGGCCATTTCGCGGGACATATTGACTGAAAGAAACCGATTTTAGACAACAAGTAATGACATCACTGTGCACCAATGATATGACCACTGTTTCGTTGATTGACTGTATTTTAACCCAATGACCACTGATCATCTCGAAATCTAGCTGGGTAGATAGCCAATGAGCTGAGGTAAACGGCAATATGCAATGGTTATGTGTTGGAAGACCAACCCATGTAGTAAACTCTGGTGCAAAGAGAGTCATTCGCTATTGAAGTTTTATACCGGAGGGAGCTACTCATATTACGCACTGCATTGTTTGGTAAACGCGCAGATTCAGCTGTTTATATATCAATCAGTATGGCGACTAAATCAGGGAAAGCTAAATCGAAGTGTAGATATACAGGTGTATGCACAATTTTAGAATAAATTGATCGGAAAAGTGAGACAGAGATTGTTGTAGGAAGATTCATTTAGCGATTCCCAAGTGGAGGAATATTTTTTGAACGGAGAGGACATGTTTTGGACTGGTAAGTTCTCCTCATGCTAATGCCCTTGTTTGAAATTAATAATCTAAAATATTATGTGATTTTTATTTTATTTTAGAACCAATATATAAAAATGTAATGTAAATGAAATGTGAGATGTGTGTGTCTGCCGCCCCACCCCAACCCGCATTAAATAGCCTATTTGAGGTTGTTGAGGGGAGGGCAGGCCCCCAACAATGGCCAAAGTGAAATGGAGACAGTAGATACAGCTGGTCTGTTGTAATATAATAAAAACAGTAGATCTAGCTGGTCTGTCATGATATAATAGAGACAGTAGATCTAGCTGAAATGTCATAATATAAAAGAGAGTAGATCTAGCAGGTCTATAATAATATATTCAAACTTAATTATGTTCCCTGTACTCTATATATATATATATGTTTATTATACCTGTTGATACTCACTTTACAGTAGAAAGAGACTGCTATGGCACCTGGCATCAGCAGCACAATATTGTGTAGAGCTTTGGCAAAGTGGGTGGGGTTATATCCTTCCTGTTTGACCCTGTCCGGGGGTCTCGTCGGATGGGGCCACAGTGTCTCCTGACGCCTCCTGTCGCAGCCTCCAGTATTTATGCTGCAGTAGTTTGTGTCGGGGGGTTAGGGTCAGTTTGTTATATCTGGAGTACTTCAGTCCTGTCCTATTCGGTGTCCTGTGTGAATTTAAGTATGCTCTCTCTTTCTCTCTCTCGGAAGACCTGAGCCCTAGGACCATGCCTCAGGACTACCTGGCATGATGACTCCTTGCTGTCCCCAGTCCACCTGGCCTTGCTGCTGTTCCAGTTTCAACTGTTCTGCCTGCGGCTATGGAACCCTGAACTGTTCATATTGACTCTTGAGGTTCTGTCCTGTTGCATCCTCTACAACTACTGTGATTGTTATTATTTGACCCTGCTGATCATCTATGAATGTTTGAAAATCTCGGCCATGTTCTGTTATAATCTCCACCCGGCACAGCCAGAAGAGGACTGGCCACCCTTCATAGCCTGGTTCCTCTCTAGGTTTCTTCCTAGGTTTGGGCGTTTCTAGGGAATTTTTCCTAGCCACCGTGCTTCTACACCTGCATTGCTTGCTGTTTGGGGCTTTAGGCTGGGTTTCTGTACAGCACTTTGAGATATTAGCGGATGTTCGAAGGGCTATATAAATACATTTGATTTGATAGAGGACTGAGGGTATTCCAAATATTGAAAGTGTGTAAATAGCTACCCATGTTATTTTGTAAATGTATATATTTTTCTCTCCATTTTTGTATTTGGGTGGGTGTTAGAATACAATTTTGGCATTTTGTATATAGTTACTTGTTTCAAAATGTATACCTTCGCCAATTTGGCCACTTGGGTACATTTGGGCTACTAGTGTGGGACACCTGGGTGACTTCATGATAAATTTCATGTAGCATACTCATTTTGGAAGTAACCATTCTGAAACTTTGCACAAGTACTGTTGCCCTCTTGTGTTTTTCACTGAAATTGTCCTCATCATCCCATCTGAACTGAATGTTAGTTTTATCTTGTTCATTTTAAAGATGATGCTATAAAAAGAAAAAACATATATTTTTTTTCATTGTATTATTTAAACCAGATCTATTGTGTTGTATTATCCTACATTCAATTCACATTTACACAAACGTCAGTGTTTTCTTTCAAATGGTACCAAGAAAATGCATATCCTTGGTTCTGTGCATGAGCTACAGTCAGTTAGATTTGGGTATGTCTTCAGGCGGAAATTGAAAAAAGTAGGGGGGTAGCTCTAGGGTACGTGGGACGGTAGCGTCCCGCCTTGTCAACAGCCAGTGCAACTGCAGGGCGCCAAATTCAAAACAACAGAAATCCCATAATTAAAATTCCTCAAACATACATGTATTTTACACCACTTTAAAGATACACTCGTTGTAAATCCAGCCACAGTGTCCGATTTCAAAAAGGCTTTACAACGAAAGCAAACCAAACAATTATATTAGGTCAGAGCCAAGTCACAGAAAAACTGCCATTTTTAGGACTTGTCTTGTTCGGTAAAGTTCATATTTATATCCAAAAATCTCAGTTTACATTGGCGCATTATGTTCAGTAGTTCCAAAACATCCAGTGATTTTGCAGAGACCCACATCAATTTACAGAAATACTCATAATAAACATTGCTAAAAGATACAACTGTAATGCATGGAATTATACATCCACTTCTCCTTAATGCAACTGCTGTGTCAGATTTCTTTTAACCTCTTACATCTATGGGGGCGCTATTTCATTTTTGGATGAAAAACGTTCCCGTTTTAAACAAGATATTTTGTCACAAAAAGATGCTCGACTATGCATATAATTGCTACCGTTCGAAAGAAAACACTCTGACGTGTCCAGAAATACAAAGATCTTCTCTGTGCGTGCCCTATAACGTGAGCTTCAGGCAAAACCAAGATGAGATGGCATCCAGGAAATGACAAGGATTTTTGAGGCTCTGTTTTCCATGGTCTCCTTATATGGCTGTGAACGCGAGAGGAGTAAGTCTGCCCTTTCTGTCGTTTCCCCAAGGTGTCTGCAGCATTGTGACGTATTTGTAGGCAGATCATTGGAAGATTGACCATAACAGACCACATTTACCACGTGTCCGCCCGGTGTCCTGCGCCGAAATTGGTGCGCAAAAGTCACCTGCCAGTATTTTTCCATACGATACAGAGAGTAAAGCAAGCTTCCACGAACTGCATGTCAATGAAGAGATATGTGAAAAAACACCTTGAGGACTGATTCCAAACAACGTTTGCCATGTTTCGGTCGATATTATGTAGTTAATCCGGAAAAAGTTTTACGTTGTAGGTGACTGCATTTTCGGTTCGTTTCGGTAGCCAGACGCAATGTAGAAAACGGAACGATTTCTCCTACACACAGACGCTTTCAGGAAACACTGCGCATTTGGTATGTGACTGAGAGTCTCCTCATTGAAAACATCAGAAGCTCTTCAAAGGTAAATGATTTTATTTATTTGGTTATCTGGTTTTTGTGAAAATGTTGCGTGCTACATGCTACACAAAATGCTATGCTAGCTTTGCATACTCTTACACAAATTAGTCAATTTCTATGGTTCAAAAGCATATTTTGAAAATCTGAGATGACAGTGTTGTTAAGAAAAGGCTAAGCTTGAGAGCAGACGCATTATTTTAATTTTATTTGCGAGTTTCAGAAATCGTTAACGTTGCGTTATGCTAATGAGCCTGAGGCTTTAGTCACGATCCCGGATCCGGGATGGGGAGTTTCAAGAAGTTAAACACACCAAGCAGTAATCTGAGTATGGCGCTCAGAGACCAAAACAACCCAAACATTTATCCGCCATGTTGTGTAGTCAACAGAATTCAGAAATAGCATTATAAATATTCACTTACCTTTGATGATCTTCATCATAATGCACTTCCAGGAATCCCAGTTCCACAATAAATGTTTGTTTTGTTCGATAATGTCCATAATTTATGTCCAAATACCTCCTTTTGTTTGCGCGTTCAGTACACAATCCAAACTCACGACGAAAAGTCAAAAAGTTCTGTTACAGTCCATAGAAACATGTCAAATGATGTATAGAATCAATGTTTAGGATGTTTTTAACATAAACCTTCAATAATGTTCCAACCGGAGAATTCATTTGTCTGTAGAATTGAAATGGAACAGAGCTAACTATCACGTGAACGCACAAGACTAAGCTTGTGGCTCTCTGGCAGACCTCTGACTCATTCCCCTCTCATTCTCCCCCACCTAACAGTAGAAGCATCAAACAAGATTCTAAAGACTTTTGACATATAGTGGAAGCCGTAGGAAGTGCAATATGACCCCATAGACACTGTGTATTCGATAGGACAAGACTTGAAAAACTACAAACCTCAGATTTCCCACTTCCTTGTTGGATTCTTTCTCAGGTTTTTACTGGCCGTATGAGTTCTGTTATACTCACAGACGTCATTCAAACAGTTTTAGAAACATCAGAGTTTTTTCTATCCAAATCTACTACTAATATTATATTAATTATATGCATATTCTAGCTTTTATGGCTGAGTAGGCAGTTTAATTTTGGGCAACCTTTTCATCCAAAATTCTCAATGCTGCACCCTACCCTAGAGAAGTTAACAAAAGACTCTCGTCTTAGTGTGCCAGAGTGCACACTAAATGATCAGTTTTTGAATGCTCAACACCAATTGAATATGTCAGGTGTCAGTAAATGTCGGCAACAAAGCGTAATTCAATTGTTGCCAGCAGCACAGTTACAGTCACCAACACCCTGGGTAACATGAAAACAACCTAACCACCTCTGCTAGGGTGAGTAAAATGGTCAGAGTGGGGTGTTACATTTACATTTACATTTAAGTCATTTAGCAGACGCTCTTATCCAGAGCGACTTACAAATTGGTGAATTCACCTTCTGACATCCAGTGGAACAGCCACTTTACAATAGTGCATCTAAATCATTAAGGGGGGTGAGAAGGATTACTTATCCTATCCTAGGTATTCCTTGAAGAGGTGGGGTTTCAGGTGTCTCCGGAAGGTGGTGATTGACTCCGCTGTCCTGGCGTCGTGAGGGAGTTTGTTCCACCATTGGGGGGCCAGAGCAGCGAACAGTTTTGACTGGGCTGAGCGGGAACTGTACTTCCTCAATGGTAGGGAGGTGAGCAGGCCAGAGGTGGATGAACGCAGTGCCCTTGCTTGGGTGTAGGGCCTGATCAGAGCCTGGAGGTACTGCGGTGCCGTTCCCCTCACAGCTCCGTAGGCAAGCACCATGGTCTTGTAGCGGATGCGAGCTTCAACTGGAAGCCAGTGGGGGGAGCGGAGGAGCGGGGTGACGTGAGAGAACTTGGGAAGGTTGAACACCAGACGGGCTGCGGCGTTCTGGATGAGTTGTAGGGGTTTAATGGCACAGGCAGGGAGCCCAGCCAACAGCGAGTTGCAGTAATCCAGACGGGAGATGACAAGTGCCTGGATTAGGACCTGCGCCGCTTCCTGTGTGAGGCAGGGTCGTACTCTGCGGATGTTGTAGAGCATGAACCTACAGGAACGGGCCACCGCCATGATGTTGGTTGAGAACGACAGGGTGTTGTCCAGGATCACGCCAAGGTTCTTAGCGCTCTGGGAGGAGGACACAATGGAGTTGTCAACCGTGATGGCGAGATCATGGAACGGGCAGTCCTTCCCCGGGAGGAAGAGCAGCTCCGTCTTGCCGAGGTTCAGCTTGAGGTGGTGATCCGTCATCCACACTGATATGTCTGCCAGACATGCAGAGATGCGATTCGCCACCTGGTCATCAGAAGGGGGAAAGGAGAAGATTAATTGTGTGTCGTCTGCATAGCAATGATAGGAGAGACCATGTGAGGTTATGACAGAGCCAAGTGACTTGGTGTATAGCGAGAATAGGAGAGGGCCTAGAACAGAGCCCTGGGGGACACCAGTGGTGAGAGCGCGTGGCGAGGAGACAGATTCTCGCCACGCCACCTGGTAGGAGCGACCTGTCAGGTAGGACGCAATCCAAGCGTGGGCCGCGCCGGAGATGCCCAACTCGGAGAGGGTGGAGAGGAGGATCTGATGGTTCACAGTATCGAAGGCAGCCGATAGGTCTAGAAGGATGAGAGCAGAGGAGAGAGAGTTAGCTTTAGCAGTGCGGAGCGCCTCCGTGATACAGAGAAGAGCAGTCTCAGTTGAATGACTAGTCTTGAAACCTGACTGATTTGGATCAAGAAGGTCATTCTGAGAGAGATAGCGGGAGAGCTGGCCAAGGACGGCACGTTCAAGAGTTTTGGAGAGAAAAGAAAGAAGGGATACTGGTCTGTAGTTGTTGACATCGGAGGGATCGAGTGTAGGTTTTTTCAGAAGGGGTGCAACTCTCGCTCTCTTGAAGACGGAAGGGACGTAGCCAGCGGTCAGGGATGAGTTGATGAGCGAGGTGAGGTAAGGGAGAAGGTCTCCGGAAATGGTCTGGAGAAGAGAGGAGGGGATAGGGTCAAGCGGGCAGGTTGTTGGGCGGCCGGCCGTCACAAGAAGCGAGATTTCATCTGGAGAGAGAGGGGAGAAAGAGGTCAGAGCACAGGGTAGGGCAGTGTGAGCAGAACCAGCGGCGTCGTTTGACTTAGCAAACGAGGATCGGATGTCGTCGACCTTCTTTTCAAAATGGTTGACGAAGTCATCTGCAGAGAGGGAGGAGGGGGGGGAGGAGGATTCAGGAGGGAGGAGAAGGTGGCAAAGAGCTTCCTAGGGTTAGAGGCAGATGCTTGGAATTTAGAGTGGTAGAAAGTGGCTTTAGCAGCAGAGACAGAGGAGGAAAATGTAGAGAGGAGGGAGTGAAAGGATGCCAGGTCCGCAGGGAGGCGAGTTTTCCTCCATTTCCGCTCGGCTGCCCGGAGCTCTGTTCTGTGAGCTCGCAATGAGTCATCGAGCCACGGAGCGGGAGGGGAGGACCGAGCCGGCCTGGAGGATAGGGGACATAGAGAGTCAAAGGATGCAGAAAGGGAAGAGAGGAGGGTTGAGGAGGCAGAATCAGGAGATAGGTTGGAGAAGGTATGAGCAGAGGGAAGAGATGATAGGATGGAAGAGTCATTCAACTGAGACTGCTCTTCTCTGTATCACGGAGGCGCTCCGTGTTCTCTCATTATGTGTCTGGAAGTGGCTAGCCAACATTAACCAGTTAGCTTGGGTGCTTGACAGTCGTTGTGAGGTCAGAGCTTTCGCATCAACCCTACTTATTGTCTAGAGTGTCCAGTGTGCGCTCTGAATGTGAAATGCTCTGAATTTAAATATTGACTGGCTTTCATCAAGCTGCCCTCTCGAGAAAAAAATCTTAAATCTGTTATCAGTGCCGGCAACCTAGTTCAGGTTATCAGTCAACCTATCAGGGTAGTTGCAAACAGCACGTGAATGAAATCATCAACATGTATTGATCACATCTTTACAAATGCTGCAGAAATTTGCTTGACAGCAGTATCTAGATCCATTGGATGTTTTGATCACAATAAAGTAGCTATATCTAAGAAACCAACGTTCCAAAGGTTTGGCCTAATATAGTGTATAAGAGGTCATACAATAAGTTTTTTAGTGATTCCTATGTTGTTTATGTAAATAATATTTGTTGGTCTGTGGTGTGTAATGAGCAGCAAACAGATACTCCACTTGACACATTTATGAAATTGCTTATTCCAGTTACTAATAAGCATGCACCAATTAAGAGCATGACTGTAAAAACTGTTAAATCTCTGTGGATGATGAGGAATTGAAAAATGGCATGGTTGAGAGGGATGAGGAAAAGGGAATGGCAAATAAGACTGTCTGCACAACCGATCGGCAAAAGTATTGAAAATTGAGAAACCATGTTGCTAAACTGAATAAAAAGAAGAAGAAACTACAATATGAAACAAAGATCAATGACATAAAGAATGATAGTAAAATGCTTTGAAGCACCTTAAATGAAAATTTGGTTAAAAAAAAGCAAACTCAGCTCCATCATTCATTGAATCAGATTGCTCATTCATCACAAAACTAACTGACATTGCCAACCCCATAAAGTGAGTTGAAAGAGGTGAAAAATGGTTGTTTATCAACAATGACAAGCAACCGGGGTCTGACAACTTGGATGGAAACTTACTGAGGATAATAGCGGATGATATTGCCACTCGTATTTGCCATATTTTCAATTTAAGCCTACGTGAAAGTGTGTGCCCCCAGGCTTGGAGGTAAGCAACAGTCATTCCACTACCTAAGAATAGTAAAGCATCCTTTACTGGCTCAAATAGCTGACCAATCAGCCTGTTAGCAACCCTTAGTAAACTTTTGGACAAAATTGTGTTTGATCAGATACAACGCTAATTTCAGTGAACAAATTGACAACAAACTTTCAGAATGCTTATAGGGATGGACATTAAAACAAGAACAGCACACACATGACAGATGATTGGCTAAGAGAAATTGATGATTTAACTTCTTGGTGACAGGGGGCAGTATTTTCACGTCCGGATGAAATGCATGCCCAAATTCAACTGCCTGCTACTCATTAGTAGATTTGGATAGAAAACACTCTGAAGTTTCTAAAACTGTTTGAATCAAGTTTTCATTAGGAATCCAGATTTCTAAGGGACCTTCCTGTAGTTCCAACCGCTTCCACTGGATGTCACCAGTCTTTAGAAATTGTTTGAGGTTTTTCCTTTCTGTAATGAAGAAGTACGGCAATCTTGAACTAAGGTAACTTGAAGTGTACTGTTAGATAGAGGCGCGTGACCAGAAAGCTAGCTACAGTTTGTTTTCCTCCTGTATTGAACACAGATCATCCCATCTTCAATTTATCGATTATTTACATAAGAAAATACCTAAAGTTGTATTACAAAAGTAGTTTGAAATGTTTTGGCAAAGTTTACAAAATATCTCAAAAGTTACCTGTAGTCACATTGCGCTAGTTGGAACCAGTGTTTTTCTGGATCAAATGCGCCAAATAAATTGACATTTTGTATATATATCAACAGAATTAATCGAACAAAAGGACCATATGTGATGTTTATGGGACATACTGGAGTGCCAACAAAAGACGCTTGTCAAAGGTAAGGCATGAATTACATTTTTATTTCTGTGTTTTGTGTCGCGCCTGCAGGGTTGATATATGCTTTTCTCTCTTTATTTACGGAGGTCCTATCCTCAGATAATAGCATCGTTTGCTTTCGCCGAAAGCCTTTTTGAAATTGGACATGTTGGCTGGATTCACAACAAGTATAGTTTTAATTTGATATCTTGCATGTGTGATTTAATGAAACTTTGATTTTTATAGTAATTTATTTGAATTTGGCACTCTGCATTTTCCCTGGCTTTTGGCCAGGTGGGACGATAGCGTCCCACATATCCCCCTCTTAAGGTATAGGGTAGATTATTTTCAACTTTTTGATAAAAAGCGTGCAAATTGTCAACGTCCTGCTACTCATGCCAGGAATATAGTATATGCATATGATTAGTATGTGTGGATAGAAAACACTCTGAAGTTCATAAAACTGGTTGAATCATGTCTGTGACTATAACAGAACTTGTGTGGCAGGCAGAACCCCAAGGAAAAACTGTTCAGAAAAAAAAAAAAAAATATCCCTCCACCAGTTCACTGTATTGTCTATGTCAAGGGAAATTACATAGCGCCCAGTTTACAGTTCCTACAGCTTCCACACGATGTCGCCAGTCTTGGGAATTGGGTTGAAGTTTATCTTTGGTGAAATGAAGAATAGGCACTTCCTGTCAGAGGTGACACTGTGGAAAGTAATGAAAGAGAGAAAATCGTCCATGATTTGTTGACTTGCTGCTATTGAATACAGATCGCCCCGTGATCAATTTGATCGATTATTAACGTTTACAAGTACCTAAAATTGGATTACAAAAGTAGTTTGAAGTATTTTGTCAAAGTTTATAGGCAACTTTTTAAAATTTTTGTAATGACGTTGCGTTTTGGAAAGCTGTTTTTTTCTGGATCAGACGGGCTTTATAAATGGACATTTTGGGTATACATGGACGGAATTAATTTGAAAAAAAGAACCAATTGTGATGTTTATAGGACATATTGGAGTGCCAATAGAGAAGCTTGTCAAAGTTAATGCATGTTTTATATTTTATTTCAGCGTTTTGTGTAGCGCCGGCTACGCAAATTATTTTGTTTACGTCGCGTTCATGTGTTTCGGGAGGGGGGGGGGGTGCGTGCTATCAGATAATAGCTTCTCATGCTTTCGCCGAAAAGCATCTTTAACCTGTTGCGTCACGCAATCCCGGATCCGGGATTCTATTTATAGCCTCAAGCTCATTAGCATAACGCAACGTTAACTATTCATGAAAATCGCAAATGAAATGAAATAAATATATTTGCTCTCAAGCTTAGACTTTTGTTAACAACACTGTCATCTCAGATTTTCAAAATATGCTTTTCAACCATAGCTAAACAAGCATTTGTGTAAGAGTATTGATTGCTAACATAGCTATAAGCCTAGAATTCGGCCAGCAACATTTTCACAAAAACAAGAAAATCATTCAAATAAAATCATTTACCTTTGAAGAACTTCAGATGTTTTCAATGAGGAGACTCTCAGTTAGATAGCAAATGTTCAGTTTTTCAAAAAAATATTATTTGTGTAGGACAAATCGCTCCGTTTTGTTCACGTTTGGCTATGAAAAAAACCTGTATACAGTTATAGCCTCAAGCTCATTAGCATAATGTAAGGTTAACGATTTCTGAACAACACTGTCATCTCAGATTTTCAAAATATGCTTTTGAACCATAGCAATTCACTAATTTGTGTAAGAGTATGCTAAGCTAGCTTAGCATTTTGACTAGCATTTAGCACGCAACATTTTCACAAAAACCAGATAACCAAATAAATAAAATCATTTACCTTTGAAGAGCTTCGGATGTTTTCAATGAGGAGACTCTCAGTTACATAGCAAATGTTCAGTTTTTCCTGAAAGAATTTTTGTGTAGGAGAAATCGCTCCGTTTTGTACATCACATTTGGCTACCGAAACGAACCGAAAATTCAGTCACCAACAACGTCAAACTTTTTCCGAATTAACTCCATAATATCGACCGAAACATGGCAAACGTTGTTTGGAATCAATCCTCAAGGTGTTTTTTCACATATCTCTTCATTGATATGCAGTTCGTGGAAGCCTGCTTTCTTCTCTGAATTCAATGGAAAAATACTTGCAGCTGAGGTTTGCGCACCAATTTCGGCGCAGGACACCGGGCGGACACCTGGTAAATGTGGTCTCTTATGGTCAATCTTACAATGATATGCCTACAAATACATCACAATGCTGCAGACACCTTGGGGAAACGACAGAAAGGGCAGACTCATTCCTCTCGCATTCACAGCCATATAAGGAGACAATGGAAAACGGAGCCTCAAAAATCCTGCTGATTTCCTGGATACTTCACAATGCTGCAGACACCTTGGGGAAACGACAGAAAGGGCAGGCTCATTCCTCTCGCATTCACAGCCATATAAGGAGACAATGGAAAACGGAGCCTCAAAAATCCTGCTGATTTCCTGGATGCTCACGTTCTAGGGCACGCACAGAGAATATCTTTGCAGTTCTGGAAACGTCAGAGTGTTTTCTTTCCATAGCTATCAATTATATGCATAGTCGAGCATCTTTTTGTGACAAAATATTGCGCTTAAAACGGGCACGTCTTTTTATCCAAAAATGATATAGCGCCCCTAGAGTTTCAAGAGGTTAAAATATGACATGTTGGCTGGATTCACAACGAGTGTAGCTTTAATTGAGTACCCTGCATGTGTGATTTAATGAAAGTTTGAGTTTTATCTTGTACTATTTGAATTTAGCGCTCTGCATTTCCCCAGGCTATTGGCCAGGAGAGACGGTAGCGTCCCTATATGCTCAAGAAGTTAAACAACCTCTTCCGTGGTGCCCCAAATCCTAATTAGTTAATTGCTGCATGATTAATTTAATTGGGTAACAATTAAACAAAGTGATTAAATAAATAACAGTCATCATATTAATGAAAGCAAAGTCACGACACATAGTACAAACATTGCTATGCACACACAACAGTCACAATGTAAGTTACGTAATATTTCCCTCTAACTACCCTGAATGCCTCTGTCGATCCTACAGCTATTGTATACAGTAATCATGTGTATGAACCAGAGTTATACAGTTAGCACTGAGGCTGTGTGCCCTCGTCGGAAGTCCACTGTGTACAGCTCACCCTGCACTAACATAAATAACATGAGTATGTCTGCTTCAGTTAAGCTTCCCAGTAAAGCAATGAAAGCAATCAAGCATCCCTGAAAATTGCTAGAAATAAACCATGTTATCATATGTAGCAAGGTTTATGAAATAAATAATTTGCTAGTAACTGATGACATTCATATTCTGACAATCTTTGACACACTTAGATACTACTTTTGATGATACAGTATTCATGTAACACTTAGAGATGATCTCTTGTTAAATACTTTTAAAGTAATATGGCTACAAGTTCACCTGCCTCAACTAAAGCCAATTCGGGTGGGAAGCTGCTATAGACCAGCAAGTGCTAACAGTCAATATCTGGATAATATGTGTGAAATGCTTGATAATATATGTGATATCAACAGAGAGGCATATTTTCTGGATGACCTAAATATTGACTGACTTTCATCAAGCTCAAGAAAAAGCTTCAAACTGTAACCAGTGTCTGCAACCTGGTTCAGGTTATCAGTCAACCTACCAGGGTATGTACAAACATGCCAGGAATGAAATCATCAACATGTATTGGTTACATCTTTACAACTGCGGCATAATTCGGTTTTAAAGCAGTATACATCCACTGGATGTAGTGATCACAATATAGTAGCTATATCTAGGAAAACCAAAGCTCTAAAGGATGGGCCTAATATATGTATAAGAGGTCATAAAATACATTTTATAATGATTCCTATGTAGGTGATGTAAAGAACAATTAATCATCTGTGGTCTGTAATGACATAATAACATCCGACGCTGACAGAGATGGTCGTGTTCCTAGGAAACTATGCAGTATTTTTTTTTTTTATGTGTTATCCTCTTGAAACTCTGGGGGCGCAATTTCATTTTTGGATGAAAAACGTTTTGTCACAAAAAGATGCTCGACTATGCATATAATTGATAGCTTTGGAAAGAAAACACTCTGAATTTTCCAGAACTGCAAAGATATTGTCTGTGGGTGCCGTAGAACAGGAGCTACAGGCAAAACCAAGATGAAACGGCAACCAGGAAATGAGCAGGATTTTTGAGGCTCTGTTTTCCATTGTCTCCTTATATGGCTGTGAATGCGAGAGGAATGAGCCTGCCCTATCTATCGTTTCCCCAAGGTGTCTGCAGCATTGTGACGTATTTGTAGGAATATCATTGGAAGATTGACCATAAGACACTACATTTTCCAGGTGTCCGCCCGGTGTCCTCCGTCGAAATTGGTGCGTCATTTTCAGCTGCTGGTATTTTTCCATGGGATTCTGAGGGGAAAGCAGGCTTCCACGAACGGCATATCAATGAAGAGATATGTGAAAAAACACCTTGAGGATTGATTCTAAACAACGTTTGCCATGTTTCGGTCGATATTATGGAGTTAATTCGGAAAAGGTTTGACGTTTTGGTGACTGAATTTTCGGTTCGTTTCGGTAGCCAAATGTGATGTACAAAACGGAGCGATTTTTCCTACACAAAGATTCTTTCAGGAAAAACTGAACATTTGCTATGTAACTGAGAGTCTCCTCATTGAAAACATCCGAAGCTCTTCAAAGGTAAATGATTTTATTTATTTGGTTATCTGGTTTTTGTGAAAATGTTGCATGCTGAATGCTACGCAAAATGCTAAGCTAGCTTGCAATACTCTTACACAAATGCTTGATTTGCTATGGTTCAAAAGCATATTTTGAAAATCTGAGATGACAGTGTTGTTAAGAAAAGGCTAAGCTTGAGAGCAGGCATATTATTTTAATTTCATATTATTTTAATTTCACTGGTTTTTGTGAAAATGTTGCGTGCTAAATGCTACGCAAAATGCTAAGCTAGCTTGCAATACTCTTACACAAATGCTTGATTTGCTATGGTTCAAAAGCATATTTTGAAAATCTGAGATGACAGTGTTGTTAAGAAAAGGCTAAGCTTGAGAGCAGGCATATTATTTTAATTTCATTTGCGATTTTCAGAAATCGTTAACGTTGCGTTATGCTAATGAGCCTGAGGCTTTATTCACGATCCCGGATCCGGGATGGGTAGTATCAAGAGGTTAATTCTTACATTGTTACCCCAGGAAATATTAGGTTTTATTACATACAGTTGGGAGGAACTATTGGATATATGAGCAACGTCAACTCACCAACATTATGTTCAGGAATACGACTTTCCCGAAGCGGATTCTCTGTTTGGTCCACCACCCAGGACAATGGATCGGATCCCAGCCAGCGACCCAAAACAACGGCGCCGCAGAAGGGGCAGACGGAGCGGTCTTCTGGTCAGGCTCTGTAGACGGGCACATCGCGCACCGCTCCCGAGCATACTATTCACCAATGTCCTGACTCCTTCCAGAGAAACATCAAAGTTTGCAACATTCTTTGTTTCACAGAAACATGGCTCACTCGGGATACGTCATCAGACTAGGTACAGCCACATGGCTTCTTCACGCACCGCGCTGACAGAAACAAACATCTCTCTGGAAAGAAGAACGGCGGGGGTGTATGCCTTATGATTAACGAGACGTGGTGTGATCATAGCAACATACAGGAACTCAAGTCCTTTTGTTCACCTGAACTAGAATTCCTTAAAATCAAATGCCGACCGCATTATCTACCAAAAGAATTCTCTTCGATCATAATCACATTCGGGGATATCCCGCCCCAATCAGACACATCGATGGCCCTGAAAGAACTTCCTTTGACTCTATGTAAACTGGAAACCAAATATCCTGAGGCAGCATTTACTTTAGCTTGGGGTTTTAACAAGGCTAATCTGAAAACAAGGCTCCCTAAATTTTATCACCATATCGAATGCGCAACCCGGGGTGGCAAAACCCTGGATCATTGTTATTCTAACTTCCGCAATGCATATGAAGCCCTCCCCCGCCCTACTTTCGGAAAATCTGACCACAATTCAATTTTGTTGCGCCCAGCCTATAGACAGAAACTTAAACAGGAAGCGCCCGTGCTCAGGTCTGTTCAACGGTGGTCCAACCAATCGGATTCCACACAATCACAAGATTGCTTCGAACACGTGGACTGAAAAATGTTAAGCATAGCGTCGGACAATAATATTGATGAATACGCTGATTTGGTGAGCGAGTTGATTAGCAAGTGCATCAGTGATGTTGTATCCAGAGTGTCTATTAAAAGCATTCCCCAACCAGAAACCGTGGATTGATGGCAGCATTCACGCAAAACTGAAAGTGCAAACCACGGTTTTTAATCAGGGCAAGGTTGACCGGAAACATTTATTCATTTTATTTCACCTTTATTTAAACAGGTAAGCTAGTTGAGAACAAGTTCTCATTTACAACTGCGACCTGGCCAAGTTAAAGCATAGCAGTGTGAACAGACAACACAGAGTTGCACATGGAGTAAACAATTAACAAGTCAATAACACAGTAGAAAAAAATGAAAAAAAGAGTCTATATACATTGTGTACAAAAGGCATGAGGAGGTAGGCGAGAAATTACAATTTTGCAGATTAACACTGGAGTGATAAATTATCAGATGGTCATGTACAGGTAGAGATACTGGTGTGCAAAGGAGCAGAAAAGTAAATAAATATAAACAGTATGGGGATGAGGTAGGTAAATTGGGTGGGCTATTTACCGATAGACTATGTACAGCTGCAGCAATTGGTTAGCTGCTCAGATAGCAGATGTTTGAAGTTGGTGAGGGAGATAAAAGTCTCCAAAATCAGCGATTTTTGCAATTCGCTGACCGAATACAAACAGTATAGCTATTCTCTCTGCAAGGCAATCAAACAAGCTAAGCGTCTGTATAGAGACAAAGTAGAGTGGCAATTCAATGGCTCAGACATGAGAGGTATGTGGCAGGGTCTACAGTCAATTCCAGACTATGTCTTGCTCCCAGATAAACTAAACAACTTCTTTGCTCGCTTTGAGGACAACACAGTGCCACTGTCATGACCCGCTACCAAAATATGTGGGCTCTCCTTCACTGCAGCCAACGTGAGTAAAACAGATGGCATCCCCAGCCGGGTCCTCAGAGCATGCGCAGACCAGCTGGCTGTAGTGTTTACGGACATATTCAATCAATCCCTATCCCAGTCTGCTGTTCCCACATGCTTCAAGAGGGACACCATTGTTCCTGTTCCCAAGAAAGTTAACCTGTTGAAACTCCCCATCCCGGATCCAGGATCGTGACTAAAGCCTCAGGCTCATTAGCATAACGCAACGTTAACAATATCTGAAAATCGCAAATAAAATGAAAATAATGCGTCTGCTCTCAAGCTTAGCCTTTTCTTAACAACACTGTCATCTCAGATTTTCAAAATATGCTTTTGAACCATAGAAATGGACTAATTTGTGTAAGAGTATGCTAAGCTAGCTTAGCATTTTGAGTAGCATTTAGCACGCAACATTTTCACAAAAACCAGATAACCAAATAAATAAAATAATTTACCTTTGAAGAGCTTCGGATGTTTTCAATGAGGAGACTCTCAGTTACATACCAAATGCGCAGTTTTTCCTGAAAGCGTCTGTGTGTAGGAGAAATCGTTCCGTTTTGTACATCGAAACGATGTACCGAAACGAACCTACCGAAACGAACCGAAAATTCAGTCACCTACAACGTCAAACTTTTTCCGAATTAACTCCATAATATCGACCGAAACATGGCAAACTTTGTTTGGAATCAATCCTCAAGGTGTTTTTTCACATATCTCTTCATTGATATATCGTTCGTGGAAGCTTGCATTCTTCTCTAAATTCCATGGAAAAATACTTGCAGCTGACTTTTGCGCACCAATTTTGGCGCAGGACACCGGGCGGACACCTGGTAAATGTGGTCTCTTATGGTCAATCTTCCAATGATATGCCTACAAATACGTCACAATGCTGCAGACACCTTGGGGAAACGACAGAAAGGGCAGACTTACTCCTCTCGCATTCACAGCCATATAAGGAGACAATGGAAAACAGAGCCTCAAAAATCCTGCTCATTTCCTGGATGCCGTCTCATCTTGGTTTTGCCTGAAGCTCACGTTCTAGGGCACGCACAGAAAATATCTTGGTAGTTCTGGACACGTCAGAGTGTTTTCTTTCGAAAGCTATCAATTATATGCATTGTCGAGCATCTTTTTGTGACAAAATATCTTGTTTAAAACGGGAACGTTTTTCATCCAAAAATGAAATAGCGCCCCCATAGCATCAAGAGGTTAAGGTAACTGAGCTAAATGACTATCGCCCCATAGCACTTACTTCCGTCTTCATGAACTGCATTGAGAGACTAGTCAAGGACCATATCACCTCCACCCTACCTGACACCCTAGACCAACTCCAATTTGATTACCGTCCCAATAATTCCACAGACGATGCAATTGCAATCACACTGCACACTGCCCTGACCCATCTGGACATTAGGAATAACGGGGGACCGGGCACCTGTAAGGTGACTTCGGTTGTCAGTTGAAAATTCTTTCCTCCGAGACATTGGTGCAGCTGGCTTCCGGTCTTAAGAAGCGTGTCTTGGCGGGTCATTTCGGAGAATGCACGACTCGACCTTCGCCTCTCCCGAGACTTTTGAGGAGTTGCAGAGATGAGACAAGATCATAATGGCAATTGGATATAATGAAATTTGGAAGAAAAAGGGGGGTAAAAAATTAAACACAAAAAAAGAATAAATATAGATAAGTCGGATGTTTACATACACCTTAGCCAAATACATTTAAACGCAGTTTTCACAATCTCTGACATTTAATCCTAGTAAACAAATACCTGTTTTAGGTCAGTTAGGATCACCACTTTATTTTAGGAACGTGAAATTTCAGAATAATAATAGAGAAATAGATTTATTTCAGCATTAATTTCTTTCACCACATTCCCAGTGGGTCAGAAGTTTACATGCACTCAATTGGAATTTTGTAGCATTACCTTTAAATTGTTTAACTTGGGTCAAATGTTTCAGGTAGCCTTCCACAAGCTTCCCACAATAAATTGGGTGAATTTTGGCCCATTCCTTCTGGCAGAGCTGGTGTAACTGAGTCAGGTTTGTAGGCCTATTTGCTCGCAGTTCTGCCCACAAATTTTCTATAGGATTGAGGTCAGGGCTTTGTGATGGCCACTCCAATACCTTGACTTTGTTGTCCTTAACCTGTTGATGCTCTGGGGGCGCTATTTCATTTTTGGATGAAAAACGTTCCCGTTTTAAACAAGATATTTTGTCACAAAAAGATGCTCGACTATGCATATAATTGATAGCTTTCGAAAGAAAACACTCTGTGCGTGCCCTAGAACGTGAGCTTCAGGCAAAACCAAGATGAGACGGCATCCAGGAAATGAGCAGGATTTTTGAGGCTCTGTTTTCCATTGTCTCCTTATATGGCTGTGAATGCGAGAGGAATGAGCCTGCCCTTTCTGTCGTTTCCCCAAGGTGTCTGCAGCATTGTGACGTATTTGTAGGCAGATCATTGGAAGATTGACCATAAGAGAACACATTTACCAGGTGTCCGCCCGGTGTCCTGCGCTGAAATTGGTGCGCAAAAGTCAGCTGCCAGTATTTTTCCATGGGATACAGAGAGGAAAGCAAGCTTCCACGAACTGCATATCAATGAAGAGATATGTGAAAAAACACCTTGAGGATTGATTCCAAACAACGTTTGCCATGTTTCGGTCGATATTATGTAGTTAATCCGGAAAAAGTTTTACGTTGTAGGTGACTGAATTTTCGGTTCGTTTCGGTAGCCAGACGCAATGTAGAAAACGGAACGATTTCTCCTACACACAGACGCTTTCAGGAAAAACTGCGCATTTGGTATGTAACTGAGAGTCTCCTCATTGAAAACATCAGAAGCTCTTCAAAGGTAAATGATTTTATTTATTTGGTTATCTGGTTTTTGTGAAAATGTTGCGTGCTAAATGCTACTCAAAATGCTATGCTAGCTTTGCATACTCTTACACAAATTAGTCAATTTCTATGGTTCAAAAGCATATTTTGAAAATCTGAGATGACAGTGTTGTTAAGAAAAGGCTAAGCTTGAGAGCAGACACATTATTTTAATTTTATTTGCGATTTTCAGAAATCGTTAGCGACCAAGCTTTAACTTCCAGACTGATGTCTTGAGTTGTTGCTTCAATATATCCACATAATTTTCTTTCCTCATGATGTCCATCCTGCAGCAAAGCACCCCCACAACATGATGCTGCCACCCCCGTGCTTCACGTTTGGGATAGTGTTCTTTGACTTGCAAGCATGCCCTTTTTTTCCTCCAAACATAACGACGGTCATTATGGCCAAAAAGTTATATTTTGTTTCATTAGACCAGAGGACATTTCTCCAAAAAGTTTGATCTTTTTCCCCATGTGCAGTTGCAAACCATAGTGTGCATTTGCAAACCGTCATTTTTTTTATGCCAGTTTTGGAGCAGTGGCTTCTTCCTTGCTGAGCAGCCTTTCAGGGTGTGTCGATATAGGACTTGTTTTTACTGTGGGTATAGATAATTTGGTACCTTTTTCCTCCAGCACCTTCACAAGGTCTTTTAGTGTTGTTCTAGGATTGATATGCACTTTTCGCACAAAAGTATGTTCATCTCTAGGAGGCAGAACACGCAGCGTATCCTTCCTGAGCGGTTTGACGGCTGCGTGGTCCCATGGTGTTTATACTTGTGTGCTATTGTTTGTACAGATGAACGTGGTACCTTCAGGCGTTTGGAAATTGGTCCCAAGGATGAAACCATTTTTTATGAGGTTCTTGACCAATATCTTTTGAGTTTCCCATGATTTCAAGCAAAGAGGCACTGAGTTTGAAGGTAGGCTTAGAAATTAATCTACAGGTACACCTCCAATTGACTCAAATTATGTCAATTAGCCTATCAGAAGCTTCTAAAGCCATGACATAATTTTCTGGAATTGTCCAAGCTGTTTAAAGGCACTGTCAACTTAGTGTATGTACATTTTTGACCCACTGGAATTGCGATACAGTGATAAGTGAAATAATCTGTCTGTAAACAATTGTTGGAAAAATGACTTGTGTCATGCACAAAGTAGATGTCCTAAACAACTTGCCAAAGATATTTGTGGAGTGGTTGAAAAACAAGGTTTAATGATTCCAACATAAGTGTATGTAGACTTCCGCCTTCAACTGTATGTGGTAGTATAGTAGTGGCCTGAGGGCACAAACGTAATGTGTTGTGAAAAGTGTTATGAAATGTAATGTAATATTTGTTATTGTATATTACAGCCTTAATGTTGCTGGATCCCAGGAAGAGTAGCTGCTGACTTGGTAGCAGCTAATTGGGATCCTTAATAAATACAAATACAAAGGGCAAAAAGGAAGAAACAACAATATATCACATGAAACAGCTTCAAGTGTCAGTAAGAGGGTCCATGATTGAGTCTTTGAATGAAGAGATGGAGATCAAACTTTCCAGTTTGAGTGTTTTTTGCAGATTGTTCCAGTCGCAAGCTGCAGTGAACTGAAAAGAGGAACGACACAGGGATGTGTGCGCTTCGGGGACCTTTAACAGAATGAGACTGTCGGAATTGTTGTTGTATGTGGAGGATGAGTGTTGGAGTAGTTATCTCAGATAGGGGGGAGTGAGGCCTAAGAAGGTTTTAAAAATATGTATCAACCAGTGGGCTTTGCATCTGGTAAACAGAGATGGCCAGTTTACAGAGGAGTATAGAGGCAGTGAATCGAATGTCGTGCTGTTGCTGCTGTCTGTAAACACACAGTCCAGTTCAAAGTGAATGATGAAAGGCCCATGTTGCAAATGGCTTATTTGCATATAGGCCTACAGTAGCTCTGATTGGCTATTGCGCACTGGTCTGTGCATACTCCGGTACTGGACAAGACATATGTTTTTATTAGGTTTTATTTAGTGCAGTGTTTATTGATTGTCCAAATGCACGGCCACTTTCCCACTCTATATTGCAATAGAATTTTCACAAATGCCTTACTCTACGTCATTCCCAAACATTCTATGAATGTATGACAATGTCAAAATGACCATATCTAAGTGCTCGCTTAGCAGAAAATATAAAAAAAGGTGTAATATTCTTCCTGGGTATGTATATGAACAGATTTAAATGAGATTTCATGTAACTAAAATGCTGTTCGTGATTTATAGGAGATATCAGACAAAATACATCTTTCTGTAATATTCACACGCAACTCGTTAAACAGAGAGCATAATGATTCCACCATTTCATGGGATATTAGACCATAATGACCACAGTACTCCCCTTTCCACCCCAGCTAGCCACAGCCACACACAAACGCACACACACACACACACACACACACACACACACACACACACACACACACACACACACACACACACACACACACACACACACACACACACACACACACACACACACACACACACACACACACACACACAAGCAAGCCCCAGTCCATGCAAACCAGCGTCTGGGCTAATTTATGGGGAAATGAGAAGCTTGCCTGGGTAAAATGATGGCTACTTACAACTCTGAAATATTCACAGCATATAGAGAGGAGGGAGGGGGCTCTCTCAGAGAGATAGAGAGAGCAAGAGGAATATTCATAGGAATTTATGTTGGATGCAGAGAGAGGGTCTTAACACATTGTTTTCTCAGCAAAGAAACAACAGACATAAAATGTGCTCCTATGTACTAAATCTTCAATTGCCAGCCCCAACAAATATTTAAACACACACACACACACAAAACACAGCAGCTGGAAAACCGGGGTATTTTACTTTGAGAGTTAATGGGAATAAAATACCTCAGTGGATGAGTGCAGATGTGTTTGATACAAATAGTCATTTTCCTATTTGCTGCCTCATTGGGCATGATGAATGATGGGAGTCAGGGAGGCGGCGTGATAGATGGCAGCACCTTGGCTCTATTGCATGGCCTATTGATTCTCCTTCTTTATTACTCCTACAACCCAGCTGGCTGCTCTGCCCCCTCACACACACACGTAGTCACACACATGCAAGCACACACACAATAGCCTGTACATGCACAGGCATACACATGCACGATTATGGGAAGGGAAAGAAAGGGAGAGAGAGAGAGTTTCTCATCAACTCCGGCAGTGTCTACTGTTTATTCTACCTGAGTCCTTCAACTGTTGATCTCTGGAATAAACCACTGAGATATTCTTAATAAAACATTTCAGAATTGATTCTAGAATTACAAAGAACACTGAATTTTTTTTAAACAAAACTGAGAATGCATGAAAAAGAATACAGCAAATCCTGCATAAAACATGATAATTCTGGAATGGAACACCTAAAATAATTCCAGAGTGGAAAACTAAGAAGTCTGGAAATAGAACACTTAGAATTCTAGAATGAAACTGTACTCTGTGCTCCAGTCTGAGGTACAGTATAGGTTAGATAGATAATTGGCACCCATTTAAAAAAAATGTGACTAACAATGTGTATATTTTTCAAATTAGTCATAATTTGTGTGTAAACACATGTGCTTAATGTGATTACTCTGATTAAAAGTAGCCTACAATATGTATGATTTCTTTTTCATTGAAATAGCTTTAATTGACCATAATATTGTGGCAAGGATCAGAGGAGATGCCATGAAGATCAGATGGTGACATTCAACCTCGGTTTGGCCTCTGTGAACACATAAATTCCATTGGTCGGGTTGCATTTTGCAGGACATATGGTCTGGACGCTCTAAGAGGAACACATACAGTACGTAAGCGACAGTGACACTTGCCTTTTCGGGGGACTTTTCGGGGGACAATCACAGTGGATATTACGGAACTAACACAAAAGTTTACCTACACTCTTAGAAAGTAAATCCCCATCTAGAACCTAAAAGGGTTCTTCGGCTGTCCACATATGATAACCCTTTGAAGAACCCCTTTGGTTCCATGTAGAACTCTTTACACAGAGAGTTCTACATGGAACCCAATTGAGTTCTACAGTGAACCAAAAAAGTGCTATCTGTAACCAAAAATAGTTTTCCTATGGGGAAAACCGATTAACCATTTTGGAACCCTTTTTTCAAAAAGTATAGGACTATGTTGTCAACAGGAGATTATCTGCTAAGAAAATAAGTTTGGCCAGCCAAAAGGGAGTTGGATGAAGGATGTGGAAAGACCAGGGTGATCAATCGGAGTGGATAGCTACTTTGAGAACTGATGGACCGTTGTGCACTCAAAGCTGGTGAGCTTAAAGGAGAATTGCACCTCCTGATTTGGCCTCATTTTTTGGCTTGGTCATTAAGAAATGCAGTGGCCATGACTGAAGCCAAACAAGATTTGCATTGGGGGAGAGGTTTGATGTGGGTGTTTCTTGGGTGTGTCTTTGCCATTCAATCACAACAAACCAGTTTCAGTAGTGTGTACAGCGAGATAAGCTAAGCTAGTTTTGCTATGGCGAGAACAAAGTTTGAGGACTTCTCCCCTCCTGACTGTCTCGCCATCTCAAGATGGTCAGCTAATTCACGTCTATGTGTAGGCTAAAGCCTGAACTGACCTTGTGTTTAGCCAAGCTGACAGCAGCTAGCTAGCATAGCTTGGTGACTGCTACTACTACCACTACTACTACTATCCTATTTAGCTGATATTTCTCTGTCAAATCATTTATGGCAAGATAGCAAGAGCCAGTGTCTGGAATGTGTTTCATAAGACGTTATACAACACCTTACGAAAGTAGCTTGCAACTTAGACTTAACGTTTCATCACGCCATGTAAATACATGTTACCATGGAAATTCGAAACTACTGCTAGTTAAATGCCCACGGTCTTCAGTCAGCTCAGCTCAGCTGTCCTACAACACAGTATTTGTCTCGTCTCATCTCTCCTTATGTCCGCTATCTTTCCCAGGAGACAAATCCCATAACTAATATCCCCACAGGTGTAGGATACATGTGGATATTGCACAAACATCAACATCAACCAAAATTCTATGGATGTTCTAAACACAAAACATTTTCTGCTGTAAATATCATATTGATGTGATCAAGACATTATTCCTACACTTTACCTAACAAATCAAAATCAGTTGGTGTAGAGTACAACTTCAGCTGTCTAACCAGAACTAGAATGGCATTTTTATTTCTATGGTCTATTTTCCCACATCTAAAGATTTGGCTGTCTAACATACTGACATGCACAGCTCTTCAAGTTTCCAGTGGGTGATGAAGTCCCTTCCATCTTTGTAATGATTTACGGGTTATGGACATGTGCAGTCGGGTGGCAGGAAGGGTGGAGTGCATGCCACTCCATCCTGGATATGACAGAGTTTGCCTCATGGGTCCAGAAGGCAGAGTACAGTAACTGCAGGCCAAGATGCAGGAGGATTACAGAGCAATATGAGAAGAATGCAATTGCTGAATGTATGTAGATATTCTAAACAAAGTGTTTTGATAACTTTCAAGTGTAACAGGTCCATGTAGGGCCTCCCGAGTGGCATAATGGTCTAAGGCACTGCCTTGTGGTGCTTGAGGCATCACTACATACCCGGGTTCAATCCCAGGCTGTGTCACAACCAGATGTGACTGGGAGTCCCATAGGGTGGCACACAATTGGCCCAGCATTGTCTGGTTTAGGGGAGGGTTTGGCCTGTGGGGCTTTATTTGGCTCATCGCACTCTAGTGACTCTGAGGCAGGCTGGGCGCCTGCAGGCTGACCTCGGTTGTCAGTTGAACAGTGTTTCTTCTGAGACATTGGTGCAGCTGGCTTCCGGGTTAAGCGGGTGGGTGTTAAGGAGCGAGGTTTGGTGTGCCATGTTTTGGATGACTCAATATCACAGAATTGGGGAGAAAAGGGTGGTAAAACACCAACAAAAACAGTTCCATGTAGAATAACACATTCTTCACATAATATTGTAGAAGCAGTGTTCTGCTCTTATAAGAATATGAAAATATTACACTTGTCTTTCATATTTTATTGTCATTCACAGATACTGTACCTATCAACAATTTGTCTGGCCTACATGTCAATTGTCATACCATTTAATTCAATAATAAGAAAATACTGTAAAAAGTTATAGAATTGTCTTGTATAATTTTATTACTGAATGCAAGGTCTCTGAGTATCAAACAACCATGATCATTTGAACGCATTGGGGGAGATGAAACAACAGAGCCACATTCATTGGAGGGAAGTGCAGTGGGTGGAGGGGCAATTTTCACATGGAGCTTGGCAAAAGTGCTCCTGAATTTTATTACATAATTGCAGTCCAAACCCAACCTTCATTTATTTGTTGTAACGCACTCAGGTTCTAAACTCCATTTTAGACAAGACTGACTTTATTACCCAAATTATCTTATTGGCATTTTGTAGTCTATTTTGATACTAGAATAAATGTTTCTGACTCATACCGATGCCACATAGGCCATTTTCAATGGGATTAGTTGGGTTTTTCGGGGGAGTTGCTCTTTAAACAAAAAAAATAGCTTACTAGCTAGGGATCTATTGTTAATCGTGCCGTGTTCCAGCAAAGCGCTATATGTTCTGATGTCTCATTGTAGAAAGCTAGCCTAGGTAGATAGCTAGCTATTAGGGTTGAGTAGGAATGGAATACATGTAACGTGGATTACGTAATCAGGGTACAGAAATGAAGTAACTAATCAACCCGGATTTCTTAAAAATATATATAAATCGGAGTACAGTTAAATTCTTAAGAGCTGATGACATTTTGGATTACTTCATTTACATCAATAAGAAAATGTGATCGACCGGCTTGATTCGGTCTTATATACCAACATTTGAAATTGTGTTTTTCACATTGGATAAAAGTAGAGACTCAGAGCTCAAAAATGGTATGTCATACACTACTTTTGAGGAACAATGGGAAAGTCATTCTCCTTTCAAAGCTGATAAACTTGTAACCCTACATTGGAGAAAATGGCCCTTGAATGTTTTGGTACATCTACTGGAGAGCTCTTCTTTGTCTACACCCATTCAGCATTGTTCACACCCTCCTAAGCCCAACCCATTTCTTTAACCTCTAGTGTCGAGCAATCCCGTATCCAGGAGCATAATCATAGCCTCAAGCTCATTAGCATAACGCAACGTTAACTATTCATGAAAATCGCAAATGAAATGAAATAAATATATTGGCTCACAAGCTTAGCCTTTTGTTAACAACACTGTATTCTCAGATTTTCAAAATATGCTTTTCAACCATCGCTACACAAGCATTTGTGTAAGAGTATTGATAGCTAGCATAGCATTAACCCTAGCATTCAGCAGGCAACATTTTCACAAAAACAAGAAAAGCATTCAAATAAAATAATTTACCTTCGAAGAACTTCGGATGTTTTCAATGAGGAGACTCTCAGTTAGATAGCAAATGTTCAGTTTTTCCGAAAATATTATTTGTGTAGGAGAAATCGCTCCATTTTGTTCATGACGTTTTACTAAGAAAAAAATGAAAATTTAGTCATTACAATGCTGAACATTTTTCCAAATTAACTCCATAATATCGACAGAAACATAGCAAACGTTGTTTGGAATCAATCCGCAAGGTGTTTTTCACATATCTTTCAATGATAAATCATTCGTGGCAGTTGCCTTTCTGCTCTGAACCAAATGGACAAATGCACGCAGCTGGAGATTGCGCAATAATTTCGACGGAGGACATCAAGCGGACACCTGGTAAATGTAGTCTCTTATGGTCAATCTTCCAATGATATGCCTACAAATACGTCACAATGCTGCAGACACCTTGGGGAAACGACAGAAAGTGTAGGCTCATTCCTGGCGCATTCACAGCCATATAAGGAGACATTGGAACACAGCGCATTCAAAATCTGGGGCACTTCCTGTATGAAATTTCATCTTGGTTTCGCCTGTAGCATTAGTTCTGTGGCACTCACAGACAATATCTTTGCAGTTTTTGAAACGTCAGTGTTTTCTTTCCAAAGCTGTCAATTATATGCATTTTCAAGCATCTTTTCGTGACAAAATATCTTGTTTAAAACGGGAACGTTTTTTATCCAAAAATTAAAAGAGCACCCCCTATATCGAAGAAGTTAAGGATTCAAATCTCTTGCCATGTGCTATACAGAGTGAGCACAATAGTGTCCTAAACAACAAAATATTTCAAGACTAATGGCTGGTTTATACATGTCTATTGACATGTCTGTAGACAGTTGTCACAGTGACATCATGGACATTCTATTGTCGTCCGACATCAAACTTGTCTTTGTCATTATGAAAAAGTATAAACACAAAATCGACAGGCTGCATGACATCAGCAGCGTGGTGGTCCAAAATAGCATAACTGGTGTATTTTAACACCAATAAACCCATCTGTTTATAAATGTATTCAGTATATGTCATTCTAGCAAACCAGGCAACTAAAAGCAGCTTTCTAAATAATGTTTTGATTTGTTTCTAGCTTATTAGCTAGCTAGGTAACTCGGATACCTCCTTCACCTTGACCTGTTGTTTTGGCCTGTTGTTTCCAAATTTTTTTGTTTTAATTTAATTTAATTTAGTTCATAAGTGTTTGTGTCTAAACCTGCTACCAACTAGCCTGCTAGCTAGCTAGGTTGCAATGGAGCTTGGTTTGCCTGGAATAGCTAATTACCGTTTGTTTGCTTGTGGTAGATTGCAGGAATGAGGTGGCTATCCTAAGCAAGCAAATTCACATTTGAACTTTATCATTCTCAACTCATGTGGCTAGATGCCGCTCGGGCTTGATGGATGTGTCCCCACCTTGTCATCTGTCCCTATCCAAATGGCATGTGCTGCTTTGTAACTTGCCTGTCAAGGATGTCATCTCCATCTGCTCCTCCATTTTTTTATTGGAGTAGATGGTAAACAGCAAGAGGATTGTTCCAATCAGCGCTGGTCCCATGTCACAAGATGTGGAAAGACAAAGGCAGCAACATGCTGCTAAGTGGACTGGAGAATCTGCGAGGGGTTAGCAGAAGATTGACAAGAGGAATAGCTTCGCCGTCCTGTTGCATGATCTATCTGCACCTTCATCGATGGGACTGCCTGTGTCTGCAACTGCTAAACTGCCCCCAAACATGTTAAACCTGCATCAGAAACTAAGTTTATCATAGTTTATGTGGGATTCAAATACATTATGTAGGGTAGCTCAAAACAGCTTAAGATGGATTTTAAAGAACAGATTGGGTCTCTGCTTGACACCAACAAATGCCCCACAATATCTCGCCCTGTGCCCTCCCTAAATTGTGGCATTGAAAGTTTCAGCAGACTTTTAGCCCTCCATAACTGGATACGTAACTATTGCAGCTCTGTGGGACTAACATTTGTTGACAAGTTTGATATTTTCTGAAAATAAAGCTCATTTTATAAGGAGGCTGAGATCCACCCAAATCATTTGGGTTCCTGGAACCTTTCACAGCATTATAAGGCTGGATTAAGACAGTGACTTATCGATGACCCACACCCAGCTCAATTAATCCCTACCATTGCGTCGCTGAGTTGTCATAATGCTTCAGCAAATGTACATTATCCCAAGGGCATTGGAGGACACAATGTAAGTAACCTAATTGATGTCCCTCTAACTGCCCTGAATGCCTCTGCTGATCCTACAGCTATTATATGCAGTAATCATGTGCCTATGAACCAGTTATACTGTTAGCACTGAGGTGGTGTGACCTCATAGGAAGTCCACTGTGTACAGATCACCCTGCAATAACATACAGTAAATAACATGAGTATGTCTACTTCAGCTAAGCTTCCCAATAAAGCAATGAAAACAATCAAGCATCCCATTAAAGTTCTAAAAATAGCCAGGTTAACTTCTTACGGTATAGGGGGCAGCATTTTCACTTTTGGATAAATAGCGTGCCCAATTTCAACTTCTTGCTACTCATGCCAGGAATATAAGATATGTATATTATTAGTAGAATTGGATAGAAAACACTCTGAAGTTTCTAAAACTGTTTGAATCATGTCTGTGAGTATAACATAACTTATGTAGCCGGCAAAACCCCAGGACGAACAGTTCAGAATTCTATTTTTTTGGTCTCTTTCTGTTCACTGATTTCTCATTGTCAAATGATATTTCTTAGGAACCTGTTTACAGTTCCTACCGCTTCCACTGGATGTCACCAGTCTTTGGGATTTGGTTGAGGTTATTCATTTGTGCAATGAAGAAGAAGGCTATCTAGGAACTGGGTAACACTGTTGAGAGTTGCGCAAGACGTGAAAAGTAGCATGGTTTGTTTTCTTCCTGTATTGATCAAAGATAGACCCGTCTACAATTTGATCGATTATTAATAGTTTAAAAATACCTAAAGTTGTATTACGAAAGTAGTTTGAAATATTTTGGCAAAGTTTATAGGCAACTTTTGAAATCATTTGTAGTGACGTTGCTTTTTTTTGGAAGCTGTTTTTTTCTGGATCAAACGCGTCAAATAAATGAACATTTGGATATATATGGACGGAATTAATCGAACAAAAGGACCAATTGTGATGTTTATGGGACATATTGGAGTGCCAACAAAAGAAGCTCGTCAAAGATAATGCATGATTTATATTTTATTTATGCGTTTTGTGTAGCGCCTGCAGGGTTGAAATACACTACTCTCTTTGTTGACTATTGTGCTGTTATCAGATTATAGCTTATTTTGCTTTCGCCGAAAAGCCTTTTAAAAATCTGACACGTTGGCTGGATTCACAACGAGTGTAGCTTTAATTGAGTATCTTACATGTGTAATTTAATGAAAGTTAGATTTTTATATCATTTTTTATTTATTTTCCGCGCTGCATTTTCCCTGTTTTTGCCCAAGTGGGACGCAACCGTCCCTTAGCCTCAAGAGGTTTTTAACATAAGAAACAAGGTTCATAAAATCTATACTTTGCTATTAACATTCATATTCTGACTATCTGAAAATAACTTAGATAACTCCTTTGATGATACAGTGGTAGCAAAACATGGTTATAACATCTACAGAATAAACAGAAATGCCAATGGTGGAGGTGTTGCTATTTTTTTCAGAACCACTTTCCTGTTAAGCTTACAGAGGACCTCATGTTAAATACTGTTGAAGTATTATGGCTACAGGTTCATCTGCCTCGCCTAAATTCAAATAGCCGACCAATCAGCTGCTATAGACCACCAAGTTCTAATTGTCAGTATCTGGGTAACATGTTTGATAATGTATGTGATATCAAGAGGAGGTATATTTTCTGGGTGATATTGACTGGCTTTCATAAATATGCCCACTCAATAAAAAGATTCAAAGTGTAACTAGTGCCTACAACCTAGTTTAGGTAATTAGTCAACCTACCAGGGTATTTACAAACAGCACAGGAATAAAGTGAGCTTTAAAGCAGTATCCGAATCCATCTGATGTAGTGATCACAATATACAGTTGTAGCCATATCTACGAAAACCGAAGTTCCAAAGGCTGAGCCGAATATAGTGTCACGTTTATGGAATTGCTAATTCCATATACTAATAAGCAGGCACCCATTAACCTTTAATAACTAGGGGGCAGTATTTTCATTTTTGAATAAAAAAAAGTTCCCATTTTAAAGGGGATATTTTGTCACGACAAGATGCTCGACTATGCATATAATTTACCACTTTGGATAGAAGACACTCTGACGTTTCCAAAACTGTAAAGATATTGTCTGTGAGTGCCACAGAACTGACGTTACATGCGAATCCCAGATAAAAATCCAACCAGGAAGTGCCCCATTTTTTGAAAGCCGTGCATGCCAATGACTCCTTATATGGCTGTGAATGGGCTACGAATGAGCATACGCTTTCTACGTATTCCCCAAGGTGTCTGCAGCATTGTGACGTCCTTTTATGCATTTATGTTGAAGAATAGCCGTAAGGGCCCACATTGAGCAAGTGGTCACATGATGGTTCCCGCAGAAAATCTTGCGTAAAGTACACAAGTAGCCATTTTTCAAATCGCTTCTTATGAGAAACCAATTGTCCTGGTTGATATTTTATCAAATAGATATGTGAAAAACACCTTGAGGATTGATTCTAAACAACGTTTGCCATGTTTCTGTCGATATTATGGAGCTTTGGCATTGTAGTGACTGCATTTTCCGGTCGATTTCTCAGCCAAACGTGGAGAACAAACTGAGCTATTTCACCTACAAAAATAATATTTTGGGAAAAAAGGAACATTTGCTATCAAACTGGGAGTCTCCTGAGTGAAAACATCCGAAGTTCTTCAAAGGTAAATTATTTAATTTGATTGCTTTTCTTTTTTTCGTGAAAATGTTGCCTGCTGGTTGCAGAGCCTAGCAAATCAAATCAAATCAAATTGTATTTGTCACATACAATGGTTAGCAGATGTTAATGCGAGTGTAGCGAAATGCTTGTGCTTCTAGTTCCGACAATGCAGTAATAACCAACAAGTAATCTAACTAACAATTCCAAAACTACTACCTTATACACACAAGTGTAAGGGGATAAAGAATATGTACATAAAGATATATGAATGAGTGATGGTACAGAGCGGCATAGGCAAGATAGAGTAGATGGTATCGAGTACAGTATATACATATGAGATGAGTATGTAAACAAAGTATCTAGTGATACATGTATTACATAAAGATGCAGTAGATGATATAGAGTACAGTATATACGTATACATATGAGATGAATAATGTAGGGTATGTAAACATTATATTAGGTAGCATTGTTTAAATTGGCTAGTGATATATTTTACATAATTTCCCATCAATTCCCGTTATTAAAGTGGCTGGAGTTGAGTCAGTGTGTTGGCAGCAGCCACTCAATGTTAGTGGGGGCTGTTTAACAGTCTGATGGCCTTGAGATAGAAGCTGTTTTTCAGTCTCTCGGTCCCAGCTTTGATGCACCTGTACTGACCTCGCCTTCTGGATGAGAGCGGGGTGAACAGGCAGTGGCTCGGGTGGTAGATGTCCTTGATGATCTTTATGGCCTACCTGTGACATCGGGTGGTGTAGGTGTCCTGGAGGGCAGGTAGTTTGCCCCCGGTGATGCGTTGTGCGGACCTCACTACCCTCTGGAGAGCCTTACGGTTGTGGGCGGAGCAGTTGCCGTACCAGGCGGTGATACAGCCCGCCAGGATGCTCTCGATTGTGCATCTGTAGAAGTTTGTGAGTGCTTTTGGTGACAAGCCGAATTTCTTCAGCTTCCTGAGGTTGAAGAGGCGCTGCTGCGCCTTCTTCACGATGCTGTCTGTGTGGGTGGACCAATTCCGTTTGTCTGTGAAGTGTACGCCGAGGAACTTAAAACTTACTACCCTCTCCACTACTGATCCATCGATGTGGATAGGGGGGTGTTCCCTCTGCTGTTTCCTGAAGTCCACAATCATCTCCTTAGTTGACGTTGAGTGTAAGGTTATTTTCCTGACACCACACTCCGAGGGTCCTCACCTCCTCCCTGTAGGCCGTCTCGTCGTTGTTGGTAATCAAGCCTACCACTGTTGTGTCGTCCGCAAACTTGATGATTGAGTTGGAGGCGTGCGTGGCCACGCAGTCGTGGGTGAACAGGGAGTACAGGAGACGGCTCAGAACGCACCCTTGTAGGGCCCCAGTGTTGAGGATCAGCGGGGTGGAGATGTTGTTGCCTACCCTCACCACCTGGGGGCGGCCCGTCAGGAAGTCCAGTACCCAGTTGCACAGGGCGGGGTCGAGCTTGATGACGATCTTGGAGGGTACTATGGTGTTAAATGCCGAGCTGTCGTCGATGAACAGCATTCTCACATAGGTATTCCTCTTGAGATTGCATCGTCTGTGGACCTATTCGGGCGGTAAGCAAATTGGAGTGGGTCTAGGGTGTCAGGTAGGGTGGAGGTGATATGGTCCTTGACTAGTCTCTCAAAGCACTTTATGATGACGGAAGTGAGTGCTACAGGGCGGTAGTCGTTTAGCTTAGTTACCTTAGCTTTCTTGGGAACAGGAACAATGGTGGCCCTCTTGAAGCATGTGGGAACAGCAGACTGGGATAGGGATTGATTGAATATGTCCGTAAACACACCAGCCAGCTGGTCTGTGCATGCTCTGAGGGCGCGGCTGGGGATGCCGTCTGGGCCTGCAGCCTTGCGAGGGTTAACACATTTAAATGTTAACAGTGAAGGAGAGCCCGCATGTTTTGGTTGCTGGCCATGTCAGTGGCACTGTATTGTCCTCAAAGCGGACAAAAAAGTTATTTAGTCTGCCTGGGAGCAAGACATCCTGGCCCGTGACGGGGCTGGTTTTCTTTTTTTAATCCGTGATTGACTGTAGACCCTGCCACATACCTCTTGTGTCTGAGCCATTGAATTGTGATTCTACTTTGTCTCTATACTGACACTTAGTTTGTTTGATTGCCTTGCGGAGGGAATAGCTACACTGTTTGTATTCGGTCATGTTTCCGGTCACCTTGCCCTGATTAAAAGCAGTGGTTTACTCTTTCAGTTTCACGCGAATGCTGCCATCAAGCCACGGTTTCTGGTTTTGGAATGTTTTAATCGTTGCTATGGGAACGACATATTCAACGCACGTTCTAATTAACTCGCTCACCGAATCAGCGTATTCTTCAATGTTGTTGTTTGACGCAATACGAAACATATCCCAGTCAACGTGATGGAAGCAGTCTTGGAGTTTGGAATCAGATTGGTCGGACCAGCGTTGAACAGACCTCAGCGCGGGAGCTTCTTGTTTTAGTTTAGCATAGCATTATTCCATGATAGACTTGTCTAGCGTTGGCTGTAAAGCATATTTTGAAAATCTGAGATGACAGTGTGATTAACAAAAGGCTAAACTGTGTCTCAATATATTTCATTTGTGATATTCATGAATAGGAACATTTTCTAGGAAGATTTATGTCTGCTGCGTTTTGCTAATTAGTTTGAGGCTATGATTACGCTCCTGCATGCGGGGTGGGTAGTATCAAGAAGTTTAGAAACTGACTGTAAAAACTGTTAAATCCCTGTGGATTAATGAGGAATTGAACAATTGTATGGTTGAGAGGAATGATGCAAAAGGAATGGCAAATAAGTCTGGCTGCACAACCGATTGGAAAACATACAGCAAATTAAGATATCATGTGACTAAACTGAATAAAAAGAAGAAGAAACTATACAATAAAACAAATATAAATAATATAAAGAATGATAGTAAAAGCTTTGGAGCACCTTAACTTGTTATGGCTACAATCCCGATATCGGGATGTCATCAACAACTGCTGAATAGCATAGCGCTACATACAATAAATATTACTATAAATATTTATACTCATGAAATCACAAGTGCAATATAGGAAAACACAGTTTAGCCTTTTGTTAATCCACCAGTCGTGTCAGATTTTGAAATTATGCTTTACAGTGAAAGCAATCCAAGCATTTGTGTAAGTTTATCGATCGCACGATAAAACATTAAGTACACTTAGCATCAGGAAGCTCGGTCACGAAAATCAGAAAAGCAATCAAGTTAATCGTTTACCTTTGATGATCTTCTGATGTTTTCACTCACGAGACTCCCAGTTACACAACAAATGTTCCTTTTGTTCCATAAAGATTATTATTATTATTTTATTTTTTGTCGCGTTATGTTCAGAAATCCACAGGAAAGAGCGGTCACGACAACCCAGAAGAAAATTCCAAATAGGTTCCATAATGTCCACAGAAACATGTCAAATGTTTTTTATAATCAATCCTCAGGTTATTTTTTAAATATATAATCGATAATATATCAACCACAAATGTCTTTCACAGCAGGAGGGGAAAACAATAGCTGTCCAAATTATGTTGCGCGAGCAAAACTCATGTTACCACTAAAAGCCTGAAACTATGTCTGAAGACTGTTGACATCTGGTTCATATCCCTTTATATCCAGTAAAGGGAGGCTATGGAACATGGAGTTCCTCAGGGGTTCGCCTGCAATATCAGTTCTGTTATGTTCACAGACAACATTTTGAGAGTTTAGGAAACTTTAGAGTGTTTTCTATCCAATACTAATAATAATATGCATATATTAGCAACTGAGACTGAGGAGCTGGCCGTTTACAATGGGCACATTTTCATCCAAGCTACTCAAATCTGCTCCTGCAGCCATAAAAAGTTAAATGAAATCTTTGGAAAAAAATCAAACTCAGCTCCATTATTCATTGAATCAGATGGCTCATTTATTACAAAACCCATTGATTTTTCATTGGCAAGATAAGCAAACTTAAGTATGACATGCCAGCAACAAACACTGACATTACACATCCAAGCACAATTGACCAAATTATGAAAGACAAACATTGTCATTTTGAATTCCGTAAAGTGGAAGATGTGAAAAAATTATTGTTGTCTATCAACAATGACAAGTTGGGTCTGACAACATGGATGGAAAAGTGCTGAGAATAATAGCGGACAATACTGCCACTACTGTTTGCCATATTTTCAGTGTAAGCCTACTGGAAAGTGTGTGCCCTCAGGCCTGGAGGGAAGCAAAAGTGATTCCACTACCCAAGAATAGTAAAGCTCCCTTTATTGGCTCAAATAGCCGACCAATCAGCCTATTACCAACCCTTAGTAAACTTTGAGAAATAATCTTTGACCAGATACAATGCCATTTTACAGTAAACTAATTCATAACAGACTTTAACCTCTTGAAACTCCCCATCCCGGATCCGGGATCGTGACTAAAGCCTCAGGCTCATTAGCATAACGCAACGTTAATGATTTCTGAAAATCGCAAATAAAATGAAAATAATGCGTCTGCTCTCAAGCTTAGCCTTTTCTTAACAACACTGTCATCTCAGATTTTCAAAATATGCTTTTGAACCATAGAAATTTACTAATTTGTGTAAGAGTATGCTAAGCTAGCTTAGCATTTTGAGTAGCATTTAGCACGCAACATTTTCACAAAAAACAGATAAATAAATAAAATCATTTACCTTTGAAGAGCTTCGGATGTTTTCAATGAGGAGACTCTCAGTTACATACCAAATGCGCAGTTTTTCCTGAAAGCGTCTGTGTGTAGGAGAAATCGTTTCGTTTTGTACATCGCATTTGGCTACCGAAACGAACCGAAAATTCAGTCACCTACAACGTCAAACTTTTTCCGAATTAACTCCATAATATCGACCGAAACATGGCAAACGTTGTTTGGAATCAATCCTCAAGGTGTTTTTTCACATATCTCTTCATTGATATATCGTTTGTGGAAGCTTGCATTCTTCTCTAAATTCCATGGAAAAATACTTGCAGCTGACTTTTGCGCACCAATTTCGGCGCAGGACACCGGGCGGACACCTGGTAAATGTGGTCTCTTATGGTCAATCTTCCAATGATAGGCCTACAAATACGTCACAATGCTGCAGACACCTTGGGGAAACGACAGAAAGTGCAGACTTACTCCTCTCGCATTCACAGCCATATAAGGAGACAATGGATAACAGAGCCTCAAAAATCCTGCTCATTTCCTGGATGCCGTCTCATCTTGGTTTTGCCTGAAGCTCACGTTCTAGGGCACGCACAGAAAATATCTTGGTAGTTCTGGACACGTCAGAGTGTTTTCTTTCGAAAGCTATCAATTATATGCATAGTGGAGCATCTTTTTGTGACAAAATATCTTGTTTAAAACGGGACCGTTTTTCATCCAAAAATGAAATAGCGCCCCCATAGCATCAAGAGGTTAAGCACGCTTATAGGACATGCAATAATCATGGCACTTACACAATGACTGATGATTGGCTGAGAGAAATTGATGATCAAAACATTGAACTTTTTTGTTAAACTTCAGGCAGCTTTTGACATTATTGATCATAGTCTGTTGATGGCAAAATTTATGTTTTATGGCTTTACACCTCCTGATATTTTGTGGATAAAGAGTTACCCGTTCAACAGGAAGTCTCTCCAACATAATTGAGGTAGAATCGGGAATTTCCCTGAGCACCTGTCTAGGTCCTTTACTTAATTCAATCTTGACTAATGACATGCCACTGGCTCTGAGAAAAGCCAGTGTGTCTCTGTATGCTGATGACTCACCACTATACACTACTACAGTGAGTGAAATCACTTAATCTTCAGTTCCCCATTACAGAAAAAAACCTATTTCCATTCATCATTTATTCCCTCTTGACCTTTCGGCCTCTACGTTGTGTATTTATCTTCGAATATTCTTACACTGGCTAGCTAAACAATGTACCATACTAACAATGTATAACGTTACTACCCTACATGAATCTGCGGGTAGCGAAAGCTAACCAACTACCTTGGTTCAATGTTAGCTGGCTAGCTAACGTCAGGCTATAACTAGAAATGCAAATGGCTCTGAGATACAAATAATATTACTACACAGATCGTACACTTAACGTTAGCTAGGGAGCCAGCCAACTAACATTAGCTAGCTAGCTTGCTAACAGTATTCTTTAACTTACAATGAAAAGGATTTTCTGACAAAATTAGATATGTATAATATCTGAAAATGTTGCTAGCTAGACTCTCTTACCCGTATACATGGATGAACGTTTCTCCCTCTCCATCATGGAGTCCCTTAGTTTGAAGATATAATCCAGAGATAGGTGTTTTATACAACAGCCTTCTTTTGTGTATTCTTTTTTTGACTACCTCTGCATTATTTGCAATAAAACGCCAGAAATTTTCTCCATCTCCTTAGCTTCCATCGGGCATTCCACCGATTTGAAAACTCAGTCCTCCAGAAAGAGGAGAGCATTAGTAACACTTTTGTAGGTCTTTGTGATATCTTTCAAAATAGCCACGTTATGAAGTCTTATCTATTTTTTTTATATTACCCCCTTTTCTCCCAAATTTTGTGGTATCCAATTGGTAGTTAGCTTCTGGGTATATTACTCTCCCATGTCCAGTCTCTAGATAACAAGACAGACAAAATTAGGGCAATGATTGCAACATATTCTGTTTCACAGAAACATTACTCTCTCGGAATATGCTGTTGGAGTCAGTACAGCCACCTGGATTCTTTGTGTGTCGCGCCGACAGGAATAAATATAATATAATAAGAAAAAGAGCAAGGGGGGTACGTTTCATGATTAACGTCTCATGGTGTAACTGTGACAACATACAGTAACTCAAGTCCTTTTGTTCACCTGACCTAGCATTCATTCAGCCTCTGAAAGGCACACATACACAATCCATGTCTCAATTGCCTCTCTCTTAAACCTGTCTCCTCCCCTTAATCCACACGGTTTGCAGTGGATTTAGAATTGACAATCAGGGATCATAACTTTCACCTGGATTCCCCTGGTCAGTCTATGTCATTGAAAGAGCAGATGCTCTTCATGTTTTGTATACTCAGTGTGTCTCTCTCTAAGTCCCTCTTTCCCTGGGCACCTCACCTCCCCCTTCTCTCCCTTCTTCTTTGTATCTTACTCAGGGAGGTATAAAGAACATAGAAAGTAAAAAAAGTGCTGGCCCTTCAGATTTTAATGTACCTTCTGTATCCCCTTGACCTTGCACAAAGATGTACAGCTAATCATTTAGGGGGTTTGGTGTGTGAGGCATGGTGTGTGTGTTTGATCACAAGTAGAGATAAGTGTGTTTTAACGTTAACTTTATCACAGGGTCCCTCCCTGTGAAGATAGGAGGGAGAGAGGAGAGGTTTACCATGCGAGTGCATGAGTGTGTGCGTGTGTGCATGTGTCTGTCTATCTATCTGCAGACAAAACATGACAGGATAGATGGCTTTAAAAAATTGGCAATTCAAGTGAATGAGAATGTTGGGTAATGCAAGGCCTCTGCTAACTGCTTTGTATTTCAAATCTCCCATTAGGCTTCAGATTAATGGACAGTTTTTTTTCCCAGCTTCAGCCCTAAAGATGCTGCAATATTTAGATTGTTATTATGCCTTTATTATCACTTAAATTGATGATATCTGTCATGTCAGCACTCTGTGAGTAATCTATGTTCCCTGCTATTGCTTTCAATGTTAATTTATTTTGCTCATTTACATTGGAAGATAGTTAAAGATTGAGTCAAGGATGGAGTGATTACGGAGGAAAATAACATTTATTTCAAAGTGAATGCAAGCTATTTTTGAAAATCAATACACTTCATTGGTTTCTCCAGAAAGTGTCTTTGCGAATGACTGTAACGGCTTTCATGTGGTGAAAGAGAGTCGGACCAAAATGCAGCGTGTAGATTGCGATCCATGTTTAATGAACAAAAACGTAACACGATTCTAAATACAAACACTACAAACAAAGAACGTAACGAAAACGGAAACAGCCTATACTAGTGTAAACTAACACAGATAGAGGAAAAAGGACACTAAGGACAATCACCCACGAAACACACAAAGAATATGGCTGCCTAAATATGGTTCCCAATCAGAGACAACGATAATCACCTGACTCTGATTGAGAACCGCCTCAGGCAGCCATAGACTAATGCTAGACATCCCACAAAACCCCAAGACAAAAACACACCACAATAACCCATGTCACACCCTGGCCTGACCGAATAAATGAAGAATAAACATAATATATTTCGACCAGGGCGTGACAGAACCCCCCTAAGGTGCGGACTCCCGGACGCACATCAAAACAATAGGGAGGGTCCGGGTGGGCGTCTGTCCATGGTGGCGGCTCCGGCTCCGGCGCGGGACGTGGAACCCACTCTATGAATGTCTTTGATAGAGGAATTCTAAATTGCTATATGTTTTGTAGCCAAAACCAAATTCACACTCCATCTATTTCTTAATAAGTTGTAAGTTTATTATTTTACATAAAATAGATCGAGACGAGTCTTAAAAGTCAGGTAGTAGCATTTAATTCAAGTGAGTACTAACCACATACACACATTTCCACAGGTTATAAACTGAAAATGACGTCAGCGTTTTCTAAATGTTCTATCTATTTCACAAGTAGAGGGGCCCTCTAGCCCTCGAGCCTTCGCGTTATCAGCACGAAGTCAAGGCCAGTCAGTATAAATCAACATTTTAGACAGCCTGGAGATGGGCCGTTCCTACTACCTGGATATTGTACAAATGTATGAACTAAGGAACAGACCTTCATTGTTACTAAACTCCTGACTACATTATATACGATTGGGAATGGGAGCAAGAGAGAAAATTCACATGTACAGTACATTATAGCATTTGGACTAGTCAGTTCTGATTGGAATGTATACATAATTAGTCATTTCAACCATAATTTCCTCTAACAGTCTTAGTCCCCCCTCCTCGCGTCCTAGGATAGTCCACCTTCCCCGCCGACCATGGCCTAGTAGTCCTCACCCAGAACCCCACTGGACTGAGGGTCAGCTCGGGACAGAGGGTCAGCTCGGGACAGAGGGTCAGCTCGGGACAGAGGGGCAGCTCGGGACAGAGGGGCAGCTCGGCACTGAGGGGAAGCTCGGGACTGAGAGGAAGCCCAGCACTGAGAGGAAGCCCAGCACTGAGAGGAAGCTCAGCCAGGTATATGGATCCAGCAGATCCTGGCTGGTTGACGGTTCTGGCAGAACCTGGCTGACTGGCAGATCTGGAAGAATCTGGTTGACTGGCGGATCTGGAAGAGTCTGGCTGACTGGCGGATCTGGAAGAGTCTGGCTGACTGGCGGATCTGGAAGAGTCTGGCTGACTGGCAGATCTGGAAGAGTCTGGCTGACTGGCGGATCTGGAAGAGTCTGGCTGACTGGCGGATCTGGAAGAGTCTGGCTGACTGGCGGATCTGGAAGAGTCTGGCTGACTGGCGGATCTGGAAGAGTCTGGCTGACTGGCGGATCTGGAAGAGTCTGGCTGACTGGCGGATCTGGAAGAGTCTGGCTGACTGGCGGATCTGGAAGAGTCTGGCTGACTGGCGGATCTGGAAGAGTCTGGCTGACTGGCAGATCTGGCTGCTCCATTCTGACTGGCGGCTCTGGCTGCTCCATGTAGACTGACAGCTCTGGCGGCTTCTTGCAGACTGGCAGCTCCATGCAGACTGACAGCTCCTTGCAGACTGGCAGCTCCGGCTGCTCCATGCAGACTGACAGCTCTGGCTGTTCCATGAAGACTGACAGCTCTGGCTGCTCCATGTAGATGGACAGCTCTGGCTGCTCCATGTAGACTGACAGCTCTGGCTGCTCCATGCAGACTGGCAGCTCCATGCAGACTGACAGCTCCTTGCAGACTGACAGCTCCTTGCAGACTGGCAGCTCCGGCTGCTCCATGCAGACTGACAGCTCGGGCTGCTCTAAACCGGCAGGAGACTCCAGCAGCGCAGGAGAGGAGAAAGCTCTGGCTGCGCTAAACAGGCGGGAGACTCCAGCAGCACAGGAGAGGAGAAAGGCTCTGGCTGCGCTGAACAGGCGGGAGACTCCGGCAGCGCTGGAGAGGCGAGAGGCTCCGACATCGCAGGAGAGGAGGAAGGCTCCGGTAGCGCTGGAGAGGCGAGGCGCACTGTAGGCTTGATGCGTGGTGCTGGCACTGGTGGTACTGGGCGAGGACACGCACAGGAAGCCTGGTGCGGGGAGCTGCCACCGGAGGACTGGTGTGTGGAGGTGGCACTGGATAGACCGGACTGTGCAGGCGCACTGGAGCTCTTGAGCACCGAGCCTGCCCAACTTTACCTGGCTCGATGCCCACTCTAGCCCGGCCAATACGAGGAGCTGGTATATACCGCACCGGGCTATGCACCCGCACTGGAGACACCGTGTGCTCCACAGCATAACACGGTGCCTGCCCGGTCTCTTTAGCCCCCCGGTAAGCACAGGAAGTTTGCGCAGGTCTCCTACCTGGCGTAGCCATACTCCCTGTGAGCACCCCCCCCAAGACATTTTTGGGGCTGACTCTCGGGCTTCCTTCCGTGCCGCCGTGCTTGCTTCGCCATCTCCATTCTCCTACAACCTTCTTCGTACTGCTCCAGTGAATCCCAGGCGGGCTCCGGCACTCAACCTGGGTCGACCGCCCACCTGAATATTTCCTCCCAAGTAGTGTAGTCCCGATATTGTTGCTCCTGCTGCTGCTGTTGCTTCTCCTCATACCAAAGCCTCACAGCTCTCGCCGCCTCCAGTTCTTCTTTGGGGCGGCGATATTCTCCAGGCTGATCCCAGGGTCCTTCTCCAAACAATTCGTCCTCCCATGTCGATACCTCCTTTTGTTGCTCCTTGGGGCGGCTACACTCCCCTGGTTTAGCCCAGGGTCCTCTCCCGTCGAGGATTTCCTCCCAAGTCCAAAAGTCCTTTTTACGCTGCTCCTGCTGCTGCCTTTGCTGTTTCTCCTGTGGCTCCTGCCTATTGACACACTGCTTGGTCCGTTTGTGGTGGGTGATTCTGTAACGGCTTTCATGCGGTGAAAGAGAGTCGGACCAAAATGCAGCGTGTAGATTGTGATCCATGTTTAATGAACAAAAACGTAACAGGAATCTAAATACAAACACTACAAACAAAGAACGTAACGAAAACCGAAACAGCCTATATTAGTGTAAACTAACACAGATACAGGAACAAGGACACTAAGGACAATCACCCACGAAACACACAAAGAATATGGCTGCCTAAATATGGTTCCCAATCAGAGACAACGATAATCACCTGACTGATTGAGAACCGCCTCAGGCAGCCATAGACTAACGCTAGACATCCCACAAAAACACACCACAATAACCCATGTCACACCCTGGCCTGACAGAATAAATGAAGAATAAACATAATATATTTCGACCAGGGCGTGACAATGACTAAGATACATAAATTAAAATCACATTCTTACATGTGAAATTGCATGTTCACCTGTGGCATCTGTTTTCACATTGAGCTGAAATTTTCACATGTGAAAACAAGGTCAGTTGTGAGGTCAGTTGTTCACATGTGAGAGTTTGCACGTTAACCCCACCTTTTCACATGTGAGGAGAATAACGTGTTCATGTTTTCACAAAATCGAAAATGCAGTTTCACATGATAACCAATCACGTGAAAATATAATTTGTATTTTCATATGTAAGAAAACTCCTAGTTAAAATCATACTTTCACATGTGTAATTTCAAGTTGCATGTCATAACTAATCACGTAAAAATGTATTTTGCAGTTTCATATGTAAGAAAACTCCACATGTGAAAATCTAACTTTCACATGCATAATTGCAAGTTCACATGTGGGGGTGATATAGCGAAGTGTTGATAACATGTTAGAGTAGCAATGTTTCCACATGTGGAATTTCTAAATATGTTAGTTGAGTATATTAATTCAAGTGTGTTAAATATGATTTTTTCTTATTTCTGAGCCACCCAATCCATTATTACTGTAGTCCTCCATGATGTTGCATTGATATACATGTACACTTGGCGCTACCACTAGGGGGAGGCACTGCAGGTGTTAATGCTGCATGCCCGCACCTCTCTTCTTCATATATTGGTCCTTGACAGTTGGAAGAAGCCCAAGAAAAGAACAGAGAAGCTAGCTCTTCCATGTCTCCTTGTTTTTTATCCTGTTTTCCAGTTTGTAATAATGGAGATAACATGTTTAACTAAAATGTGAAGACTTTTCTGGTCATTTTGACTTATCATTTTATTGTTTTGACAGAGTGAAAAATGTACTAGCTTTTGTAACCCTTTTGTAAGCAAGTAATTGAGAATTACATTTTATTTCTGTCATAAAAGTGTAGATGTGAACAACACTAATGATGGGTATTTTAGAAAGTGACTTTTTATTAAATGTTTATCTAATATTAATAGATAATGTTTCATCCTATCTCGCTTTTTTTGCTCATGTTATTGTTAGCTGTCCATTGGTTTTTGTTACATGTAATGTCAACATAAACTTTTGTAACTTTTGTTTGGGGTGGCAGGGTAGCCTAGTGGTTAGAGCTTTGGACTAGTAACCGAAAGGTTGCAAGTTCGAATCCCCAAGCTGACAAGGTAGAAATCTTTCGTTCTGCCCCTGAACAGGCAGTTAACCCACTGTTCCTAGGCTGTCATTGAAAATAAGAATTTGTTCTTAACTGACTTGCCTAGTAAAATTAAAAATAAACTTTTGTAAAATGAGATGATTTTGAATTGAGCAGTCAGTATTCTGAGAAATTCAGTGAAAAGAAGATAACTCTCCGTGTCTCCTTATTTGTTATTTTTAAATTGACATCAAAATGGGAAAATGCACAGGTGAAACTGGAGCGGACATGAATCGGTCATGGTTCAAAGCTATATGTTTTTCATGTCTTTTTTGTAAGGGTTATCCCAAACCTTAACCCTAACCTTTACAGCGAGGGGTTCCGCTAGCGGAACGTTTCGACAACATCCAGTGAAATTGCAGGGCGCAAAATAAAATAAAAATATATATTTTTGACTTTCATACAATCACAAGTGCAATACACCAAAATACAGCTTAACTTCTTGTTAATCTAGCCACCGTGTCAGATTTCAAAAAGGCTTTACAGGCGAAAGCAAACCATGCTGAGGACAGCACCCCATCAAACAAACACATGACAATCATAACTCAACCCGCCAGGCACGACAAAAACCTCAGACATAACGATATAATTCATGCCTTACCTTTGAAAATCTTCTTCTGTTGGCACTCCAATGTGTCGCATAAACATCATAAATAGTCATTTTATTCAATAAATTCCGTCGTTAAATCTACAAAATGTCAATTTATTTGGCACGTTTGATTCAGAAAAACACTGGTTCCAACTCGCGCAACATGACTACAAAAGATATAATAAGTTACCTGTAATCTTGGTCCAAACATTTCAAACAACTTTCCGGATACAACTTTAGGGCATTTTTTAACGTAAATAATCAATCAAATTTAAGACGGGATAAAATGCGTTCAATAGCGGATAAAAACAAAGTGGAGCGAGCTTTCAGGTTGTGCTCCCCAACCACAACAGTACACTTGGCTATCCACTCAGATAGGAAACGGCTACTTCTTCATTTCTCAAAGGAAAAATATCAACCAATTTCTAAAGACTTTTGACATCTAGTGGAAACGATAGGAACTTCAAGCAAGTGCCTTAGAAATCTAGATCCAAATAGAAAACCCATTAAAAACACTCACCTCAAAAATAAAATCCTGGATGGTTTGTCCTCAGGGTTTTGCCTGCCAAATAAGTTATGTTACATTCAAAGACATAATTTTAAAAGGTTTAGAAACTTTAGAGTGTTTTCTATCCAAATCTACCAATTATATGTATATTCTAACTTCTGGGCCTGAGTAGCAGGCAATTTACTTTGGGAATGCTTTTCATCTGGACATGAAAATACCCTCTCTAGACCGACGAGGTTTTAACCACTCAGAATTAATGCCTAAGATTAAATTAGGTTGAACTTTTACACAGTTTGACTGACAGCTAACAGGCGGCAAAACACCCCATAATTAAAACGGCAACACACTTCGTAATCTCTGTGGCCTGCATTTATGGCAAATTTCTCCATTTGCCCTTGAGGTTGCATTGCCACTTTTAATTGCCCTTTGTCTCCTGTTCCATGTTCCGTGTATTATTTGTATTTCAAAAAAACATTTGTTTACCTTTATTTTGACAGTCAATGCTGAGACCAAGGTCTCTTTTCCAGATGAGCCCTGTATAGTGCCACAATACACATCAAAATGCAATGAACACATTAAACTACACATTTATATACACATTATTATACACAACAATTATTGTACACAACAATACACAAAAAAGCAAAACACAATAATAAATAAGACACGTTCTTCAGTTAAAATGTCCCCTAAAAAACATTTTAAATGTCCTAGAGGCACCAAATCTTTCAATATTAAAGTGCGTTGTAGATTCATTCTACATGCAAGGAGCACGGAAACCAAAGGCTGATCTACCTAACTCACTAGACACCAAAGGAGTCTCCGGAGTTAACAAACCCTGTGAACGGGTTAGATAACTTGTATTTTTAAATCTTAACAGTGATGTTAGGTCGGAGGTTTGTGGAGCAGGGCTTTGTCAACAAAAATAGCATAATGATGTGATCTACGTGACTTCAAAGAGGTCCAGCCAAACTTTTAGTAAAGGTGGGAGACTCCGGCAGCGCCGGAGAGGCGGGAGACTCCGACAGCAGCGCTGGACAGGCGGGAGACTCCGACAGCAGCGCCGGACAGGCGGGAGACTCCAACAGCAGCGCCGGACAGGCGGGAGACTCCGACAGCAGCGCCGGACAGGCGGGAGACTCCGACAGCAGCGCCGGACAGGCGGGAGACTCCGACAGCAGCGCCGGACAGGCGGGAGACTCCGACAGCAGCTCCTGACAGGCGGGAGACTCCGACAGCAGCGCCGGACAGGCGGGAGACTCCGACAGCAGCGCCGGACAGGCGGGAGACTCCGACAGCAGTGCTGGACAGGCGGGAGACTCCGACAGCAGCGCCGGACAGGCGGGAGACTCCGACAGCAGCGCCGGACAGGCGGGAGACTACGACAGCAGCGCCGGACAGGCGGGAGACTCCGGCAGCGCTGGAGAGGAGGAAGGCTCTGGCAGCGCTGGACAGACGGGAGCACCTGTACGGATGAGCCGGAGAGACAGCCTGGTGCGGGGGGCTGCCACAAGAAGGCTGGTGTGTGGAGGTGGTGACGGATAGACCGGACCGTGCAGGCGCACTGGAGCTCTTGAGCACCGAGTCTGCCCAACCATACCTGGTTGCATGCTCCCGGTCGCCCTGCCCGTGCGGCTAGGTGGAATAGCCCGCACTGGGCTATGCAGGCGAACCGGGGACACCATGCGCAAGGCTGGTGGCATTTAAGCTGGCCCAAGGAGACGCACTGGAAACCAGATGCGTGGAGCCGGCTTCATGGCACTTGGCTCGATGCCCACTCTAGCCCGGCCGATACGCGGAGCTGGAATGTATCGCACCGGGCTATGCACCCGCACTGGAGACACCGTGCGCTACACAGCATAACAGGGTGCCTGCCCGGTCTCTCCAGCCCCCCAGTAATCACAGGAAGTTGACGCAGGTCTCCTACCTGGCTTCTCCATACTTCCTGTGAGCCTCCCCCCAAGAAATTTTTGGGGCTGACTCTTAGTCTTCCATACACGCCGCTGTGCTGCCTCCTCATGCCAGCGCCTCTCCGCCTTTTCCGCCTCCAGCTCTTCTTTGGGGCGGCGATAGTCTCCTGGCTGTGCCCCGGGTCCTTTACCGTCCAGTTCGTCCTCCCATGTCCATTCCTCTTTGAGCTGCACCTTGGGGCAGCTACACTCCCCTGGTTTAGCCCAGGGTCCTCTCCCGTCGAGGATTTCCTCCCATGTCCAAGAGTCCTGTGTCTATGGCCGCTGTTGCTGCTGTCCGTTACCACGCCGCTTGGTCCTGTTGTGGTGGGTGATTCTGTAACGGTTTTCTATAGGTGAAGGAGAGTCGGACCAAAATGCGGCGTGGCTATTGAGATTCATGTTTAATGAAAAACAAAGGTAACACGAATCAATATAAAACAATAAACGTAACGTGAAAACCGAAACAGCCTAAACTCGTGCAAACTAACACAAGACAGGAACAAGGACAATCACCCACAAAACCCAACACCAAACAGGCTACCTAAATATGGTTCCCAATCAGAGACAATGACTCACACCTGCCTCTGATTGAGAACCATATCAGGCCAAACATAGAACTAGACAAACTAGACATGAAACATAGAATGCCCACTCAGCTCACACCCTGACCAACCAAAACATAGAAACATACAAAGCAAACTATGGTCAGGGTGTGACACACACACTGATCTGTTTCACATGCCTTTGTGCTTGTCTCTACTCCCTTCCAGGTGTCACCCATCTACCCCATTATCACCAGTGTATTTATACCTGTGTTATCTGTTTTGTCTGTTGCCAGTTTGTTTCATTCATCAAGCCAGTGTTTAAAAGTGTTTTTCCCCTTGCTCCTGTCCTTTTCTAGTTTTCCCGATTCTGCCTGCCATGACCCTGACTGCCATTCTGTACCTTGTCACACCAGCCTGGATTATTGACCTCTGCCTGCCCTGACCCCGAGACTGCCTGCTGTTCTGTACTTTATGGACTCTGATCTGGATTACTAAACTCTGATCTGGATAAGTGAACTCAAATGACTATACAGGCTTCACATGAAGATTTGCCTGTATTGAAGGACTACTGGACATTTCGTGGCCACCTGTCCACTAAAAGAGCAGGCTCAGCGGTAGGAGCGAGTACTCTGGTGAGCCATAAGGAGAACTTTTCCTCTCCCCTTACTTGCACCCCTTTTCATGCCATCTTGATGACTCAAAATCTCTCTGGGTACTCATTGACTCTTTTTATACATTTTTAATTCACCTTTATTTAATCAGGTAGGCTAGTTGAGAAGAAGTTCTCATTTACAACTGCGACCTAGCCAAGATAAAGCAAAACAGTGCGTCAAAAAACAACAACACAGTTACACATGGAATAAACAAACACACAGTCAATAATCTAATAGAAAAAGTATATATACAGTGTGTGCAAATGAGGTAGGATAAGGGAGGTAAGGCAATAAATAGGCCATAGTGGCGAAATAATTACAATATAGCAATTAAACACTGGAGTGATAGATGTGCAGAGAACTGGAAGGAAAGGCGGCCAAAGGAGGAATTGGCTTTGGGGGTGACCAGTGAAGTATACCTGCTGGAGCGCATGCTACGGGTGGGTGCTGCTATGGTGACCAGTGAGCTGAGATAAGGCGGGGCTTTAGCTAGCAAACACTTATAGATGACCTGGAGCCAGTGGGTTTGCCGATGAATATGAAGCAAGGGCCAGCCAACGAGAGCATACAGGTCGCAGTGGTGGGTAGTATATGGGGGCTATGGTGACAAAACAGATGGCACTGTGATAGACTGCATCCAATTTGCTGAGTAGAGTGTTGCAGGCTATTTTGTAAATGACATCGCCTCTGGAGGCCGATGTTTCGGATGTCGGAGTGGCGGCTGTCCTGTCCCAGCATTCTGCTCTGGACCTCAAATTTCATCCCTGCGCCTTCTTCTCCCATTGCCTCAATGCCACGGAGAGGAAATACGATGTGGGGAATTTTGAGCTTCTCGAGGTGAAGATGGCATTTGGAGAGTGGAGGCACTGGCTGGAGTGGGCGGACTATCCGTTCATTGTGTGGACAGGCCAGAAGAACCTAGAATATCTTCGCACCACCAAGTGTCTCAATTCCAGGCAAGCTAGGTGGGCCCTGCTTTTTACCTGGTTCAATTTCTTCCTTCATATCGACCGGTATCCAAGAATGTCAAGCCGGAAGCACTGTCATGCCACCACAGCCCCGCGGCTACACCCCCGGAACCCAACACCATCCTCCCCACCTTGTGCCTGACAACGGGCACTTTGGCGAATACGGAAGAAGGTTCGTGAGGCGCAGTGATCCCAGATAACGGATGTTTGTTCCTGACGCTGTCCGATCCTATTTTCTGGAGTGGGCCCACTCCTCCAAGCTTCTCTGCCACCCGGGCTCTCGTTCGGACCATGGCCTTTGTGTGACAATGCTTTTGGTGGCCTACCATGGTTCCTGATGTCTTCGCGGTCTTGGCTGAATGGACGATTTGTACGCAGAACAAGACTCCCCGGCAAGCTCCGGCTGGTCTCCTTCAACCCCTGCCTTTTCCTCACTGTCCCTGATCTCAAATTATCCCTGGACTTTGTCATGGGTCTCGCCCCGTCTGATGGCAACACCACCATCCTGACAGTCATGGAGTGGTTTTCCAAAGCTGCCCACTTCATTCCTCTCCCCAAGCTACCCTCTGCCAATGAGACGGCCCAGCTCATGGTGCAGCACGCCTTCCAGATCCATGGACTCCCAGTGGACATGGTCACCGACCGGTGTCCTCAGTTCAAGTCCCGGTTCTGGAAGCTTTTCTGCACACTCATTGGGACATCGGCCAACCTGTCCTCTGGGTTCCACCCCCAGCCCAACGGCCAGTCGGAGCGAACCAACCAAGACCTGGAGATGACTCTTCGCTACCTCGTCTCCACCAACCCCACCCCGCCAGCAACTAGTGTGGGTCGAATATGCCCACAACACCCTGCCTTGTTCTGCCACGGGTCTCTCGCCCTTTGAGTGTTCCCTGGGTTATCAGCCCCCGCTCTTTCCGGAGCAAGAGGAAGAGGTCAGCATACCCTTGGCCCAGATTTGTCGACCGCTGTCATCGTACCTGAAAGAGAGTGCGGTCAGCTCTTCTCAAGACCACCTCCAGGTATTGATGACAAGTGGACCGCTACCGGGTCCCGGGTATGGCAGTCCACCCAGGATCTGCTCTACTGGGTGGAGTTCCGCAAACTTTCCCCCGGTTTATCGGCCCTTTCCCAATCTCCAAGATCATTAGCCCCTCTGCTGTTTGTCTTTTGTTGCCTCGTTCCCTCAGTATACATCCCACTTTTAATGTAACTATAATCAAACCCATGTCAAACAGCCCTTTGTCTCCTTTGAATCGTTGTCGTTGTCAATCCAAATACCAAGGTATATGTATGCAGGGACTCGTTCGATTATAGAACCATCCAATGAGTGAAGATTTACCCCATCTGAGACAATCTTACGAGAACTTGAAAACAACATGTATTTAGTTTTGTCCATATTATTTAAAATGTTTAAATCAGTAAGGGCTTCCAGCACGACTGCAAAATCTTGTCACAACCATGTCAGCAGTTGGGGAAATTGAGTACATAATAGTATCATCCGAATATGCACTATATATACAAAAGTATGTGGACACACTTGCAAATTAGTGGATTCGGCTATTTCAACCACACCCGTTGCTGACAGGTGTATAAAATCGAGTACACATCCATGCAATCTGCATAGACAAACATTGGCAGTAGAATGGCCTTCCTGAAGCACTCAACCTGGCACCGTCATAGGATGCCACTTTTCCAACAAGTCAATTTGTCAAATATCTGCCCATGGTGCAGCGGTCTAAGGCACTGCATCGCAGTGCTTGTGGAATCACTACAGACCCGAGTTCAATCCCAGGCTGTGTCACAGCTGGCCGTGACTGGGAGACCCGTGATGCGGCGCACAATTGGCCCAGCCGTCCGGGTTAGGAGAAATTTCATTTTCCCATCGCGCTCGAGCGACTCCTGTAGCAGGCCATGCGCATGTGCATGCTGACACGGTCGTCAGATGTACAGTGCTTCCTCCAACACATTGGTGCAGCTGGCTTTCGGGTTAACCTCTCTGGTACACTAGTGACCCACCTCGACAACAGCCAGTGAAATTGCAGGGCGCCAAATTCAAAACAACAGAAATCCCATAATTAAAATTTCTCAAACATACAAGTATTATACGCCACTTTAAAGATAGACTTCCTGTAAATACAAATGCGTTCTCTGGAGTGATGAATCACGCTTCACCATACGGCAGTCCGACAGACCTGGGTTTGGCGGATGCCAGGAGAACGCTGTCTGCCCAAATGCATAACGCCAACTAAAGTTCATGATTCAGGCTAGGCCCCTTTAGTTCCCATGAAGGTAAGTCTTAACTCTACAGCATACAATGATATTCTAGACAATTATGCTCCAACTTTGTGGCAACAGTTTGGGGAAGGCCCTTTCCAGTTCCAGCATGACAATTGCCCCATGCACAAAGCGAGCTCCATACAAAAATGGTTTGTCAAGATTGTTGTAGAAGAGCATGACTGGTTTACACAGAGCCCTGACCTCAACCCCATCAAACACCTTTGGGATGGATTGGAATGCTGACTGCGAGCCAGGCCTAATCGCCCAACATCAGTGCCCGACCTCACTAATGCTCTTGTGGAAAGCCGTCCGAGAATAGTGAAGGCTGTGGTAGCATCATTGGGGGAAACAACTCCATATTAATGATTTTTGTCATGCAGTGTAGATGAAATAGATATTTTTTAAACAGATTGACTAATAGCATTTATATAAATATTTTTTTAAGCATGTCCTAGTATTGACCCCTGTGGAACACCACCTTTCAATACTTCAATACAATTGGACTCATCGATCACGATGGCCTGAGTTCTGTCACTAAGATAAACATGAAACAATGAACAGGCGCCAGAGCTCAGGTCTACCGAGGACCACTTACTCAATAAAATAGCAAGATCAATAGTATCAAAAGCTTTTGACAGGTCCACAAACAAATCAGCACATTTGATTTTAGTGTCTAAAGCATTGACAAGATCATTAACAACTAAAGTTGTTGCTCTAATATTGCAATGCCCAGGCCTAAATCCTGAATGGTTTACATTATAAAAACATTTCTCAGGTAAAAAAGAATAAAGTTGTATATTTACCAACTATTCAAGAATCTTAGCGAGACAAGGAAGCTTGAAATGGGGCGATAATTATTAAGATCACTACTATCTCTGCCCTTATGAAGTCGGACCACAAGAGCTGATTTCCATTGTTTTGGAAGATGTCCCGATAACAATGTTAAATAAAAAATGGTGGTTATTGAGCCAACAATGATGAGTTCTGTTAAGCAGACCGGGATCCAATCCGTCGGCCCCTGTAAATTTCTTTATGTAATCAAATCAATCAAATTTATTTTTAACGCCCTTTTTACATCAGCAGATGTCACAAAGTGCTATACAGAAACACAGCCTGAAACCCTAAACAGCAAACAATGCAGATGTAGAGGCACGATGGCTAAAAAAAATCCCTAGAAAGGCAGGAACTTAGGGAGGAACCAGGCTCTGAGGAGTGGCCAGTCCTCAGTCCTCTTATGGCTGTACCGATGGAGACATTGCCATTAAGGCCAGATTGTTCTTGGTAAAAGCAAAAAAAGCAAATCCTCCACAAATTATTTTTCTGTAGATAGTCTATCATTGCTCTGTCATTAAGTTTCCACTATCAGCATCCAGCCCAATATCATTGTGTTTAAAGTAAGAAAAATTATGTTTATGATCTGTTTATGTGTACTTCTGTCTACTAAATGTGTGTGTCTATGTACAGTACCAGTCAAAAGTTTGGACAAACCTACTCATTCAAGGGATTTTTCTTTATTTTTGACTATTTTCTACATTGTAGAATAATAGTGAAGACATCAAAACTATGAAATAACAAACACGAGCAATCAACATTAGATCAGTGAAAATCTGTCCTTTGGTTTGATGAATCCAAATTTGAGATTTTTTGTTCAAACCGCCTTGTCTTTGTGAGGCGAACATGACCTTATTTCTATTACAGCATGCATATTGGATGTCTGTCATTCATTTTCCATTCAACCTGTTCGATGTAACAACGATAGGTTTAGTCTACTACATGATAGTAAAATTTTCCCGAAACCCATCATGAGGTTGCTACAACCGAGCCTGTGAATGAAAGTTTACAACGCACAGTAGGTGCACACTATTCAAGAGAAAAATATGTGTGTAAACATTAAAAGTTGCAAACGAGAGTCTCTATTGCCTAATCCAGGTATGTTTATCCCAGTTTCGTTCCGTTTGCTTCAGTTTAAGAAACGTTTTTCAACAAAATTGCCAGAATGAATGCACCCCTGTTCACACGTAAACACAGTTCACTTTCATAGCATCCATGTTGTATTCCTTCTCGCATCTACATGCTCTCCTCCTCTCACCTTTTCCCAATTCACAACACATCAGCTGTTTGTGACCAGGCGAACAAACCTTTGCAAGTAAAAACTATATAATAACTGCTGAACAGTTAACAACAAACAGCCTTCATTGTTGTCATCATACCTAGTAAGTAAGTAACTTCATAGTCAACGTAGCTTAAAAAACAAAAGTGTTAGTAGACCCGCTACAATCATGCAGTACAGTGTACAGTCAGTAAGCAGTTTAGCAGTTACACCGGCGGGTCCGTATGGCAATAAATAGTTAAAACCAAAAGATTACCTTGACTTAGAAGAGTTCCAGTGTAGGATAATCATTGCCAGCTAGCTAACATAGCATCTCTCTGTTTGAGCCGGGTATCTGAGTAGGCAAATCTAGCTAGCTGCATTTGCTAGCTATGGAAGTGAAAGTTAAAAACATGACAACATATAGCTCTCTCTCTCTTTCTTCTCCTTCATTTTTGAAGGAATTCATTTGTTCAAAACTCTTCAATTATTGTCTTTCTCTCTCTTTGAGCCAACTACACACCACATTATATACACTGCAGTGCTAGCTAGCTGTGGCTTATGCTTTCAGTACTAAATTAGTTATCTGTGTTACGGGATTCTTCTGTTGAAGGAGAGGCGGACCAATACGCAGCGTGGTTGAAGTTCATGTTTTTTTATTAAGAAAAACTATACATGAACAACCTACAAAACAATAAATGTGAAAACCTGAAACCAGTCCCGTGTGGTACAAACACTGACACAGGAGACAATCATCCACAAAACCCAACACCAAACAGGCTACCTAAATATGGTTCCCAATCAGAGACAATGACTAACACCTGCTTCTGATTGAGAACCATATCAGGCCAAACACAGAAACAGACAAACTAGACACACAACATAGAATGCCCACTCAGATCACACCCTGACCAAACAAAACATAGAAACATACGAAGCAAACTATGGTCAGGGTGTGACACTCTGATCCTTTGATTGGGTGGACAACATATCAGTTCATGCTGCAATAGCTCTGATAGGTTGGAGGATGTCCTCCAGAAGTTGTCATAATTACTGTGTAAGTCTATGGAAGGGGGTGATAATCATGAGCCTATGAGGTTTTTAATTTAATTAATGTACCCCGGGGAGGACGGAAGCTAGCTGTCCTCAGGCTACACCATGGTTCTACCCTTCAGAGTGCTGCTGAGGCTACTGTAGGCCTTCATTGCAAAAAAGTGATTTAACCTCTTACACTTATGGTGGCGCTATTTCATTTTTGGAAGAAATACGTTCCCGTTTTAAACAAGATATTTTGTCACAAAAAGATGCTCGACTGTGCATATAATTGCTACTGTTCGAAAGAAAACACTCTGACGTGTCCAGAAATACAAATATCTTCTCTGTGCGTGCCCTTTAACGTGAGCTTCAGGCAAAACCAAGATGACTTGGCATCCAGGAAATGACAAGGATTTTTGAGGCTCTGTCTTTCATGATCTCCTTATATGGCTGTGAACGCAAGAGGAATGAGTCTGCCCTTTCTGTCGTTTCCCCAAGGTGTCTGCAACATTGTGACGTATTTGTAGGCAGATCGTTGGAAGATTGACCATAAGAGACCACATTTACCACGTGTCCGCCCGGTGTCCTGCGCCGAAATTGGTGCGCAAAAGTCACCTGCCAGTATTTTTCCATGGGGCACAGAGAGAGAAGCAAGCTTCCACGAACTGCATGTCAATGAAGAGATATGTGAAAAAACACCTTGAGGATTGATTCCAAACAACGTTTGCCATGTTTCGGTCGATATTATGTAGTTAATCCGGAAAAAGTTTCACGTTGTAGGTGACTGCATTTTCGGTTCGTTTCGGTAGCCAGGCGCAATGTAGAAAACGGAACGATTTCTCCTACACACAGACGCTTTCAGGAAACACTGCGCATTTGGTATGTGGCTGGGAGTCTCCTCATTGAAAACATCAGAAGCTCTTCAAAGGTAAATGATTTTATTTATTTGGTTATCTGGCTTTTGTGAAAATGTTGCGTGCTACATGCTACACAAAATGCTATGCTAGCTTTGCATACTCTTACACAAATTAGTCAATTTCTATGGTTCAAAAGCATATTTTGAAAATCTGAGATGACAGTGTTGTTAAGAAAAGGCTAAGCTTGAGAGCAAACGCATTATTTTAATTTTATTTGCGATTTTCAGAAATCGTTAACGTTGCGTTATGCTAATGAGCCTGAGGCTTAGTCACAATCCCGGATCCGGGATGGGGAGTTTCAAGAGGTTAAGCGCTTATTTGGTGACGTGAATATATTCCATATAGATTTATCAACAAATAAAGAAAAAGTTTTAAATGTTTCACTATTTCTATTTTTATGAAATTCACTGAGAAGGATGGTCGTCCTCCCCTTCCTCCTCTGAGGAGCCTCCACATGTGTGTGATGGCCTGGTGGCTTTCACCTCACGCTCGCTGATTTAAAAGTCCATTTGGACCCCTGCCTACAATCACCATCTCTGTGTAACCGTGGAAACAGAGCCAGAGCTAATTAGTATGCATTATCAATTAACAAACTTAATAGCCGGCAGATTGATTAGATCCTTAGTTGTAGGGGCAGAACTGAGGCAAAACGCAAAATGAAAATCATCATACACACATGCTCACTCACAAACACGCACGCACACACACAGGCACTTTTGGCAGACGCACACACACATGAACGCACACACAGAGCACCTCACCACCTCCTCCTCACGTCACTAATTACTGTATACATATGGCAGAGAGTAGATTTGGAATGAGGTGCTGTGTTGTTTTAAATAAACCATAATGAGCCAGGCCTCCATGCTTAGTTTACCGCTGATTGTACTTTACTCTAATGAACGATGGCCCTACTCTCTCTCCCTCACACACGCACTATGCATATCACTATGCATATCCTCTCCTCAGTCAGATAGGGGTTAATGAATGATTAGGTCTAATAACGTTACAGTAGAAATTTGTGTTGACAACACCATGCATCACACAAAATGGCAACAACAGGCTGAAGATTAGCATGTTTTAATGGGGATCTAACCGTCAACACACAGTTGACACATTGTTGTCTTCTCATTATTATTTTTACCCGGCATCTTGACACTTTATTTGATAATTTGTACTGATGTGGTCATGTATTTTACTATGCACAAGATTTTGTAAAGAATTTCCTCCTTGGCTGAAAATCTATTTGTATCATCTTTTCTCACAGTCGCACACATTCCCACAGAGATATACATTATTTAAGAGCCGAAGCCATAACATTTTTTTTAATGAAACATTGAATTTGGCTTTCCTGCAATTAGCCCACAGAAACACATTAAACAACATATTCAAACATGTAAAAATAAACAATTAATCAAAGGAAGTTTGTTTTAAAGTGTCTATCGGGATATACGAAAGATCAGGAAATTATGTATATTTTTTGGGACCAATATAAAAATAACAATTGGCACTAAACTACTTGCATATACACTGATTGTACAAAACATTATGAGCACCTTCCTAATATTCAGTTTATCTGCCTTTTGCCCTCTGAACAACCTCCATTTTCCGGGGCATGGACTCAACAAGGTGTCGAAAGCATTCCATAGGGATGCTGGAAATACATAAATACTGTATTTGTATTTATTATGGATCCCCATTAGCTGCATCCAACGTAGCAGCTACTTCTCCTGAATGAAGGCAGTATATAAAAATGTTAAACCATTACAATACATTCACAGATTTCACATCAAACTATGTGCCATCAGGCCCCTACTTCACCATTCAACATATGTACAGCACAAAATCCATGTGTACATGTATGTATAATGTGTATGTTATTGTGTGTGTGTATGCATTTGTCTGTGACTATGTTTGTGTTGGTTCACAAGTCCCAGCTGTTCCAAAAGGTGTATTTGTATCTGTTTTTTATCTAACATTTCTGCTTGCATTATTTACTTGATGTGGAATAGAGTTCTATGTCGTCATGGCTCTATGTGGTAATGTGCACCTCCCATAGTCTATTCTGGACTTGGGGACTGTGAAGAGACCTCCTGTGGCATGGCTTGTGGGGTATGCATGGATGTCTGAGCTGTGCGCCATTAGTTCAAACAGATAGCTCGGTGCATTCAATTCTCATGAATGCACTTTGAGCCAGGAGAGACCCAGCCACATTTCATCTTCAATGCCTTTGCTGAAGGAAGAAGGTTTTCATTCAAATCTCACGATACATGGCCCCATTCATTCTTTCCTTTACACGGATCAGTCGTCCTGGTCCTTTGCAGAAAAACAGCCCCAAAGCATGATGTTTCCACCCCCATGCTTCACAGTAGGTATGGTGTTCTTTGGATGCAACTCAGCATTCTTTGTCCTCCAAACACGATGAGTTGAGTTTTTCCAAAAAGTTATATTTTGGTTTCATCTGACCATATGACATTCTCCAAATCTTCTTCTGGATCATCCAAATACTCTCGAGCAAACTTCAGACGGGCCTGGACATGTACTGGCTTAACCTCTAGCGTTGAGCAATCCCGTATCCAGGAGCGTAATCATAGCCTCAAGCTTATTACCATAACGCAACATTTCCTATTCATAAAAATCGCAAATGAAATGAAATAAATATATTCAAACACAAGCTTAGCCTTTGGTTAACAACAATGTCATCTCAGATTTTCAAAATATGCTTTTCAACCAAAGCTACACAAGCATTTGTGTAAAAGTATTGATAGCCTACCATAGCATTAACTTCTTCGATATGGGGGGCACTCTTTTAATTTTTGGATAAAAACACGTTCCCGTTTTAAACAAGATATTTTGTCACGAAAGGATTCTCGACTATGCATATAATTGACAGCTTTGGAAAGAAAACACTCTGACGTTTCCAAAACTGCAAAGTTATTATCTGTGAGTGCCACAGAACTGATGCTACAGGCGAAAGCAATATGAAATTTCAAACAGGAAATGGCCCAGATTTTGTCGGCACTGTGTTCCAATGTCTCCTTACATGGCTGTGAATGTGCCAGGAATGAGCCTACACTTTCTGTCGTTTCCCCAAGGTGTCTGCAGCATTGTGACGTATTTGTAGGCATATCATTGGAAGATTGACCATAAGAGACTACATTTACCAGGTGCCCGCTTGGTGTCCTCCGTCAAAATTATTGCGTAATCTCCAACTGCGTGCATTTTACCATTTGCTTCATAGGAGAAAGTCAACTGCCACGAATGATTTATCATCGAATAGATATGTGAAAAACACATTGAGGATTGATTCTAAACGTTTGCCATGTTTCTGCGATATTATGGAGTTAATTTGGAAAAACGTTTGGCGTTGTAATGACTGAATTTTCTTTTTTTTTCTTAGCCAAACGTGAGGAACAAAATGAAGCAATTTCTCCTACACAAATAATATTTTTGGAAAAACTGAACATTTGCTATCTAACTGATAGTCTCCTCATTGAAAACATCCGAAGTTCTTCAAAATTAAATGATTTTATTTGAATGCTTTTCTTGTTTTTGTGAAAATGTTGCCTGCTGAATGCTAAGCTAATGCTATGCTAGCTATCAATACTCTTACACAAATGCTTGTGTAGCTATGGTTGAAAAGCATATTTTGAAAATCTGAGATGACAGTGTTGTTAACAAAAGGCTAAGCTTGTGAGTGAATATATTTCTTTCATTTCACTTGCGATTTTCATGAATAGTTAATGTTGCGTTATGGTAATGAGCTTGAGGCTATGATTACGCTCCCGGATACGGGATTGCTCGACGCAAGAAGTTAAGCCGAGCATTATTTATGACAACATTTTGTTGAGGTTCAGAGTTTAGTGAATTATTTGTCCCAAACACAATGCTTTCAGTTTTAGAAATATTTAGGACTAACTTATTCCTTGCCAGTGTTGCAGTCATTACAGTCGTTGTAGTAGCTGACATGTATAGTGTTGAGTCATCCGCAAACATAGACACTGGCTTGTCATTAGTAAAGATTGAAAAAAGTAATGGGCCTAGACAGCTGCACTGGGGAATTCCGGATTCTACCTGCATTGTGTTGGAGATGCTTCCATTAGAGACCCCTTCTGGGTTTTGATAGACCGGTAACTATTTATCCACAATATAGCAGGGGGGTTAAAGCCATGATACATACTACGTTTTTCCAGCAGCAGACTATGATTGATAATGTCAAAAGCAGCACTGAAGTCTAACAAAAAAGCCCCCCCAATATTTAAAGAGTTATCATCTCCCGAATTAAACTCTAAAGGTCTTTACCTATCACATCCATAAAACAGTCAACGTATTAATCATCACCTCTTCCATATCATCATTCTAAACAGTTGTAACCTCATACATCTGCAATAAACCCAGCCTCATTCATAATTCAGTACTACGCAAATGTGTTTAATTATTTATTTACTAGCTAACTACTGTAAATAATAACACAGACTAAACATACACCCTTTACATGGGACAAAATTCCCTAGTGGACTGACAATATATGGGGTCTTAAACACAACAAATGAAGAGCATTGGGGAAGAGAGAGAGAGACAAAGGGACACTTATCGTGGATACATTTTAGAACTATTCTCACATTAACTTCTTTCGAATCATTGGGACTCTAGCGTCCCACCTCGACAACATCTGGTGAAATTGCACAGCGCGAAAATCAAAATACAAAAGTAGTAATATCAAACATTCATAAAAATACAAGTGTTATACACCATTCTTTAGCTTAGAATCTCGGAAATCGAACCGCTTTGTCCGATTTACAATAGGCTTTACGGCGAAAGCATAGCATTTGATCGTCTGAGGACAGCGCCTGACCCACTTCCTGCATTAACATGAATTCATAACCTGCACAGGTGTCAGAAAATTCAAAAATAGCGATAAAATGAATGTAAACTTCGACCAAACAATTCAAACGTTTCTAATCCAACCTCAGGTACCCTAATATGTAAATAATCAATCAAATTTAAGACGGAATATACTGTGTTCAATACCGGAGAAAAAGAACGAGGAGTGTGCACTGCTTCACGTGTGAGTCCTTCTGAGGGATACTTCGAAATAATACAAATACTTCATTTTTCAATAAACAAGCATGAAACAATTTCTAAAGACTGTTGACATGTAGTGGAAGCCATAGGAATCTGGGTCATAATTATTAGACTTTCCCATAGAAAGCATTGAAAAGTCCAATTAAGAAAGGATTCCTGGATGGATTGTCCTCGGGGTTCGGCCTGCCAAATCAGTTGTGTTATACTCACAGACATTATTTTAACAGTTGTATATCCTTTAGAGTGTTTTCTATCCAATACTACCATGCATATGCATATCCATATAAAAATAGTGTCTGTGAGTGTAACAGAACTGATTTGGCAGGAGAAAGCCTGAGTAAGATCCATTCAGGAAGTATATATTTTTTTGATTTTTTAGTTTTCTATTCAATGCCATGACAGTATCTATTGACTTAGGACTCAATTTGCAGTTCCTATGCCTTCCACCCAATGTCAACAGTCTTTAGAAATTGTTTCAGGCTTGTATTCTTATAAATGAGGGAGTAGGACCAGTCTGAATGAGTGGACCCTCACGTGTCACAGAGCTTTTTCATGGGCAATCCCGAGAGAGTGCATTTCTTGTTTACCTTATATTGATGATGTTATTGTCCGGTTGAAATATTATATTATAGATCATTTAGGCTAAAAACAACCTGAGCATTGAATAGAAACATTGTTTGACATGTTTCATGAACTTTACAGATACAATTTGGATTTTTTTTGTTTGCCTGTTTTGACTGCATTTGAGCCTGTGGATTACTGAAGAAAACACGCCAACAAAACTGAGCGTTTTGGATAGAGAGACTTTATCAAACAAAAGGAACATTTTTTGTCATGTTTTGTAATGCTTCTGCTTGGCTGGTTACTATTTGTAATAATTTGTCAACTGGGCTATGTTCAGGGCTAGATATGCTTTCGCCGAAAAGCATTTTATAAATCTGACACCGTGGTTGGATTAACAAGAAATTAATCTTTAAACCTATGTAAAATATGTTTTGTTTTCTGAATATTTATAATGAGCATTTCTGTATTTGAATTTGGCGCTCTGCAATCTCACTGGATGTTGGCCCCTAGAGAGGGTAATGCAACCGCTGTGTCAGATTTCTAAAAAACTTTATGGAAAAAGCATAATCTGAGAACGGCGCTCAGAACCCAAAAAAAGCCAGAGGAATATCCGCCATTTTGGAATCAACAAAGTTAGGAACAACACCATAAATATTCACTTACCTTTGATGATCTTCATCAGAATGCACTCCCAAGAATCCCAGTTCGACAATAAATAACTGATTTGTTCCATAAAGTTCCATCATTTATGTCCAAATAGCAACTTGTTGTTTAGCGTGTTCAGCCCAGTAATCCATCTTCATGAGGTGCGAGCATTTCATTCAGACAAAAAGTAAAAAGGTTCCCTTACAGTCCTTTAGAAACATGTCAAACGATGTATGGAATCAATCGTTAGGAACATCAATAATGTTCCAACCGGAGAATTCCTGTCTTCAGAAAAAGCACTGGAACGCGATGTAACTCTGTCGGGAGCGCGCTTCATGAGACCGAGGCTCTCTGCCAGACCACTGACTCAAACAGGTCTCATGAGCCCCTCCTTTATAGTAGAATCCTCATTCAAGTTTCAAAAGACAGTTGACATCTAGTGGAAGCCCTAGGAAGTGCAACCTCATCCATATCTCAATGTGTACTCGGTAGGCAAAGCTTTGAAAAACTACAAACCTCAGATGTCCCACTTCCTGGTTGGATTTTTCTCAGGTTTTCGCCTGCCATATGAGTTCTGTTATACTCACAGACATCATTGAAACCGTTTTAGAAACACCAGAGTGTTTTCTATCCAATACTATTAATAATATGCATATATTCGCATTTTAGCATATACTGCCCCCACTCCCAAAAAGGTTAAGTCACTCTGAATAAGAGCGTCTGCTAAATTACTAAAATGTAAGCTAATTCTACGTATGTTTTTTTCTACTAAAAGTGTCAAATTGAAAGCTGTAGAGAAAGACTCATGTGAAGGCAAATTACAGAGGAACTTCTTGATGCTTATAAAGCCTTTAAGTCTGAATGGCATACCAGTTGAGATATGTTAAACCTTTTTTGATGTACTCACAGGTCCGCTATTAACATGTTTTAACCACTCATATAAAAATTGTAGACTATCAGATACAAAGGTCTGATTTCACTATTACTGAAACAGGACCCAGGTGGTAAATATAAAGATCCAGTCCACCAACAAAACGGGAAGCCCCTAACACTTCAGTGTTGTAATGCAAAGAATCTAGCAAAATGCATAGCGCATAAAATTAAAAAGGTGTCGGATATTATTCATCAAAATCAGACAGGTTGTGACGATGCATTGGAGATAATATACTGGAAACAGAACACTAAGATACATCTGAGAAACCAGGCCAGGTATTCATAGTTGACTTTGAACAGGCCTTTGAACAAGGAAGACTAGAATTTATATGTAAATGCCTGGACTATTTTAATTTTGGAGAATCTCTTTTACAAATGGGTTAAAGTTATGTATAGTAACCCTAGGTGTAAAATAGTAATGGCTACTTCTTAGAAAGTATAAAACTGTCAAGAGGAGAGAAACAAGGTTGTCCATTATTGGCATATATATTTATTTTGGGTATCGAAATGTTAGCTTTTAAAATTAGATCCAACTATAATTTCAAGAGGCTAGAAATCCAGGGCTTTAAACAAAGTTGTCATTGTATGCTGACGAGTCATATTTTATTTTAAATCTGCAATTTGTATCCCTGCACAGCCTCATAGAGGATCTAGATAGTTTATCTAACCTCTATGGATTACAACCTAACTAAGTATACCATATTACGTATTGGATAGCAAAAATTTTTTTTTTACATTACTGTGTAGTTTACCAATAAAATGGTCTGAAGGTGAAGTGCACATATTCGGTATTCATATCCCGAATGAAAGAAACGATCTCACTACAATACATTTAGCGAAAATAGATAATATTGTGCTACCATGGAAAGGTATTAAATACCTGTCTATTTGTGGAAAAATCATCCTGATCAATTCTTAGTGATATCCCAGTTTACCTTTTTACCTATGCCTACAATGAACAACTTTTTTTCAATTATATGATCAGAAAAACACTCCACTATTTTTGGAATGGCAAGACAGACAAAATAGAACAGGTATATTTATATAATTAATTCAGAGGGCTGAAATTATGAAAAATTAAAGCATTGACCCTCTTTCTGAAGGCACCAGTCATACAAAATTGGACATAAATCCAAACAAATATTTCAACAAATATTATGGTTAAACTCAAATATACTAATTGATAAAAAAACAACATTATTTGCAGAAAAATAGGACTGGTGGAGTTGTGTCACACATGCAGTTAACATAATTATATGGACATGTCTGCTCTATCCAAAATTACAACCAACTGATTGCAGCATTACCACAAAAATGGAGGAGGCAGAAGTGGAAGGGAGAGAAGGTAAGGAATTTGTCTGCCGGCATTACATTAAAGACCTACATTTGTTAAAGAAAATTGTGATAAATAAAGTTTACCAGTTGAGTTAAAGGACAAAAAATGTAAAGCTGCGCCATACAGGTTGCAAAATAGTTGAGAAGATATTTTCTATGTGCTGATTCCATGGAACATGGTTTATGAACTGATAAACAAACCAATGCTGGATTCAAAATCAAGAGTTTTTCAATTTCAATTATTACACAAATTCTTGCAACCAACAGGATGTTATGTACAGTGGGGCAGAAAAAGTATTTACTCAGCCCCCAATTGTGCAAGTTCTCCCACTTAAAAAGATGGGAGAGGCCTGTAATTTTCATCATAGGTACACTTCACCTATGACAGACAAAATTAGAAAAAAAATCCAGAAAATCACATTGTAGGATTTTTTATGAATTCATTTGCAAATTATGGTGGAAAATAAGTGCTAGCAGTGTTTTGCTTGGCGCAACAGAGTTTGGGCAGCCATTGCCTTTCCCTCTCCTACTGAAAAAGACAGTTGCGGTTGATATATTATCGATTATATATTTTAAAAACAACCTGAGGATTGATTATAAAAATCATTTGACATGGTTCTGTGGACATTACAGATACTATTTGGAATTTGTCTGCGTTGTCGTGACCGCTCTTTCCTGTGGATTTCTGAACATAACGAGCAAAACAAACGGAAGTATTTTGGATATAAAAATAATCTTAATGGAACAAAAGGAACATTTATTGTGTAACTGGGAGTCTCGTGAGTGAAAACATCCGAAGATCATCAAAGGTAAACAATTAATTTGATTGCTTTTCTGATTTGTGTCCAAGCTACTTGATGATAGGTGTTCATAATGTTTTGTTGAGCGATCGATAAATTTACACAAACGCTTGGATTGCTTTCGCTGTAAAGCATATTGTGGATTAAGCATACAGGTGGATTAACAAAAGGCTAAGGTATGTTTTGCTATATTGCACTTGTGATTTCATGAGTATAAATATTTTTAGTAATATTATTTGAATGTGGCGCTATGCAATTCAGCGGTTGTTGATGACAATTTTCCCGCTATGGGTAGCATCAAGAAGTTTAAGGGAGGGGTGGGTAGGTTTAGGGGAAAATAACAAAGATGGAAAAAATATCTTTAAAAATAAATTACATTCAGAATTAGATATAATGCCGACATTTACATTGATAAAACCCACAATGTATCTGGAGTATTAATGCTGATCAACCCCCCCACCACCCAAACATTAAATAAATAACCAGTACATAAACCCTCTCAAACTTTTTCAGTTTGCAGTTGGCCGTCAAAATTGCAATGATTAAATGGGCCGTTCTGCATGCTTGTCCCGACCCACATTTTGACAACTGAATGAAGACTTGCCTGCACACCCATTTGACCTATGTCAAATACATTTGATTGACAACTAAGAGATATGCTAACTGTGGATGACAGTCATTCAAGTTAAGCATAGATAACGAAGGAATTAACATTTCTTGTTAACTAACCAAATGACACGTAGCCACAGAAAAATGATATAGGGGGGGATTTGGCAACCTAACCCCAGTCGTCCATTTAAAACATTCTCCCATTGACAACATCCTCCCAGCAGCTAGCTAACCTTAGACTCCATGATTTAAGCTAGCTAAATAAATAGCTACCTAAATAGATAAGCTAGCCTATTAACCAAATTATGACTGACTTTGTGTTCATCGCCCTTGCTAGTTTGACTCTATTGGCATTCCTAGCCTTAGTTACATTTGTCAGTTTTTGTCCAAAGTATTGAGTCATTGAAACTGAAACAATGCATCCCGAATGGCTTGAGGAAGCAAACAATGCACCAGGCCAGCTGTGATTTGCAGCCTGATTTACAGGTGAATTATATGAATCATGCATTGAACTGCATCCATCTATTCTGCCAACAATTCCTTACTCTACGTCATGGAATTTTGAATTAAATAGGACCTCTTTTTAAAACATCTTATAGCACAAACTTGGAATTTTATATTTTTGACAGATATGATTATCTGTTTGTTTCATATCTGCAAAGTAGTTAAAAACACTGTTAGATCCACATTAATAAAAGGAAAAGGGCTGTTGTAATGTCGATTGAGGGTGGGGTGCATGTGCCTGGATAACATCTCTGTTAAGTTATTTTGTGTTAAAAGAAACCACAAATGATTTTTGCATGTGTTTTTGTTATGACATGTAGTGGCTATAGCAGTCTCTTCTCTCAGTTTTCGTACACATCACACACACAGTCCCAGCGTACAAACAGGATAAAGCTATATTTCTCCAGGCTCACTGCTCTACCATTGGAGGGGGATCTAATAGAGGGGATCTAATAGGTCACTGAACACATATATCAGAGCTCTTCAGTGGCCCTCTTTAACAACCCACACATACATGGTATGCCTATGGATGAATTGGACACACACACACACACACACACACACACACACACACACACACACACACACACACACACACACACACACACACAATTGATTTCAGGGTGAGGGCTGTGTTTGGATCTGATGCTGTGGATTGTGTGTGTGTGTGTGTGTGTGTGTGTGTGTGTGTGTGTGTGTGTGTGTGTGTGTGTGTGTGTGTGTGTGTGTGTGTTTAGGTGTGTGTTAAGGTGCACCTGATATGTACTGTATGTACTACTTCCATTACTATAATAGTTACAGTTCATATAAGGAAATCAGTCAATTTAAATAAATAATATATTGATTTCACTGACTGGGCATGGGCACAGCCACAGGCTCACCCACTTGGGAGCCAGGCCCAGCCAATCAGAATGAGTTTTCCCCACAACTCAAGGAAATACAATTGAGCTTGTCCGTGAGAAAAATGTGTCTGAAGTGAACGGTCACATTTTCTTTGCTTGTCTTATTATATTTTTCCAGTTCACATTTTAAGGTTTCCACACAGTGGTTCAGATTATTAATTCCTCCAGCTGTCCGGGTGGCTGGTCTCATAGGAGAAATTGTGTCCTTTATTACCAATTACACAGAACACTTAGCTTTCTCAATATAAATTAGCGCTTTGTGCTAAAGCATAATTAAGCCACATAGTCCACTCTGAATGAATATTCTAATATAAATGTAAAGGTGCACTATGCAGGAATCGCTCAGCCATTTCCTTCTTACTAAATTTCAGTTTGTAACAAACAAGCAAGTATATCATTGTACCAGCTACATCTCTGTGAACTATACTTTACATTACGCAAAATATTGTATTTTCAGATGCTTGAAGCTGGTGTACAAAAGTAAAAGTAAAAGATGCAAAAACTAAACTTAAGAACAGGAAGCATAGAAACAGTGCATTAAGAATAGCTCTACCGCCTGCTGGGCTATTTTCTCAAATAATTGTAAGGTATGCTTTCGCCGTAAAGCATTTTTGAAATCTGACACCGTGGTTGGATTCACAAGTTAGTATCTTAAATAGTTGTATCTTTTCTACATTTTTATAATGAGTATTTCTGTATTTGAATTTGGTGCTCTGCAATCTCACTGGATGTTGGCCAGGTGGGACGCTAGCATTCTACATAGCCTAGAGATGTTAACTTCTTGGTGACAGGGGGCAGTATTTTCACGTCCGGATGAAATTCATGCCAAATTCAACTGCCTGCTATTCATCCCCGGAAGATAAGATATGCATATTATTAGTATATTTGGATGAAAAACATTCTGACGTTTCTAAAACTGTTTGAATCATGTCTGTGAGTATAACAAAACTTATTTAGTAGGCAAAAACCCAAGGACAAACCATTACGATTTTTTTGCTTTTGAGGTCACTCTTTTCAATGAATTTTCATTGGGAATCCTTCTTGCAGTTCCTATCGCTTCCCCTGAATGTCTCTAGAAATTGGTTGAGATTTTTCCTTTGTGTAATGAAGAAGAAAGGCCATCTTGAACGAGGGTCACTTGAAGTGTACTGTTCGATAGAGGGACGTGACCTGAAAGCTAGCTACAGATTGTTTTCCTCCTGTATTGAACACAGATCATCCCATCTTCAATTTTATCAATTATTTGCGTTAAATACATAAAGTTGTATAACAAATGTAGTTTGAAATGGACATTTTGGATATAGATCGACGGAATTAATTGAACAAAAGGACCATTTGTGATGTTTATGGGACATATTGGAGTGCCAACAAAAGAGGCTTGTCAAAGGTAAGGCATGAATTATATTTTTATTTCTGCATTTTGTGTCGCGCCTGCAGGGTTGAAATATGCTTTTCTCTCTTTGTTTACGGAGGTGCTATCCTCAGATAATAGCATTGTTTGCTTTTGCCAAAAAGCCTTTTTGAAATCTGACATGTTGGCTGGATTCACAACAAGTGTAGCTTTAATTTGCTATCTTGCATGTGTGATTTAATGAAAGTTAGATTTTTATAGTAATTTATATGAATTTGGCGCTCTGAATTTTCTCTGCCTTTTGGCCAGGTGGGACGCGTCCCACATATCCCAGAGAGATTAACCTCTTGAAACTCTGGGGGCAGTATTTCACAGACAATATCTTTGCAGTTTTGGAAACGTCAGAGTGTTTTCTTTCCAAAGCTGTCAATTATATGCATAGTCAAGCATCTTTTGTGACAAAATATTTTGTTTAAAACGGGAACGTTTTTTATCCAATAATTTAAATAGCGCCCCCTATATCAAAGAAGTTAAGCACTAGCTGTCAGAGCAGCTCACAGACACTAGCTGTCAGAGCAGCTCACAGATTACTGCAGAGCAGCTCACAGGCTCCAGGGAGTATCCAGCCAGTACAGGTTGTGCAGGCTCGATGCTCGAGACCTCCAGTGCGCCTCCATGGTCCGGTCCATCCGGTGCCTCCTCCACGCACTAGGCCTTCTGTGGCAGCCCCACGCATCAGGCTGTCTCTCCGTCTCCTTCCTCCAGGTTCTCCCTATTGTCCGGCGCATCTATAGTCTCCCTCCTGTCCAGAGCCACCCTCCTGTCCGGAGCCGCCTGTCAGTCAGGAGCCGCCGGAGCTGCCCATTAGTCAGGAGCCGCCGGAGACGCCCGTCAGTCAGGAGCCGCCCTTCAGTCAGGAGCCGACCGTCAATCAGGAGCTGCCTGAGCCGCCCTTCACGCCGGCGCTGCCAGAGTCTCCAGTCTATTCGGGGCCCGCTGCAAGGGTCCTCAGTCCGAGGTCGGCAGTGAGGGTTGCCGCTCCAAAGGCGCCACTTAAGTGGGCCAAGACTATGATGGAGTGGGGTCCACGTCCCGCGCCAGAGCCGCCACCGCGGACAGATACCCACACAGACCCTCCCCTATGGGTTTAGGTTTTGTGGCTAGAGTCCACACCTTTGGGTGGGGGGGGGGGGGTACTGTCACTTTCTGACCTCAGTTCCTTGTTTATGTCTCTGTTTTAGTTTGCCAGGGCGTGAGATGGGGTGGGCATTCTATGTTTTGTATTTCTAGGTTTTGTATTTCTGTGTTTGGCCTGGTATGGTTCCCAATCAGAGGCAGCTGTCGATTGTTGTCTCTGATTGAGAACCATACTTAGGCAGCCTGTTTTCGCCCTTGAGTTGTGGGTAGTTGTTTTCTGTCTCTTGTCTCTGTACCAGACAGGACTGTTTCGTTTGATCCATTTTGTTCTTTTTGTTCTTGTGTTCAGTGTAATGAAAAGATCATGAACACGTACCACGCTGCACCTTGGTCCTCTCCTTCTTCCACCAACGACAACCATTACATGTTGTATGTGTCGAACTGCTTTGCTTTATCTTGGCCAGGTCGCAATTGTAAATGAGAACTTGTTCTCAACTTGCCTACCTTGTAAAGGTGAAATAAATAAAACAAATAAAACATTGGGTACATGTGACAGATAAAATTTGATTTGATTTGTGAATATATGCATACATCAGATATATTTTAAGCTTATTGGAAAACAACAGTTTTACCTGCATTAAGTACCAATTTCAGTTCAACAAAAATGTCTGCAAAGCAAAAAAGTCTTTGTAGTTCTGAAAGAGCCTTGTCAGCAAAGGGGCAAAAGAATACACAACAGTATTGTCCACATTCACCAGACAGATGGACGTTTAGAATACATTTAGAATCTAGAAAAGATCTAATCTTAGTGTTGAATTATAAAGATTATAAAATGTTTGCTAGGCAAGACAGTTTAGAGGTTGTGCTATAATTGTTCATGTCAAAGGGGTCCGCATCTATGTGGAGAGTGAGCACACTGGACACCCTTCCAGATCCTATTGATAGCACCTGAGATAATTTTCATGTAAAAAATGTGTCAATGATTCCATACCTTAAGAGAACATTTCGACATTCGCCATATGGTTAGTGAGACCAACCACATTGCAAATGTACGGTCCCTTACTAGACGTCCGAAAACGTTTGTAAAATTCACGGACGGCGTCGGGCGGTACGGCAGGGCCGGATCTTCCAGGAAGTCATCAAACGAACTCTCTCGGATATTCGGTTTCCATTTCATAAAATAATCAAATTTTGGTCATTTTTCCGCTGTCCCGGTATATCCCACAAGAGGGCATATGCAATCATATTGCAAATGAACAAAACATCACGAATCACGATGTGGCCTTATCTCCTAAATGGAAAATATTTTGAAGCCGAAACTTGGTGAGCATAGGTTTGGCATAATGGGCAGTTGGCCCTGAACAAGATGGCGTCTAGGCCTCAACGGATTTTGAGTTATGGCCATTTTTCTGGGATTAAAGGTCCAAAATGAAAATAGAGCAATAATTTTTCCGCTTCACGTCAAAGTCAAGGAACCTCCGGTGTCAATAAAAAAAGAGACAGCCATTTATCTATCGTCATTTAAGAGAAATCGTACAATGTCAAATTGGTGATGTTCAAAAATATATCTATTTTTTTAACAGTTACAGATCCAGTTGCAGTGTGTTCATACGAATCTTTTTAAAGTGTGCTTCGGAGCTCTGCGAGATTTCTGTGATTTTCTGAAATAACACACACTCACTAAACCCTCCGTAAATAAGTCAGTTCTTAACATAAAGACTTAAAACTCAAAATTCTATAATTGCCTACCCCAAGGAGGATATGTGTTCACTTTCAGCTTCCTGTGTAAACAGGAAGTGCCTTAAAAGGGTGTCATAGGTGCTGTTTTGAAGGGTTAAAAAGATCAGATCTTTTTTAAACTTCATATGTGTGATTAGGCAACCCCCATGAACTGTAAATCAGTCATTTCTCCCAACAGATGTCAAATAAAAGCTCTCACACACACACAAAGCAAGGATGGAGTGACAAAGTGCGGTGCTTAAAGACACAGAGAGCAGGCAATGGCATTACCATAATCTCTAGGCCGTGCCGAGTTCAACGAGATATCCCGTTTGACCGTAGCTCGCTCGGTCTAAGCGCAGCGACCATGAGTAAAGTAGGCCAGAAATGAAGCCTGCCCCCAACGTCATTTCCTTTTGGGTGACAGTGTGAGAACCGTTAGGGTGAGAAGCACAATTCGACTTCAGGTACGTTCATGAGGTCCTTCCAATCCGTGCAAGCCTAACCTTGACCGTGTGGCATTAACCCTTAACAGTAAATCTGTTTTTTTTATCTCACAGATTACAATGACATCTCTCCCCATATGAATACATTGCCTGCACCCCTAAATTCAAGCAACCGGAAGTGGTTAAAATCACCCTAAAAGTGTATATCCATACCCAACCTGCAATTTGATAGAAATAGTGCATTCGACCCTGTGTAAATCGGTCAGTTCTTATTAGCGCAAAGACTTAAAACTCAGGATTCTGTAAAAGCATAACCCAATGAGGATATCCTTTTACATATAGCTTCCTGTGCCAACCGGAAGTGACATAATTTGGTGTCACAGGGGCTGTTTCGAAGGGTTAAAAAAGTCAGAACTTTCCAAAACTTCATATGTGTGATTAGGCAACCCCCATGAACTGTAAATCAGTCATTTCTCCCATAAAATTTAAAAGAAAAAGTAAATCACACATACACACAGCTTGGAAGGAGGGACACATCGGGGTGCGGAGAGACATACACTGCCTGCATTAGTTAAACTTTTTCGAACTATTAAAACTTCTTCAGGATAGGGGGCAGCATTTCCACTTTTGGATAAATAGCGTGCACAATTTCAACTTCCTGCTAATCATGCCAGGAATATATTATATGCATATGATTAGTAGGTGTGGATAGAAAACACTCTGAAGTTTCTAAAACTGGTTCAATCATGTCTGTGACTATAACAGAACTTATGTAGCAGGCAAAACCCAGAGGAAAAACTGTTCAGATTCTTTTTTTTCTTCCTCTGACTGTTCCCTCAGTTGTCTTTGCCATGGGAAATTTGATAGCGACCATTTTACAGTTCCTACGACTTCCACAGGATATCACCAGTCTTTGGAATTGGGTTGGAGTTAATCATTGGTGCAACGAAGAAGAGTCACATCCTGGAACGATGTTACACTGTTGATAGTTACGCAAGTGGGAAAATGGTGCATGTTTTGTTTACTTGCTCTATTGAATACAGATTGCCCCGCCTACAATTTGATCGATTATTAACGTTTAAAAATACCTAAAGTTGTATTACAAAAGTAGTTTGAAACATTTTGGCAAAGTTTATAGGCAACCTTTGAAATGTTTTATAGTGACGTTGTGTTTTGGAAAGCTGATTTTGTACATTTTGGGTATACATGGATGGAATTAATCGAAAAAAAGGACCAATTGTGATGTTTATGGGACATATTGGAGTGCCAACAAATAAGCTCGTCAAAGGTAATGCATGTTTTATATTTTATTTCAGCGTCTTGTGTAGCGCCTGCTACGCTAGTTCTTTTGTTTACAACTGGTTCAGCTGGTTCAGGGGGGTGCATGCTATCAGATAATAGCTTCTCATGCTTTCGCCAAAAAGCATTTTTAAAATCTGATATGTTGGCTGGTTTCACAACGAGTGTAGCTTTAATTGAGTACCCTGCATGTGTAATTTAATGAAAGATTAACTTTTATCGCGTTTTATTAGAATTTGGCGCTATGCATTTCCCAAGGCTATTGGCCACTTGAGAAGGTAGCGTCTCACTATCCCCAAGAGGTTTTAAAGAACCGTCAGGCCTAGAGTTCCGAAACTTTAGAATCCTGTTCTAGACCTCAGGTCGATAGTGCGTGGGGAGTTACGTGGCTCTAGAAGGTTCTCGGACCGAGAAACAGCCTCGTACATTTGCAATAACTTCAATTCATTTTTGCATCACGAAAATGACGACATTTAGACATGTCCCAGAGTTGCAAGACTAGGTGCATTGTGACCGTCTCGGGCTATATAGACAAACCCCAACATTTCTGTCCGATAGCTCATTCAAGGACCCCGTAGCAAGGCATGGAAAAAAGTGGATTTTCATCACCAATTTGGGTCTTGCTAAACCACCAAATGACCTATCGAGCCGAAACTTGGGATTCGGGGTCGCCTCAGCTAGGCCTACACATAACGTCAGAACTGGACCCACAGCTAGAACGTAGCTATGTATTTTACATTTTTATTATGGTTTGAACAGAAGGCGTTGTGAATTTTGGGCCAGCTCTGAAGTATGTGATAGTTGGCTACTAAACGAGTTGGAAAAGTGGGTTTGGTGTCAGTTTGTATCAGTTTGGTGTCAGAATGATATCTAATTGACTGATGGACGGTGACTTGCTGGTGACTATTGTCCATTTGCAATATGTTTAAACAGTGAGGTTCTGAAATCAACCCTAACGAGCGATGGAGAGGTACCAGAATCACTGCCCAGCCATCCCGAGTTCATCGGCCAGTCAATTTCGCATTCATGCAGGATTTTTGAGCATGCCAAATTCTTAATGGTTAATGCCCATTGAAACATATTGCAAATGCACGTGCATTTGCAATATGATTCAATAGTGAAAAAACATCACCAAATGGACATGATGAAATCAACACAATGAGCGATGGAAAGGAGCAACTATCACTGCCCGGCCATCCTGTGTTCATCAGAGGCCAGTCAATCTTGCATTTCTGATGTCAAGTTCATGATGGTACATGGCAAAAGGATATAACATCCTGATTTGGCATTTTCAAATCTTTCATATTGCATTTGGATATTTCTTATGGCATTTGGCTCCAAAAAAAGTGACTTCCTTTTGACTTCCTATGAAATCATATTGCAAATTGACAAAACATATGCCTTATGCACAAGTTAAAAAAATGATAATATAAGTTGATATAAATATATTCTACAGTTCTTACACATGATTAATTGACAAAAATCGAAAGAATTTTGAAAAACGGTCCTGAAAGCACTTTACGGGTGTGTGAAGATTTTTTTTAAATTTCTGCTATTTTTGACTTTTGACTTCCTATGAAATCATACTGCAAATGGATAAAGCATATGCCTTATATACAAGTTTTGAAAAATGACGACAATAAAATTGGACAAAAGTACTTTCACACAGTTCTTACACGTGTAATTGACAAAAAAAATGTTTAAGGGGGTGATAAGTTTTAGATTTTTTTTCTCTCTTTCAAAAGTTTCAGAAGTGTTATTTGCCATATGGCATTTGCAATCAACTTTGAATGAAACGACACCGAATTGAGTGGTATTGGACACCGTGTATATGGTTTGTCCAGTGCCAATGACTTCCCATTCATTTTTGTCCATTTCAGGGGGGTGTTCCCTTACACAATTAATGGAACAGAAAGAGTCAGTATGGAAGGATCACTAAAAGCAGTCCAAGTGTATTTTGTTACCTCGCTCTTTAGCAGGGCGTCTAGCACATCACAAGCAGAGAGTTATTGAAATGAAAACAAAGATTCACTAGAAGTTGACAGGTCTTCTATCATGCCAACTACAGGCTGCTGGAGGGACGAGCTGTTGATTTACTGACCAGGGTCAATTAAACCACAATTTTATTCAAATTCAAAGCCTGTAGACTTAACATGTTTTATAAAAATCATCATTTACCAATTTTTTCTCAAAAAAGATTTTAGAACCTGATACAACTTCATTAGGCAGGGAGAGAGATTAATTTCCATGCTTTAGTCCATTAACTGTTTCTCCAAATTTGGGAAGATAATTCTGCTTTGGAAGTTGATAAACTTGTATCCTCAATTTTGAGTAAATGGCCTCTGAATGTTTTTGTACCTACTAGAGAGCTCTCCTTTGTCTACACCCATTCAGCATTGTTCCACCCCCTCTTAACCTCTTGAACCTCTGGGGGCAGTATTTCATTTTTGGATGAAAAACGTTCCCGTTTTAAACAAGATATTTTGTCACGAAAAGATGCTCGACTATGCATATAATTGAAAGCTTTGGAAAGTAAACACTCTGACGTTTCCAAAACTGCAAAGATATTGGCTGTGAGTGCCCCAGAACTAATGCTACAGGCGAAACCAAGATGAAATTTCATACAGGAAGTAAGCCAGATTTTGGAGGTGCTGTGTTCCAATGTCTCCTTATATGGCTGTGAATGCGCAAGGAATGAGCCTACACTTTCCGTCGTTTTCCCAAGGTGTTTGCAGCATTGTGGCGTATTTGTAGGCATATCATTGGAAGATTGACCATAAGAGACTACATTTACCAGGTGTCCGCTCTGTGTCCTCCGTCGAAACTATTGCGTAATCTCCAGGTGCATGCACGTTTCCATTTGGTTCAGAAGAGAAAGTCAACTGCCCCGAATTATTTATCATTGAAAGATATGTGAAAAACACCTTGAGGCTTGATTCTAAACAACGTTTGCCATGTTTCTGTCGATATTATGGAGTTAATTTGGAAAAAAGTTTGCGTTGTAATGACTGAATTTTCATTTTTTTTCTTAGCCAAACGTGATGAACAAAACGGAGCGATTTCTCCTACACAAATAATCTAATGCTAGGCTTAATGCTATGCTAGCTATCAATACTCTTACACAAATGCTTGTGTAGCTATGGTGGAAAAGCATTTCTTGAAAATCTGAGATGTCAGTGTTGTTAACCAAAGGCTAAGCTTGTGAGCCATTATATTTATTTCATTTCATTTGCAATTTTCATGAATAGTTAACGTTGCGTTATGGTAATGGGCTTGAGGCTATAATTACGCTCCCGGATACGGGATTGCTCGTCGCAACAGGTTAAGCTCTAGCACCACCCATCTCTTTAAGGATTTACATGTGAGGTCACGTGCTAAAAAGTGAGCTGTGTAGTAAAGATTAACACTAAAAGTGGTAAGAGTAGTAGCCTACAATAAGGAAAAATTCCAGGTAAACAGAAAGTGTCCAGTATTTTATAAATATTAGATGACGCTTACCCAGACACACTTGTTTAAATTGATGTGTATTGTGAGAGAAATGCTATAGACCCCAGCCACATCTTGCTAAGTGGATGGGTCTCTAGAGAAGGTGTAAACAGTACAGCTAAATGGTTACTTGCATAGTAGCAATATCAGAAACAGATAGTATCAATACAAAGAAAATAATATAGAGTATGTACAATAACAATATCAATAACAATATCAGTGATAGACCTGTATGCATCTTACTACCTCATCTATCAGGGGTAAAGTGGCTGAGCAGCGGGATAAAAATAAATAATAGTAGCAGCAACGTATGGCGTGTGTGTTAGGAGAGTCATTTGAAAAGAGGCACTGCAGATAGTGCTGATGACTGGGAACTCGCCCCCATTGATGAACTGGTCTGTCCAAACCAGGCATCAACAAGGTAATTTATATTCGGAGAGCCTATTTCTGTCCTGCCTTTGACTTTGGTGCAGGGCATGTGATATCCATAGCCTCTTCGATTCCCTGATCTTTTCAAAAAGATACATTTGTCGAGCTGAGTCAAGTCCAGGTGGTGGTTGTACAGGCATCTATGGTAGGAAGGACGTCAGTGTTTGTGCAGCATCTGAAACCTGGTCCCGACTGAGTACGAACTTTCCTTGGTGACAACAACACCAGGCTCAAGATCAACGAAGATCAATAGAAGTAGTGCCAATCATGTTGGAGGTGTATTTTTTTCACATACCAAGTGTTGTCATCAATTCCTTGTAGAGATGCCACACCGCTGCTTTGTCACATGGGATGGCAGAAGCTTTCCACCAAGTGTTTGTGTCCTGGGTGGCATCCTGGTAAATCTACTGGATTATCCTCTATGTAGTTGTTGATGAAGTTCACAGCTCAATGCAAGTCCTCATGCTTCAGGTGCAACCTGTGCTTGCTTGGGCAAGCTCTCTTTTTGATGCAGGCATTAGACCACTCTCCTTGAGAGAGGTCTAACTATACAACTGAATGCATTCATTTTTTGAGTCATCACTGCAAGCCATCATGACTCTCAAAAGCCGTGACAGCCACTGTTTACTTCTGAAGATAACTTTAGCGCTGCGCTAAAAATCCGAATCAAAATCAACACAAGCCTTCAAAGGTATGTAATGACACATGATATAAACTCTTTATAGTGTTTTATTTACATTTTAGAGGTGATAAGTTGGACAGATTGGGTGAAAAAAGCAGCCTCCCCACACGCCATATCCCCCCTTTCACTATCATGCAGTAGGTTTCACTTCCCCATCCGCCATTTTTAAAAAGGCCTTCTTCAATCATGCAGAGATGGGCAGCATGAAGGTACTCGTCATTGATTTTGCTAAAAGAGGGAGAAATTGTGCTTTACAATGGTATATTACAGTTGATCTGGAAGTATTACGTTGTTTGGCCACTAAAATAAGGTTGATTGTACAGAACAGCGTGATGTACAAAAATGTGTTGGTTTGTAGTAACGATATCTATTTTTCATACGGTGGTTGCGCAACTAAACGTTTTCAGATTATGGTGCGGGACTTAGATCTAATTTGTGGTTTAGTACGGTACCCTGTGTCACTACTTCATTGCTCCAGATCAGCGCGAGGGGGAGTTAGAGCACTGATTATGCTTTTGGGTACCAAGGCACTACTGTGTCTCTAACTGACAATGAATAGGAGACATAAACCAAATAGAAATTGATAATTAAGCACGACTTCAAAATTGAATTTCAGTGAACTGAATGATGATGAAAAAGGTGATTGAATTTAGAACAACAGTGTAAGAATTGCTATTCTTCCCACACGCATACCTGGAAAAATACACTTATTTTTTGTTACTACTCATCAGTATTACTTACTAAAACTGTTGTTACACTAAGGTTTTCATTCTAAGAGAAACTTAGACTACAATTACGGTGCGGAAATGTTAAGATTATATTGCTCTTTTGCTCTGTAGTACTGTTGCCTACTCCCTACCAGTCACGTTGTACAGCGGTCTACGACACTGCAGTTGCTACAGATGCTGGTTCAATACCCGTGCCGGCCCGAATCGGGAGAGCCATGAGGCGACGGTAGGCGTTTGGTTTCTCTCCATCTAAAAATAAATAATTCTAAATAACGAACAGGCTTTATTTACAAATTAATAAGAATGTCTCATCCCATGTTATAAGAATGGCCTTTTTCCACGTGACGTTATTTGAAAATGAAATAATCTCCAAAATATTGTTACATTTTTAAACAAAGCAATTATTTTTATTATTATTAATTAAGAAGAAGAATTATATAAAAGCTCCTGAGATATTCTCACAGATATATTATTAACCATGTTTTTCACAAGCATAGCAGGCTGTGAATTCTGCAAACAACATTTCTAGGATGGGCTATTAGCAGAACGATATATATAGGTCATATTGGTCATGGCTCCCGAGTGGCGCACAATGGGATTGCCTCTGAGATAGTGGTGGGTGCACAACATTCAAGGCATGAGGGCAGGGGGCATGGGACAGGCTGCAGAGCAGCACACAGAAGACAGATCTAGCCCATGGGGAAGGGAGGAGGAGGAAGGGGGGAAGGGGGTGGACCCCCACCCCACCAGGTAGCACACTTTAAGGGGCATTGCACTAGAAACGACGCTGACTAGGGAAACGTTACCGTTGTTCTTAGTGCCCGTCTGCTCGTTCAAACTAAAACAATGTAACTAATAATGGCGCAAAAAATGCCCCCTCGATATGAATTCGGAGGGCAGATATTAAATATTAAAGCATTAGACGTCTCACTAAAGGCGTCAGTCAAAAGTTATACTTTAATTCAAAACTGGATTTAACTAAAACTGACATTGAAAGCGCACATTTTTAAATACCAAACTCTAAAAGTAATTGGAAAGGTAGATACAAATTCGTTGTGACATTGCGGATACGATAAAGAATGTACACAAGATGAGGTATTTTAAAAACAGGTTTTATAACACTTCTTTTTCACAAGTATACTGTAGCAGGTGTAGCCTTATTACCTACAGAAAATCCCCCAACTGGCAATGTATTCGATGCTTAAGTATGCTAAAGTGTAACATTTCTAAATTAAAACAGCAGTACAGTATTTCTACATCAACATCTTTATGCTTTTGTAAATAAAATAAGAAGAAAAAAGACATTGAAAAAGAAAGATGTTTATTTAAATTGGGGTCATAGGCGCTGTTTTGAAGGTCACATCTTTCCAAAATGTCATATGTGTGATTAGACAACCCTCATGACACAGTACATATTAGAAAAGCAGGTTTTTATCTGTTTTTGTTTGCCCTTTTTGGAAGACTTACAAGTTCCATCTAGGTAGTGCTATGTATCCATTTGTAGTCTAGATTGAATATATTTCCAGATTATGGTTGGGGAAATATAAAGAGCAACACACACGAAGAGCAGCTGTCTCTGACATTTTGGGGGTAAGATATTGAAATCTAGAAAGGTGTTTGTAACGGTTCTCGTCTGGTGAAGGAGAAGCGGACCAAAATGCAGCGTGGTATTTTTGAGACATGTTTAATGACGATGAAAAACGAACAATACAAACAACAAACGGAACGTGAAAACCTATACAGCCTATCTGGCGACAACAAACACAGAGACAGGAACAATCACCCACGAAATACTCAAAGAATATGGCTGCCTAAATATGGTTCCCAATCAGAGACAACGATAAACACCTGCCTCTGATTGAGAACCACTCCAGACAGCCATAGACTATGCTAGATACCCCCACTAAGCCACACACCCAATACCTAACAAAACCCCAAGACAAAACACACCACAATAAACCCATGTCACACCCTGGCCTGACCAAATAAATAAAGACAAACACAATAAACTTCAACCAGGGCGTGACAGAACCCCCCCCTAATGTGCGGACTCCCGGACGCACACCAAAACCATAGGGGAGGGTCCGGGTGGGCGTCTGTCCATGGTGGCGGCTCCGGCGCAGGACATGGACCCCACTCTATCAATGTCTTAGTACCTCCTCCTCGCGTCCTTGGATAGTCCACCCTCGCCGCCGACCATGGCCTAGTAGTCCTCACCCAGAACCCCACTGGACTGAGGGGCAGCTCGGGACTGAGGGGCAGCTCGGGACTGAGGCAGCTCGGGACAGAGGGGAAGCTCAGCACTGAGAGGAGGCTCAGTACTGATGGGAAGCTCAGCACTGAGAGGAAGCCCAGCACTGAGAGGAAGCTCAGCACTGAGAGGAAGCTCAGCACTGAGAGGAAGCTCAGGCAGGTAGTTGGATCCGGCAGATCCTGGCTGGCTGGCGGATCTGGAAGAGTCTGGTTGACTGGCAGATCTGGAAGAGTCTGGCAGATCTGGAAGAGTCTGGCTGACTGGCAGATCTGGAAGAGTCTGGCTGACTGCAGATCTGGAAGAGTCTGGCTGACTGGCAGTTCTGAAAGAGTCTGGCTGACTGGCGGATCTGAAAGAGTCTGGCTGACTGGCAGATCTGAAAGAGTCTGGCTGACTGGCAGATCTGGAAGAGTCTGGCTGACTGGCAGATCTGGAAGAGTCTGGCTGACTGGCGGATCTGAAGAGTCTGGCTGACTGGCAGATCTGGAAGAGTCTGGCTGACTTGTGGATCCTGGCAGACTGACGGATCTGGCTGCTCCATGCTGACTGGCGGCTCTGGCTGCTCCATGCTGACTGGCAGCTCTGGCTGCTCCATGCAGACTGACAGCTTGGCGGCTTCTTGCAGACTGGCAGCTCTGGCGGCTCCTTGCAGACTGGCAGCTCCTTGCAGACTGGCAGCTCCTTGCAGACTGGCAGCTCCTTGCAGACTGGCAGCTCTGGCTGCTCCATGCAGATTGACAGCTCTGGCTGCTCCATGCAGACTGACAGCTCTGGCTGCTCCATGCAGACTGAGAGTGCTGTCAAAGGACATGCAAGGCTAGGGAGGTGCACAGGAGGCCTGGTGCGTGAGGCTGGCACCATCTTCACCAGCCGACTAACACGCACCTCAGGACGAGTATGGAGCGCTGACCCAGGTGCCATCAAATCCCCGACATGCTCCGTCGGGCGAATTCCATGCTTAAAACACCAACACAGCAACTCCCTCATTTCTCTCTCCTCCAATTTCCCCATTAACTCCTTCACAGTCTCTGCTTCGCTCACCTCCAACACCAGCTCTGGTTCTGGTCTCCTCCTTGGCTCCTCACGATAAACAGGGAGAGTTGGCTCAGGTCAGACTCCTGACTTTGCCACACTCTCCCTGAGCCCCCCCCCCCCAAAACATTTTTGGGGCTGACTCTCGGGCTTCCATCCGCTTCGCCGTGCTGCCTCCTCATACCGGCGCCACTCCGCTTTGACCGCCTCCAGTTCTTCTTTGCGGCGGCGATATTCTCCAGGCTGGTCCCAAGGTCCTTCTCCGAACAATTCGTCCTCCCATGTCCATTCCTCTCTTTGTTGCTCCTGCTGTTGCCTGTTACCACGCCGCTTGGTCCCGTTGTGGTGGGTGATTTTGTAACGGTTCTCGTCTGGTGAAGGAGAAGCGGACCAAAATGCAGCGTGGTATTTTTGAGACATGTTTAATGATGATGAAAAACGAACAATACAAAACAACAAACGGACCGTGAAAACCTATACAGCCTATCTGGTGACAACAAACACAGAGACAGGAACAATCACCCACGAAATACTCAAAGAATATGGCTGCCTAAATATGGTTCCCAATCAGAGACAACGATAAACACCTGCCTCTGACTGAGAACCACTCCAGACAGCCATAGACCTATGCTAGATACCCCCACTAAGCCACACACCCAATACCTAACAAAACCCCAAGACAAAACACACCACAATAAACCCATGTCACACCCTGGCCTGACCAAATAAATAAAGACAAACACAATAAACTTCGACCAGGGCGTGACAGTGTTTAGGACAAGGCCCAAAAGGAATCCTGACCTAAATTTGAGGTGCAACCACAGGAACGTTTCTAAAGACAGATTGATATGGCAATTATAACCCACATAGGCATCAGTTTGAATTTAGGCCAGCAGGCAATGTATTCCTATGGGGAGAGATGTCAATGTCAACTGTCAGAAGAAATACTCCCTGTTTTCACTATTAAGGGTTAATTCCACATGGTCAAGGGTAGGCTTGGGCAGACCGGGAGGACCGTAGGAATGTGGTTGAATTGTGTTTCTAGCCTCAATAATTCCGCTGCTGTCACCCAAAAGTACCAAAAATGTAGGTCAGGCTTCATTTTGGGCCTACCTTTTTGCACGGTTGGGACTATGGTGATGCCATTTGTTTCCCTTTCTGTGATGATTTCAGCCTGCACGTGTGTTAATTTCAGCCTTATTCGATGGCAAAGTTCCAACTTCCCCTTTAGGATATGATGGGGAACATTCAATCTTTTCATTTTGATATCTGTCGAGCTACAGGTGACCGTGAACATGTTGAAAGAGGAATTTTGAATTGCTTGCACAGAAGCAGAGTTAGAGCATAACCTGTAAACCAATGTTATCCTTAAGGAGAATTCGGATGTGTCAAACTCAATGAACAGGCAAGGCACAGCTAGAATAACTCTGTGGCTTATCCACCCCAACCTCCCCCCGATGACCCCATCGAAAACGGCGATCCAAAGCCGTAATATGTCAAAATCATGTCTAAATAACTACTCGTCAGGCTTCATTCAGGGCCTACTTTTTGCACAGTTGCTGCGGTCAGACCGAGCGAGCTATGGTTAAGTGGGACACCTCGTTGCACTTGGCAGGGCCGAGAGACTACGGTGATGCTGTAGCGGCTGTTTGAAGAAGTGGACCAAAGCTCAGCGTGGTAAGTGTTCATGATTTATTAATAGAACTGAACACTGACCAACAAAGACAATGAACGAAACCGAAACAGTTCTGTCTGGTGCAGACACAAAAACAGAAAACTACCCACAAAACACAGGTGGGAAAAGGCTACCTAATCATGGTTCATTGATCGACAGCTGCCTCTGATTGAGAACCACACCAGGCCAAACACACAGAAATAGAAAACATAGAACACAAAACAGAATGCCCACCCCAACTCATGCCCTGACCAAACCAAAATAGAGACATACAAAGGATATCTAAGGTCAGGGCGTGACAGATGCTTTGCCAACACTTTCAGTGTTGATTTTAGCCTGTCCATTTGGCAATGGTAAATCACTCGTTTAGATACCAACTATCACATATTTTAGAGCCGGCCCAAAATTCACAGCTTCTTCTGCTAAATCCATTAAAAAAACACACACATGGTTACATTCTAGCTGCGGGTCCAGTAGGTCTAGCTGAGGCAACCCCGAATCCCGGGTTTCAGCTCGATAGGTCATTCAGAGCCCGAACAGCAACCGTAATTGGTGCTGAAAAGTAGTTTTGGGGGGGCATTGCTGCGGGGTCCCTGAAAGAGCTATTGGACAGAAACTCTATGGGCTGAGTCAGTTTCAATGTACCTAATCTGCTAATTCTGGTAATTTTGTAAATGTCACATTTTCGCAACGTTAAAAATGTATTGAAGATATTGCAAATGTACGAGGCTGTTTCTCGGCATGAAAACATTCTAGTGCCACATAGCTCACGTGCACTACCAACATATGCTCTAGCACAGGTTAATAATGTTTCAGAGCTCTCGGTCTGATGGTCCTTTGAACGCCACTAACTATTGCAGGCTCTGTGTGTCTGTAAGCCCCACACTGTGTCACTCCATCTTGGCCATGTGTGTGTGTGAGTACAGAAGATCACAGGAAATTACTTAGAGGTTCGAAATCTGCCTTAACGGATTCACCTTGTCACGCCCTGACCTTAGAGGTCCTTATTTTATTCTCTATGTTTGGTTAGGTCATTGTGTGACTCGGGTGGGAGAATCTATGTTTTCTAATTATTTTTTGTTTTTGCCTAGTGTGGTTCCCAAACAAAGGCAGCTGTCTATCGTTGTCTCTGATTGGGGATCATATATAATTTGTGATTTTCCGTTTGGGTTTTGTGGGGAGTTATTTTCTGTTTAGCTGTTTTGTTGCCTGACAGAACTGTACGCTTTCGTTTCACTACTCTGTTATTTTGTTGCGGGGTTCAGTTTATTAAAAATCATGAACGCCTACCACGCTGCACCATGGTCTCCTTCGTCAACCCACGAGAGCAGTTACACACCTTAACACGACTCAACTGGGTCTATACACAAAGCCACCCTTGACAGTGTGTAATTAACCCTTAAAAGTGAAAACGGGTAGTATTCTAACAGTTGACATTGACATCTCTCCCCATAGGAATACATTGTCTGCTGCCCTAACTTCAACCTGATGCCTACTTTTGTCTTTGGAACTTGACTCAAACACACTTTTTACAGTTTTAAAACGTTACATTTTGAAGATTTCACCCTTGAGATCTGACTTTCAGACCGTTTCACATATGAAATCCTATGGTGGAGGGCACTCGTCACTTTTTGGATTTTTGGTTTATAACACCCGGCATGTTTCATTCGCAATATGTTTTTGACCAACTGCCGCCCAATTGAGTGGTATTTGCGATTGTGCATCTGTTTGGCCCAATGTCATTCATTTTTGTACATTTTATGGGGGTCTTCCCTTACCTTAAGGTCTTGTAAGCATTTCATGGTAAAGTCTACACCTCTTGTATTCAGAGCATGTTTTTATTTTTTATTTAGCTAGGTAAGTCGGTTAAGAACACATTCGTATTTTACAAGGACGGCCTATCCCGGCCAAACCCAGGCGACACTGGGCCAAGTGTGTACACTCTAGCACTGAGACGCAGTGTCTTAGACCGCTGTGCCGCTCTGGAGCCTAATCATTTTATGTGACCCATAAAATGTGATATACAGGGAGTACCATACTAGATCAATGTACATGGTAGACAGAGGATATACATAAAGGCAGGGTAAAGTGACTTTTATCAAAATAAATAAAACCTTTTCTATTTTCTGCATTAACAGGGTCTCAATTACAAACATTTGTCACAAACAGGAAGAAAATATTACATTACAAATATAACAAGAAGAATAAAAATAAGCACAACCTCAACACCAGTTGAATAAACATCTACAATCAATAGAAACAATGGCAATCGACAATGAATTCATTCAACACCAGAGTCCTAAACTGCCCTAGCAGCATGAGAAAATCCAGATGGAAGAAATTTTGTAGGTATTCCAACAATGGGGGGGAACTAAAACAGTATTTAACAAAATTGGTTGAGGCCAGAGGGACCTCAAGAGTTAATCAATCTTGTGAGTGGGTTTGGTACCTCATTCTTTTATATGTTAGCAACGAAGTTAGGTAAGTTGCAAGCTTGTGTAGTAGAGCTTTGTGTAGTAGAGCTTTGAACAACAAGGGAACAATGAAGTGTTATTAGGACCAGACAACTTTTTTGATATAGGATGCAGTGGTGAGTTAACTGTCACCTGTGATAAAGCAAAGGGCGCAATGGTAGATGACATCCAAAGGTTTAAGAGTAGTGACTGCTGCAATCTAGTAAATGGTGTCACTATAGTCAAGAACTGGCAGGAAAGTTGACTGTACAATCTGCTTCCTGCTATTTAGGGAAGGCACAATCTATTTCTAAAAAATCTGCTTTTAACTATCTTTTTTCTACCCATCTACCTGGAGCACCTATTGGTAGATGGGTAGAAAAAAAAGCAGACGTTGAATATCCATTTGTATTTATTAAGGATCCCTGTTTTTGCTGTTGCCAAGGCAGCAGCTACTCTTCCTGGGGACCAGCAACATTAAGGCAGTTATATACAATTTAAAATATTACATTCCATTTCACAACACATTAAGTGTGTTCTCTAGGGACACTGCTCTATTACAGTACCACGTATGTACAATTTAAATCAATGTGTACGCGTGTGTCATGTGTTTGCATGTGTTTGCATGTGTCTGTGTCTGTCTCTTCACAGTCCCACTGTTCCATAATGTGTATTTTTATGTTTTTTAAATCTGATTCTTCTGCTTGCATCAGTTACCTGATGTGGTATAGTTCTATGAGCCATGGCTCTAAGTAGTACTGTGTGCCTCACATAGTCTGTTCTTGATTTGGGGATTGTGAAGAGACTTGAAAATGGCTGTCTAGCAATCATCAACAACCAACTTGATAGAGCTTGATGATTTAAAAAAAATATATTGGCAAATATATATCCATGTTTCCAAAGCTCTACAGAGACTTACCCAGAAAGACTAACATCTGTAATCACTGACAAAGGGGATTGTATTGACTCAGGGGGTTGATAACATATCTAATCAAAATACATTGAAAAGGTTTGAATTTTCCTTCCACTTTGACATTAGATCGTTAACAATTAAATCAATTTTAATCCCACTTTTAACCCAACAAAATGTGGAAAACGTCCAGGGGTGTGAATACTGCCTGAAGATACTGTAAAGTCTTGTGAGTGTGCATTGAGTCCGTGCAAGATAGGTTCAATGCAGATAATCCATGTAACCATCTAAACAGTCTTATGGCTTGGGGGTAGTAGCTGTCTTGGAGCCTGTTGGTCCGAGAGCCAATGCTCCGGTACGCATTTGCTGGACGGTAGCAGAGTGAATGTCTATGGCTGGGGTGGCTGAAGTCTTTGGCATTTTTTGGGGCCTTCCTCTGACACCTCCTGATGTAGAGGATGGCAGGGAGTTCGGCCCCAGTGATGTGCTGGTCCAGGAGATGCAGCCAGTCAAGATACTCTCGATGGTGCAGTTGTAGAACTTTGAGGATCCGAGGGCCCATGGCAAATCTTTTCAGCCTCCTGAGGGTGAAGAGGCGCTGTCGTGCCTCTTTCTATGTTATGCCTCAATTGGAACATAAGCTATAATGAATTAAATTAATAAAATCAGCTGTGACTCGCTTCTATTCTGCAAAGCTAGGAGTTCAGTGGAGGGGAGAAATGTGAATTTATTTTAACGACCTGCCGATGTCAGATTGCAGACTTTTCATAAGGTAATAAGATTCATTATTTGCAAAAGTGACTCCAATAGGCTACGCTACATATAAAGGCCTAAGGCTTCCTGCTGTAATCTAGGCTACATTCTCTCCCAATCTACTGAAATTCTGCTGAGCAGTACTGGGGGTGGTGGTACCCTCAAGGATAGAGAACAGGCCAGTAACCAGATGGATGCTAGTTTGAATCTGAGGGCCGACAGGGAAAATCTGCCGGGAGTGAGACAGAGCGACTCAAAGGTGGCTTGTGTCAGAATCTCAGGTGCCACTTACTGCCATTGTGCCCTTGAACAAAGTACTATGGCACTGCTCTGCTGCTCACCCTGTGCTGCTTTCAGACTCTTGGGTGTGTGTGAGGTCCTGAATTAAATAAGAACAGACACATTTCAATGGATTATTAAATATGTATCCTATTATATTGTAGTCTGCGCTAGCTGCTAGCCGACATAGCATGTGTGATTTATAAGGCCTATATTTCCCTGTGAAAGATTAAGGCCCTGGTCTGTCAAGTCCCCTTTCTGCCTGAACGTTGATCATTAGTGTTTTCCTGCTTTTCTAAACGGATAAATAACAACCAACACAATTAGGCCATTGGAAAGCGTGGGAAAGAGAGCCGCCTGTGCCGACATGCTGCTGCTTGCAGTGGTTCTAATTGATATTGAGCAAGCTGTTAGTGGGGCGCACGGGGCCACTGCTGGTTAATCTGCGCTTTAATCAACGCGTGTAATGAGAGCGGCTGCTCGCAGCCTATTTGGAGAGAAGAGAGTTGCAAAGAACGTCTGTCAGGGTCCGACGATTATTCTTGGACGAATTGTCATGATTAGAGAACTGGATAACTTTGAGGTTTACTAATGTGAAGAGCAACCCTGAGGATGCGATGGAGCCCTCATATTTATTTGGTAATTTGGATCTCCATTAGCTTTTACAGAAGCTACTCTTCTTGGTGTCCACAACAAACACAAAACGTGATACACGAATAGACAAGGAAAGTCACCCAAATTTCAAATACGAACATATACAAACACTGCAACAAAAAAAGAGTTGGTGTCTGTGTATCAAATTTTGTTTGTCTCATACACATGTTTAGCAGATGTTATTGCGGGTGTAGCAAAATGATTGTGTTTCTCGCTCCAACAGTGCCGTAATATCTTACAATTCACAGCCATGCACACAATACACACAATCTAAAAGTAACAGAATGGAATATATCAATATTAGGATGAGCAATGTCAGAGTGGCATAGACTAAAATACAGTAGAATAGAATACAGTCCATACATTTGAGATGGGTAGGGCAAAAATATGTAAATATTATTAAAGTGACTAGTTACTATTAACGTGGCCAGTGATTTCAAGTATATGCACAGTACTGTGCAAAAGTTAAGGTGTGGAAAAATAGACATGTTAATAGTTTATTTATCAATTTACAAAATCCAAAGTGAGTGATCAGAAGAAAAATCTACATCAAATCAATATTTGGTGTGACCAAGCTTTACATTCAAAACAGCATCAATTCTTCTAGGTACACTTGCACACAATTTTTGAAGGAACTCGGCAGATAAGTTGGCCCAAACATCTTGGAGAATTAACCAGTTATTCTGTGGATTTAGGAAGCATCAGGTGCTTCGCTCTCTTCATATAATCCCAGACAGATTTGATGTTGAGATCAGGGCTCTGCGGGGGCCATGACATCACTTCCAGGACTCCTTGCTATTCTTTACACTGAAGATAGCTCTTAATGACTTTCGCTGTATGTTTGGGGTCGTTGTCATGCGGCTTAATAAATTTCGGGCAAATCAGATGGTATTGCATGATGGATAAGTATCTTCCTGTACTTCTCAGCATTGAGGGGAACCATTCATTCTGACAAAAACTCCAACCCAATTTGCATAAATGCAGCCCAAACATGCAAGGAACCTCCACCATGCTTCACTGTTGCCTGCAGACACTCATTCGTGTATCGATCTCCAGCCCTTCAGCAAACAAACAGCCAAATATTTCAAATTGATTCATCAGTCCAGAGCACCTGCTGCCATTTTTCTGCACCCAGTTCCTGTGTTTTCGTGCATAGTTGAGTCGCTTGGCCTTGTTTCCATGTCAGATGTATAGGTTTTGGCCGCAAGTCTTCCATGAAGGACACTTCTGACCAGACTTCTCAGAACAGATGGGTGTACCAGGGTCCCACTGTTTTCTGCCAATTCTTAGCTGATGGCACTGCTGGACATCTTCTGATTGCAAAGGGAAGTAAGCATGATGTGTCTTTCATCTGCTGCAGTAAGTTTCCTTGGCCGACCACTGCGTCCATGGTCCTCAACGCTACCCATTTCTTTGTGCTTCTTCAAAAGAGCTTTCACAGCACATCTGGAAACTCCTGTTTGCTTTGAAATTTCTGCCTGGGAGAGACCTTGCTGATGCAATATAACTACCTTGTGTCCTGTTGCTGTGCTAACTCTTGCCATGGTGTTTGACGTTTGAAAATACACTGCCTTCAGCAACCTTACCTTGTTAGCTGAATTTGGCTGTTCCTCACCAAGTTTTATTCCTACTACACAGCTGTTTCTGTTTAAGTTAATGATTGTGTTTCAACCTACATATTGAAATGATGATGATTAGCACCTGTTTGGTATAATTGTTTAATCATACACCTGACTATATGCCTACACATTCGCTGACTTTGCAAGTGTACCTACAAAAATTGATGCTGTTTTGAAGGCAATGGGTGGTCACACCAAATATGGATATGATTTAGATGTTTCTTCGGTTCACTCACTTTGCATTTAGTTATTTGATATAATCCATTAACATGTCTATTTTTGAAAGCATTCTTACGTTACAGCATTTTTTCACACCCGCCTCGAACCTTTGCACGGTACTGTATATGGGGAAGCAGCCTCTAAGGTGCAGGGTTACGTAACTGGAAGCCGCCTACTGATGTCTATTTAACAGTCTGATGGCTGTTAACCTCTCAAAGCACTTCATGATGACAGAAGTGAGTGCTACGGGTCGACAGTCATTTAGTTCAGTTACCTTTGTTCCTGTACCCAAGGAAGCAATGGTGGACATCTTGAAGCAAATGGGGACAGTGGACTGGGACAGGGAGAGATTGAATATGTCCGTCAACACTCCAGCCAGCTGGTCTGCGCATGCTCTGAGAACACACCTAGGGATGTCGCCTGGGCCAAGGGTTAACACGCTTCAAAGTCTTAAATCATGTCGGCCACAGAGAAGGAGAGCCCACAGTCCTTGGTAGCGGGCCACATCGTTGGCACTGTGTTATCCTCAAAGCGGCAAAGGTATTTTGCTTGTCTGGAAGCAAGACAGGTTTTCCCTTTGTAGTCTGTGATGGTCTACATACCCTGTCACAGACGTCTCGTGTCAGAGCCGTTGAATTGCGACTCCACTTTGTCTCTATACTGATGTTTTGCCTGTTTGATTGCCTTACAGAGGGAAAAGCTACACTGTTTGTATTCGGCAATATTCCCAGTTACCTTGCCATGGTTAAATGCGATGGTTCGCTCTTTCAGTTCGCGGGAATGCTGCCATCTATCCACGGTTTCTGTTTAGGTTAGGTTTTAATAGTCAGTGGGTACAACCTCTCTCTGAGTCAGCGCATTAAATGTTGAGTGCCCTTCTCTATATGGATGCTGAAAGTCAGTAGTTAACTTGTACAAATATCTCTGTATTTGGTCTAACACAACCCTCTCTATCAGTTTACTTAGAACAGGCAGCAAACTGATTGGGTGACTGTTAGAGCTAGCAAAGGGTGCTTTACTACGTTTAGGCAGTGGAATTACTTTAGCTTCTTTCCACACCTGTGGACACAGTCCTTTAGGCTTTGGTAAAGATTTAGAAAATAGGGGTGGCAATACAGTCTGTCACTATTCTCAATAGTTTCCCATCAAGGTTGTCTATACCTGGTGGTTTATCATTATTGATGGATAGTTTTTCCACCTCTCCCACTGTAACGACGTTCTTCGTTTGTCGAAAGAGAGTCGGACCAAAATGCAGCGTGTTTGTTACTCATGTTTATTAGTGAAAACAAATAACGAAACTATACATGAAATAACGAATAAATACAAAACAACAAAACGGAACGTGAAACCTATTACAGCCTGACTGGTGAAACTAACACAGAGACAGGAACAATCACCCACGAAATACAAAGCGAAACCCAGGCTACCTAAATACGGTTCCCAATCAGAGACAATGAGAATCACCTGACTCTGATTGAGAACCGCCTCAGGCAGCCAAACCTATGAAACACACACCCCTAATCAGCTACAATCCCAATAACTAAAAAACCCCACTAAATACAACAAACAATAAACCCATGTCACACCCTGGCCTGACCAACTAATTAACTAAAACACAAAATACTAAGACCAAGGCGTGACAGAACCCCCCCCTAAGGTGCGGACTCCCGAACGCACCTCAAAACCATAGGGAGGGTCCGGGTGGGCGTCTGTCCATGGTGGCGGTTCCGGCCCGGACGTGGACCCCACTTCATAAATGTCATTGTTCCTCCCCTTCGCGTCCTGGGATGATCCACCCTCGCCGCCACCATGGCCGAATAGTCCTCACCCAGAAACCTACATAACAGAGGAGCAGCTCGTGACTGAGGGGCAGCTCGGGACTGAGGCAGCTCGGGACTGAGGGGCAGCTCGGGACTGAGGGGCAGCTCGGGACTGAGGGCAGCTCGGGACTGAGGGGCAGCCCGGGACTGAGGGGCAGCCCAGCACTGGAAAGAAGCCCAGTACTGAGAAGAAGCCCAGTACCGAGAGAAGCCCAGTACCGAAAGCACAGTACCGAGATGAAGCCCAGCCAGGCAGTTGAATCCGGCAGGTCCTGGTTGACTGGCGGATCCTGGCTGACTATCAGATCTGGCAGATCCTGGCTGACTGGCAGATCCTGGCTGAACAGGCGGATCCTGGCTGACTGGCTGATCCTGGCTGACTGGCGGATCCTGGCTGACTTGCAGATCCTGGCCGACTAGCAGATCTGGCAGATCATGGCTGACTGGCGGATCCTGGCTGACTGGCAGAACCAATGGAAAATGAAAAACTGGATCAATGATGGCTAGAAGACCGGTGACGTCGAATGCCGAGCACCGCATGAACAAGGAGAGGCAACGACTTCAGCAGAAGTCGTGACACATCATTCATCCAGTGGGCTTTTCAGGTTTCAGGTTTCTTAACAGGTGCATGCTTGTAAACAATTGGCATGAAGAGTTTTACAAATAATTCCAATGCTGAATCTGGATTCACTTCCTTATTTTAAAATGGTTTTATTTTTTATTTCACCTATTTTAACCAGGTAGGCCAGTTGAGAACAAGTTCTCATTTACAACTGCGACCTGGCCAAGAAAAAGCAAAGCAGTGCGACAAAAACATTAACACAGAGTTACACATGGGATAAACAAACGTACAGTCAATAACACAATAGACAAAGTATATGTACAGTGTGTGCAAATGTAGTAAGATTAGGGATGTAAGGCAATAAATGGGCCATAGAGGCGAAATAATTAAAATTTTGCATTAACAATGGAGAGATAGATGTTCAGATTATGATGTGCAAGTAGAGATACTGGGGTGCAAAAGAGCAACATCAAAAAAATAACAATATGGGGTAAGGTAGTTGGGTGTGCTATTTACAGATGGGCTGTGTACAGGTACAGTGATCGGTAAGCTGCTCTGACAGCTTGTTATTTTTGCAGTTCAGGTGGGTGCTGCTATGGTGAGCAGTGAGCTGAGATAAGGTGGGGCTTTACCTAGCAAAGACTTAAAGATGACATGGAGCCAGTGGGTTTGGCGACGAATATGTAGTGAGGCCCAGCCAACGAGAGTAAACAGGTCACAGTGGTGGATAGTATATCGGGCTTTGGTGACAGAACGGATGGCACTGTGATAGACTAAATCCAATTTTCTGAGTAGAGTGTTGGAGGCTATTTTGTAAATGAAGTCGTCAAGGATCAGTCGGATAGTCAGTTTTACGAGGGTATGTTTAGCAGCATGAGTGAAGGAGGCTTTGTTGTGAAATATGAAGCCAATTCTAAAATTCATTTTGGATTGGAGATGCTAAATGTGAGTCTGGAAGGAGAGTTACAGTCTAACCAGACACCTAGGTATTTGTAGTTGTCCACATATTCTAAGTTAGAACCATCCAGAGTAGTGATGCTAGTCGGGCTGGCGGGTGCGGGCAACAATTGGTTGAAGAGCATGCATTTAGTTTTACTAGCATTTAAAAGCTGTTGGAGGCCACGGAAGGAGTCTTGTATGGCATTGAAGCTTAACAGTGTTCAAAAAAGGGCCAGGTGTGTACAGAATGGTGTCCTCTGCATAGATATGGATCAGAGAAACACCAGCAGCAAGAGCGACATCATTGATGTATACAGAGAAGAGTCGGCCCGAGAATTGAACCCTGTGGCACACCAAAGAGAATGCCAGAGGTCCGGACAACAGGCCCTCCGATTTGACACACTGAAATCTATCTGAGAAGTAGTTGGTGAAACAGGCGAGGGAGTCATTTGAGAAACCAACGCTATTGAGTCTGGCGATAAGAATGCGGTGATTGACAGAGTCGAAAGCCTTGGCCAGGTCGATGAAGACGGCTGCACAAGTACTGTCTTTTATCGATGGCGGTTATATCGTTTAGGACCTTGAGCGTGGCTGAGGTGCACCCATGACCAGCTCGGAAACCAGATTGCATAGTGGAGAAGGTACAGTGGGATTCGAAATGGTCGGTGATCTGTTTGTTAACTTGGCTTTCGAAGATTTTAGAAAAGGCAGGGCAGGATGGATATAGGTCTATAACAGTTTGGGTCTAGAGTGTCTCCCCTTTGAAGAGGCGATGACCTTGGAAGCTTTCTAATCTTTGGGGATCTCAGACGATTCGAAAGAGGTTGAACAGGCAAGTAATAGGGGTTGCAACATTTTTGGCAGATACTTTTAGAAAGAGAGTCCAGGTTGTTTAGCCCAACTGATTTGTAGGGATACAGATTTTCAGCTCTTTCAGAACATCAGCTGTCTGTGTTTGGGTGAAGGAGAAGCGGGGGGGGGGGCTTGGGCAAGTTTGTGCGGGGGGTGCAAAGCTTTTGGCCGGGGTAGGGTTAGCCAGGTGGAAAGCATTGCCAGCCGTAGAAAAATGCTTATTGAAATAATCGATTATCATTGATTTATCGGTGGTGACTGTTTCCTCGACTCACTGCAGTAGGCAGCTGGGAGGATGTGCTCTTATTCTCCATGGACTTTAGTGTCCCAAAACTTTTTGAATTAGTGCTACAGGATGCACATTTCTGTTTGAATAAGCTAGCCTTAGCTTTCCTAACTGACTGTGTATATTGGTTCCTGACTTCCCTGAAAAGTTGCATATCGCAGGGGCTATTTGATGCTAATGTAGTACGTCACAGGATGTTTTTGAGCTGGTCAAGGGCAGTCAAGTCTGGGTCTAACCAAGGGCTGAATCTGTTCTCCATTCTACATCTTTTGAATGGGGCATGCTTATTGACGGCATGAGGTCAATTCCAGGATACGCGGGCCAGGTCGATTAGAAAGGCCTGCTCACTGAAGTGTTTAAGGGAGCGCTTGACAAAGATGAGGGGTGGTCGTTTGACCGCAGACCCATTACGGATGCAGGCCATGAAGCAGTGATCGCTGAGATCCTGGTTGAAGAGAGCAGAGGTGTATTTCGAAGGCAAGTTGGTCAGGATGATATCTATGAGGGTGCCCATGGCTACTGATTTAGGGTTGTACCTGGTAGGTTCTTTGTTAATTTGTTTGAGATTGAGGGCATCCAGTTTAGATTGTAGGACGGCCGCTGTGTTAAACATATTCCAGTTTAGGTCACCTAACAGTGCAAACTCTGAAAATAGATGGAGGAAATCAATTGACATATGGTGTCCAGGGCACAGCTGGGGCTGAGGGTGGTCTATAACAAGCGGCAATGGTGAGAGACTTATTTCTGGAAAGGTGGATTTTTTAAAATAGAAGCTTAAATTGTTTGGGCACAGACCTGCATCGTATGACAGAACTCTGCAGGCTGTCTCCACAGTAGATTGCAACCCTAACTTTATAGTGACAACTGTAAAGTTTGGAGGAGGAGGAATAATGGTCTCGGGTTGTTTTTCAAGGTTCAGGCTAGGCCCCTAGCTAGTTCCAGTGAAGGGAAATCTCAATTCTACAGCATACAGTGACATTCTAGACAATTATGTGCTTCCCAAATTTGTGGCAGTAGTTTGGGGAAGGCCCTTTCCTTTTTCAGAATGACAATGCCCACATGCACAAGGCGAGGGCCTGACATTCTCCTGTATAATTATCTCATACCGAGCAGAATTAATGGTTCCTTCTAAGGCATGTCGTCCAGGTCCCGAGGCAGCAAAGCATCCCCAAACAATACTTCCATGGTTAACCATTGGTATAAGGTTCTTGCTGTGGAATGCAGTGTTTAGTTTTCGCTTGGCATAAAGGGACCCATGTCTATCTAGAGGGACAATCCAGATGGAATAACATAATTGTGGATAGCATACCAGAATCATGAGAACTGGGCCGAGTCTGAGGAAAAAGTATGAAAAATGATTGCTTAAAAAAAGCTGCAGATGGATCATATGAAGATTGAGGTGGAGCATGCCCACAGGTCTGGAAAACATATAACCAGCCTACGTGACAGACCCAGGCCAATAGTGGTCAAGTTCCTGAGGCTACAAGACAAGATGGCTGTTCTCTTCAGATGAACACTGTCCTCTCCATGACTCCCATCTTTGGCATCTGACCAATTGAACATATGCGGTGGTACATAATGAATATGATGTCAGTTCGGTTGTCATCTGAGACATTCTCATCAATGATATGATGACAAACTCTACAGTGGAAAGTCTACACAGAGTTATTGGATTCACATGAAATTGTTGCTCAATTTAAATGTTTGATTATGAAATTATTCGTGATGGGATGAAATGTGATTTTAGCTTCTAAAATGTGAAATTTGGGTTTTCATAAGATAGGGCTCTGCTCAATCAGTGGCCCGCCCCTGTGAAGGGAATATACAACTTTTCAAACACGCCCTCCTCTCCCTTCCTATATAAAGCCTTGACGACAATGTAACCTCCTGTTCCGAGGATGTGAGGACGACGGTCCGTGGTCAGAATGGTTCAGATAATAACTACAGAACGAAGCAAACATCAGCGTGAGCTTTGGTTGCGAATTGTATGAACTTTGAACTCTTATTCACTACAAAAGAGTTAGCAACAGCCGCTGCAAACGAGGGTTAGAAAGGAACAGACAGAGTATCCCGTCTATCACACAACAACGTTACTACAACGTATCCAATTGACCACTAGAGACATTCTTCAAAGGACAAAGGACTCGGTTTGGCAACACGGCCTTCTATCTACCACCAACCTATTGAAGCGCAGCTCAGAGTAAATATTTATTGCATTTTCCTTTTCCAAATGGGAGGTAATTTATAATGCATAAGATATTGTATTTACGATAGCACAACTTCGCCCTTTGTTCCTCAGTCTGCCCGCTCTTTCACTCAAACCCAGCCCATTTTCTTTTGTGTAACAAGTTGTCATATCTGTTCCGCCCACTAGGGACGTTTTCCTTTATGATGTAATTTGTAATCAAGTTATGATTTAATTATGTGTATGTGTAATTCTGTGTGAGTAGTTTAGGTATTTAGTAAATAAATAATTAAACTCCATTTTGTATTGATGATTCAAGCCAGGGTTCGTGCAGATAACCAAGAATTTACAACTTTCATATGAGACTGAATTAAGATAACGAATAATATTGACTACTATTGATGTAAAATATTACTAGGTCTTTAAGAGTTTATTCGGAAGATAACAGCTCTATAAATATTATTTCGTGGTGCCCCGACTCTCTAGTTAACTTCTTGAAACTCCCCATCCCGGATCCGGGTTTGTGACTAAAGCCTCAGGCTCATTAGCATAACGCAACGTGAACGATTTCTGAAAATCGCAAATAAAATGAAAATAATGCGTCTGCTCTCAAGCTTAGCCTTTTCTTAACAACACTGTCATCTCAGATTTTCAAAATATGCTTTTGAACCATAGAAATTGACTAATTTGTGTAAGAGTATGCAAAGCTAGCATAGCATTTTGAGTAGCATTTAGCACGCAACATTTTCACAAAAACCAGATAACCAAATAAATAAAATCATTTACCTTTGAAGAGCTTCTGATGTTTTCAATCAGAGACTCTCAGTTACATACCAAATGCGTAGTTTTTCCTGAAAGCGTCTGTGTGTAGGAGAAATCGTTCCGTTTTCTACATTGCGTTTGGCTACCGAAACGAACCGAAAATTCAGTCACCTACAACGTAAAACTTTTTCCGGATTAACTACATAATATCGATCGAAACATGGCAAACGTTGTTTGGAATCAATCCTCAAGGTGTTTTCACATATCTCTTCATTGATATGCAGTTCGTGGAAGCTTGCTTTCCTCTCTGTATCGCATGGAAAAATACTGGCAGGTGACTTTTGCGCACCAATTTCGGCGCAGGACACCGGGCAGACACCTGGTAAATGTGATCTCTTATGGTCAATCTTCCAATGATCTGCCCACAAATACGTCACAATGCTGCAGACACCTTGGGGAAACGACAGAAAGGGTTGACTCACTCCTCTCGCATTCACAGCCATATAAGGAGACAATGGAAAACAGAGCCTCAAAAATCCTTGTCATTTCCTGGATGCCATCTCATCTTGGTTTTGCCTGAAGCTCACGTTCTAGGGCACGCACAGAGAATATCTTGGTATTTCTGGACACGTCAGAGTGTTTTCTTTCGAACGGTATCAATTATATGCATAGTTGAGCATCTTTTTGTGACAAAATATCTTGTTTAAAACGGGAACGTTTTTCATCCAAAAATGAAATAGCGCCCCCATAGATGTAAGAGGTTAATTACATTTACATGATTAGCTCAATCAGGTAATATTAATTACAGAGTAATTATTTTATAGAAAAGCATGTCATATCATTTATTCCAAAGACACGACAGTAGCAATGTAGACTAATGCTGGAACTACACACAGTTCCAGACAGGGAAGGTCACAGGGCAGATTTAAACAAACAAACAGCAGAAATTTAGACAGCAACAGGCCTGTGACAATGTGTGGCCCCAGACACAAGGGCAAACAGTGTCATTGGCCGTGTTCAAACTGTCAAAGAAACACTGCAAGCTTAATAGCTAGTTAGCAGTTAGGGTAGCTGCTCTGCGAAACTGCTCTTCAAACTTATGATTGGCAGGATCCCTGGACAGATGCAGCAGTCCCAGCAACTGAGGCTAACCACATTGTGAGATTCAAAGTCAGCTAGTTACCAAACCTTTTCAAAATAACACTTTTTCAGAAACTTTTAAAATTGTTCAAAACCACAAACCAAGCTCTCCTTTGTTCCGTGTTCAACACGTAACGTATCGGGTGTTCACAGATATGTAGGCTAATCGACTCCAAAGAGGAACACGGCACAAACTGATCCAGCTAAATTTAAGGGCAGCATAAGAACGCCTTAGGACCTTACGACCTATAGCCTACTATACACAGAATAATGCCATGATGACAAGTAAAGTAGCCATTCACTTCAGCACCATGGACATCGCTTGGCGGTTACAGAGCTACTAGGATTTTTGGAATTAACCTACTCGAAAGTGTATGTCTAACCTCATTGTTTTGAGAAAATTCTAAAGGCATATTGTTTCACGGACATGAAAAGAAGAGACAGCATAAGCTATGACTCAACTTGAATACAATCTACCATATCAGACATGTGGGCGAGAGAGAGAGAGGTAAATGTTTTTACCAAGGGTCATCTAATCAATGTTAGACTATCTTGCAGGTCATTAAATTTAAGCTTTTCACTCCGTTATAGGAAATCAATTTGGGGAAATGAGGTAAGCTAATTGTCAAACTAAGCCCCTAGAACGTTACCTAACTGAATGACCCGTGCAGTGCATCTAAGAAGAGAACACATGCCGTCTGACAGAGAGACATACAGGGGTGTATGTTACAGGCACACCAGACAGACCACTGCCAGAATATCAAATGGGACATTATTTGTGTGTGTCCATCGGTGAGTAATTAACAAGGGGCACCCATTGTGTGTGCGCACACACACGCACGTGACGGGGTTAACTTTTTGATACTCCCCACCCCGGATCCGGGATCGTGAATAAAGCCTCAGGCTCATTAGCATAACGCAACGTTAACGATTTCTGAAAATCGCAAATAAAATGAAAATAATGCACCTGCTCTCAAGCTTAGCCTTTTCTTAACAACACTGTCATCTCAGATTTTCAAAATATGCTTTTGAACCATAGCAAATCACTAATTTGTGTAAGAGTATGCTAAGCTAGCCTAGCATTTTGAGTAGCATTTAGCACACAACATTTTCACAAAAACCAGATAAGAAAAAAAATAAAATCATTTAACTTTGAAGAGCTTCGGATGTTTTCAATGAGGAGTGTCAGGATTTGGCCAGGGTTGTTCCGGGTTTTGGTCACTAGATGCCCCCATTGTGCTTTTTGACCTTATGTTTTTTCCCTTGTTCCCCATTATTATTTGCACCTGTACCTCGTTTCCCCTGATTGTATTTAAACCCTTAGTTTCCTCAGTTCTGTGCTCTGTGTTTGTATGTTAGCACCCAGCCCTAGTGTTCTGTGTTTTCCTGTCGATTCCGGTGGATGCTCTTGTGGAATTCTGTTTTTGTTTTTGAGTGTCTCTTGAGGCTTTTTGTGCTATTCCTACCACCTTTTGGATTTGCCAATTTTGTATTTAAGGACTTCTCCTTTTTACTTTATTAAATACACCGTCTTAAGTACTGCTGTGTCTGCCTCATCTTCTGGGTTCTGCTGACTATTCGTGACTCAGTTGGTTAACCTCTTGAAACTCCCCATCCCGGATCCGGGATTGTGACTAAGCCTCAGGCTCATTAGCATAACGCAACGTTAACGATTTCTGAAAATCGCAAATAAAATTAAAATAATGCGTTTGCTCTCAAGCTTAGCCTTTTCTTAACAACACTGTCATCTCAGATTTTCAAAATATGCTTTTGAACCATAGAAATTGACTAATTTGTGTAAGAGTATGCAAAGCTAGCATAGCATTTTGTGTAGCATGTAGCACGCAACATTTTCACAAAAGCCAGATAACCAAATAAATAAAATCATTTACCTTTGAAGAGCTTCTGATGTTTTCAATGAGGAGACTCCCAGCCACACACCAGATGCGCAGTGTTTCCTGAAAGCGTCTGTGTGTAGGAGAAATCGTTCCGTTTTCTACATTGCGCCTGGCTACCGAAACGAACCGAAAATGCAGTCACCTACAACGTGAAACTTTTTCCGGATTAACTACATAATATTCGTGGAAGCTTGCTTCTCTCTCTGTGCCCCATGGAAAAATACTGGCAGGTGACTTTTGCGCACCAATTTCGGCGCAGGACACCGGGCGGACACGTGGTAAATGTGGTCTCTTATGGTCAATCTTCCAATGATCTGCCTACAAATACGTCACAATGCTGCAGACACCTTGGGGAAACGACAGAAAGGGCAGACTCATTCCTCTTGCGTTCACAGCCATATAAGGAGATCATGAAAGACAGAGCCTCAAAAATCCTTGTCATTTCCTGGATGCCAAGTCATCTTGGTTTTGCCTGAAGCTCACGTTAAAGGGCACGCACAGAGAAGATATTTGTATTTCTGGACACGTCAGAGTGTTTTCTTTCGAACAGTAGCAATTATATGCATAGTCGAGCATCTTTTTGTGACAAAATATCTTGTTTAAAACGGAAACGTTTTTCTTCCAAAAATGAAATAGCGCCACCATAGGTGTAAGAGGTTAAGTGACTGTTTCTCACTCCGGAGACCCAGGTTCGTAACCGGGTCCTGACAGAAACACAGAGCCAAAAATGAACCCAGAGGCAGCCAGTTCCCAGGACCTTTTTGCCATGCTGTCCCACCACCAGGAGACTGTCCAACGCCACGAAGCCGCCCTGGTTCAGCAAGAGGCCTTAATGGCTAGACATTCTCATCTTCTGTCGGAGATGCTGACTTCCATTAAGCAAATATCTGATCGTCTTACCCCGGCAACAGTTCCCGTCCCAGTACCTCAGATTCAGGTACCCATGGCAGTTAACCCCTGGCTGAACCTCGTCTTCCACCTCCCCAACGGTTCTCAGGTGATCCAAGTGCTTGTAAAGGGTTTCTCACCCAATGTTCTCTCTCCTTTGAGCTACAACCCTCGTCGTTTCCCACCGACCGGTCTAAGATCGCTTATATCATCACCCTGCTGTCGGAAAAAGCACTGGCCTGGGCTACTGCTGTGGGGATGCCCATAGTTCCTGCTGTGCCAGCTACTCTGCCTTTGCTGAGGAATTCAAACGAGTGTTTCAAGGCCCAAGCAGTGGTTCTGACTCAGCCAAACAGCTCCTGACTCTCCACCAAGGTTGGCGCAGCGTGACGGACTATGCCATCCAGTTCCGCACGGTGGCAGCAGCAAGTGGCTGGAACAACGAGGCGCTCACGGTGTGCTTTCTGAAAGGCCTTTCCGACACTATCCAAGATGAACTGGCCACTCGGGAACCACCGGACAATCTCGAGTCCCTGATCAAGTTGGCCTCACGCATTGACCAGCGTCTGAGAGAGAGAACTCAACCGTAGACCTCTAGCCCCTATCAGTCCCATCTCCGAGTCCCCACCTTTATCCTCGCTGGCTCCATCGGAACCCATGCAGATTGGACGCATCTCCCAGGCTGAGAGAGACCGCCGGATGAGGAGCGACACTGTCTATATTGCGGCAAACCGAGCCATTTCCGTTCCACGTGTCCCGGGCTCCAGGGAAACGCTCTGTCCCGTACAGACCGGGGGAACTGTAACGGAAACATAACCTCCTCCCATCTGTCCAACTCCCGTCTGCTCATTCCAGTCACCCTCTCCTGGGACAACCACAAGCTTCACCTTCAAGCCTTGGTAGACTCTGGAGCCGCAGGTAACTTCATGGATGGTGTCTGGGCGAAGAGAATGGCGTTCCCTCTGAACCTCTAAGTGAACCCATGAGGGTCACTACATTGGATGGAAGCCCTTTGGGATCTGGACTTGTCACTCATGTCACTACCTCCTTGCGACTTTCAGTTTCACAACACCAGGAATTGATGAACTTTCATTTGATCTCCTGTTCTGAGTTCCCTCTCGTCCTTGGATACCCCTGGCTTCACAGCCATAACCCTCACATCGACTGGTCTGTGGGCACTATCAAGCAGTGGGGTCCTACGTGCCAAGCTACTTGTATTTTCCAGAATTCCCGAGTTCTACTCCCGAGTCTTTAGAATCCATCGACCTGACCCGAGTTCCCGAGTGTTACCATGACCTCAAACTGGTGTTTAGCAAACAGAGGACCACCATGCTACCACCCCATAGACCTTACGATTGCCCCATCGACCTGTTTCCGGGCACTTGCCCCCCAGGGGTCGGATCTTTTCCCTATCTCCACCCGAACGAGCTGCTATGGATACCTACATCAAGGACGCTCTGGAAGCAGGCCTCATGCGTCCATCCACCTCCCGGCGGGAGCAGGGTTTTTCTTTTTGTGGCCAAGAAAGACGGTGGATTACGTCCTTGCATCGACTACCGGGGACTCAATGCCATAACCGTCCGTAACCAAGTACCCGCTACCCTTATGGCCACAGCCTTGAGCTGCTCCAGGAAGCAGTTGTTTTCACTAAGCTTGACCTGCGGAACGCATACCATCTTGTGCGGATCAGACCTGGTGACTAGTGGAAGACCGCTTCAACACGCCTACTGGTCACTATGAATACTTGGTGATGCCCTTCGGCCTGACCAACGCCCCAGCGGTGTTCCAAGTGCTCATAAACGATGTGCTTAGGGATATGCTTAACATATTTGTGTTCGTTTACTTGGATGACATCCTCATCTTTTCGAGCTCCCTTCAAGAACACACTAAGCATGTCAGACAAGTACTCAAACGCCTCCTGGACAGCCATCTGTACGTTAAGCCGGAAAATGTGAATTCCATTCATCCCGAGTACAATTCCTGGGATTTGTAGTGGAACCCGGTCGAGTCCAAATGGACCCCAGGAAGGTAGGGGCGGTAGCGGATTGGCCCACCCCCAAATCCGTTAAGGAAGTTCAGCGTTTCCTGGGCTTCACAAACTTTTACCGCAAGTTCATCAAGAACTTCAGCTTGGTGGCAGCCCTCTCTCAGCTTTAACCAAGGGTGGCAATGCAAGGTTTTGTGGGGAAGAGAAGCTGAGACGGCCTTCCAAGGACTCAAGCAGCGCGTTCTCTCTGCTCCCATCCTGATACTACCGACTACGGATGAACCATTTGTGGTGGAGGTAGACGCATCAGAGGTTGGTGTTGGAGCTGTCCTGTCTCAGAGGGGTGAAGACAAGAAGCTTCATCCGTGCGCTTTTTCTCACACCGGCTTACCCCGACTGAGAGGAACTACGATGTGGGGATCGTGAACTCCTAGCGGTTAAGATGGCATTGAAGGAATGGAGACACAGGCTCGAGGGGGCTTCTCACCCGTTTCAAGTGCTTACGGACCACAAAAATCTGGAGTATATCCAGCAGGCGAAGCGGTTGAACTCTAGACAAGCTAGATGGTCTCTTTTCTTCAATCGATTCCAGTTTATCCTCACCTATCGGCCCGGGTCGAAGAATCTCAAACCGGATGCCCTGTCCCGAGTCTACGCTCCTGCCATTCGAGATGACACGGACATGCCTGTCCTTCCTGCTGCTAAGATTGTGGCTCCGATCTCGTGGCAAGTTGAGGATACCGTGAGACGTGCTCAAGCTAGCGAACCGGACCCGAAAGGAGGTCCTGCCAATCGGCTGTTTGTCCCCAAGGCAGTGAGGACTCAGGTCCTTCTGTGGGGGCACTCCTCTCGCCTCACCTGTCATCCGGGAGTAGGTCGCACCTTGGAGTTCATCCAGCGTAAGTTCTGGTGGCCTACCATAAGAGAAGACGTTGCCACTTTCGTCAATGCCTGTCCCGTGTGCTGCCAGGGCAAATCTTCTCACCTCCGCCCTCAAGGACTCCTTCACCCTTTACCTGTTCCCCACAGACCCTGGTCCCATATCTCATTGGACTTTATTACTGGACTTCCTCCATCCCATGGCAATACTACTATCCTAGTCATAATCGACAGGTTTTCAAAGGCGGCCAGGTTCGTCCCTCTGACTAAGTTACCTTCTGCCAAGGAAACGGCTGAGTTGGTAATTAATCATGTGTTCCGAGTCTTCGGCATTCCTCAAGATATGGTTTCTGACAGAGGTCCCCAGTTCGCCTCAAGGTTTTGGAAGGCCTTCTGCCAACTCATGGGGCTTCTGCCAGTCTATCTTCAGGGTACCATCCGAGTCCAACGGCCAAACAGAGAGGATGAATCAAGAGCTGGAAACCACCCTCCGATGTATGACTCGTGACAACCCGTCCACATGGTCATCCTTTATTGTTTGGGCCGAATACGCGCACAACACCTTGCGCTCCTCCTCCACTGGTATGTCCCTTGCACGAGTGTCAGTTTGGCTATGCTCCTCCATTGTTCCTAGACCAGGAGGCAGAAGTCAGAGTGCCTTCAGCCTTGAAGTTCGTCAGACGCTGTCGGCTTATGTGGAGGAAGACCCGTCTTAATCTTATGTTCTCACAGAGGTACCAACAACAAGCCAACAGACGTCGCCGTCCCGGGCCTACCCTGCGCCCTGGCCAGAGAGTCTGGCTCTCCACAAGAAACTTACCTCTACGGGTGGAGTCTCGCAAGCTGTCCCAAAATACATCGGTCCCTTCAAGGTTGCCAGGAGAGTTAACCCAGTTTCTTATCGCCTACACTTAACCAGATCCCTTAAGATTAATCCCACATTTCACATTTCATTGTTAAAACCTGTTGTTTTTTCTCCCCTTGTCCCGGCAGACAGACCTCCCCCCTCCGCCTCGTGTCATTGGAGGCCAGCCGGCTTATACCGTCCATCGGATACTGGATTCCCGCCGGGTGCAGCGGTCCTGGCAGTATCTGGTGGACTGGGAAGGCTACGGTCCCGAGGAGCGCTCCTGGGTTCCTGCCAAAGACATCCTGGATCCTGACCTCATTCGTCAGTTCAGGGCCCTCCACCCTGAGAGAGCTGGTAGGAACGTCCAGGAGCCGTACCTAGGGGGATTCTGTCAGGATTTGGCCAGGGTTGTTCCGGGTTTGGTCACTAGATGCCCCCATTGTGCTTTTTGACCTTATGTTTTTCCCTTGTTCCCCATTATTATTTGCCCTGTACCTCGTTTCCCCTGATTGTATTTAAACCCTTAGTTTCCCTCAGTTCTGTGCTCTGTGTTTGTATGTTAGCACCCAGCCCTAGTGTTCTGTGTTTTCCTGTCGATTCCGGTGGATGCTCTTGTGGAATTCTGTTTTTGTTTTTGAGTGTCTCTTGAGGCTTTTTTGTGCTATTCCTACCACCTTTTGGATTTGCCAATTTTGTATTTAAGGACTTCTCCTTTTTACTTTATTAAATACACCGTCTTAAGTACTGCTGTGTCTGCCTCATCTTCTGGGTTCTGCTGACTATTCGTGGCTCAGTTGGTTAAGTGACTGTTTCTCACTCCGGAGACCCAGGTTCGTAACCGGGTCCTGACAAGGAGACTCTCAGTTGCATAGCAAATGTTCAGTTTTTCCTGAAAGAATCTTTGTGTAGGAGAAATCGCTCCGTTTTGTACATCACATTTGGCTACCGAAACAAACCGAAAATTCAGTCACCAAAACGTAAAACTTTTTCCGAATTAACTCCATAATATCGACCGAAACATGGCAAACGTTGTTTAGAATCAATCCTCAAGGTGTTTTTTCACATATCTCTTCATTGATATGCAGTTCGTGGAAGCCTGCTTTCCCCTCAGAATCGCATGGAAAAATACCAGCAGCTGAAAAAGACGCACCAATTTCGACGGAGGACACCGGGCGGACACCTGGAAAATGTAGTCTCTTATGGTCAATCTTCCAATGATATGCCTACAAATACGTCACAATGCTGCAGACACCTTGGGGAAACGACCGAAAGGGCAGGCTCATTCCTCTCGCATTCACAGCCATATAAGGAGACAATGGAAAACTGAGCCTCAAAAATCCTGCTGGTTTCCTGGTTGCTGTTTCATCTTGGTTTTGCCTGTAGCTCCCGTTCTAGGGCACCCACAGACAATATCTTTGCAGTTCTGGAAAATTCAGAGTGTTTTCTTTCGAAAGCTATCAATTATATGCATAGTCGAGCATCTTTTTTGTGACAAAATATCTTGTTTAAAATGGGAACGTTTTTCATCCAAAAATTAAATTGCGCCCTAGAGTTTTAGCAAATCACTAATTTGTGTAAGAGTATGCTAAGCTAGCTTAGCATTTTGAGTAGCATTTAGCACGCAACATTTTCACAAAAACCAGATAACCAAATAAATAAAATCATTTAACTTTGAAGAGCTTCGGATGTTTTCAATGAGGAGACTCTCAGTTGCATAGCAAATGTTCAGTTTTTCTTGAAAGAATCTTTGTGTAGGAGAAATCGCTCCGTTTTGTACATCACATTTGGCAAACGAAACGAACCGAAAATTCAGTCACCAAAACGCCAAACTTTTTCCGAATTAACTCCATAATATCGACAGAAACATGGCAAACGTTGTTTAGAATCAATCCTCAAGGTGTTTTTTCACATATCTCTTCATTGATATCCAGTTCGTGGAAGCCTGCTTTCCCCTCAGAATCGCATGGAAAAATACCAGCAGCTGAAAAAGACGCACCAATTTCGACGGAGGACACCGGGCGGACACCAGGAAAATGTAGTCTCTTATGGTCAATCGTGCAATGATATGCCTACAAATACGTCACAATGCTGCAGACACCTTGGGGAAACGACAGAAAGGGCAGGCTCATTCCTCTCGCATTCACAGCCATATAAGGAGACAATGGAAAACGGAGCCTCAAAAATCCTGCTGGTTTCCTGGTTGCCGTTTCATCTTGGTTTTGCCTGTAGCTCCCGTTCTAGGTCACCCACAGACAATATCTTTGCAGTTCTGGAAAATTCAGAGTGTTTTCTTTCGAAAGCTATCAATTATATGCATAGTCGAGCATCTTTTTGTGACAAAATATCTTGTTTAAAACGGGAACGTTTTTCATCCAAAAATGAAATTGCACCCCTAGAGTTTCAAGAGGTTAACAGCTGACGTTGAATCAACATGTAAAATTGATTGGATTTGAAAAAGGTAATCAAATTAAGGGAATTTCCTATTTTTTTCACCCAACATTTGCCTAAATCACATGGTGACATTTTTTTATGATTTCACATTGAATTCATTTTAGTTAAAGCTAGCAAACCCAAAACAATCAATCGCCCTCTGTCTGTTAACGTCACAATTCTTAAGTCGTTTTTCTGCCAAACAGCAACCCCATCTTCAAGCAATAAAGCACTCGAGGCAATTCTATATTATGAATATCCTCCTTATAACCAGCAAAAAAACATTTGCTGAATTATTTGATTTTTTTTCATCACATAAGTAACCCTTAGGGGAGACCACAGTTGGTTGTCTCATGGGTTGGTTGTCACAGTGAGCATCGCTTCCAATCTAAATTGCACTATGTAATATTTTTAAGGTTAAAATGCGTGAATACCTTGAAAGAACTCACCCACTGGTGAATTCATGCCAGCATGACAAAACACTGAGGTGAGGGGAATCTGTTTTTCATAATATACATATTTTCTTCGTAAATGTATCCATGGACAATTATGTTTGTTGAAAATAGAATATATTTTAAACATCTGAGTTCCTACTGTAGGTCAAACCATGTGGTAACTAGCATCTTAAATATCATTGGGGAGGTGGTTGGGATGTTTCTCATATGAAATGTGGGGTTGGTTGTTACTATCAGCTCCATTATTATAATGTTGGGCTTACTATTCGAACGATTATAACGGTGACTGCAGTCATTTGGCTGGCAAATAACCGTCATCTAAAATTGCATGACTCTCACATTCCTATGTGTGTGCAAACACATGCATACACACACATTTACTCAAAATGTCATGTTATTCTCAAGGGGGGGCATGGTTGTAAATTATTTGTATTCGCTCTCAGACCAAAAGGCTCCAAGACCTCCTCTACCCCCAAGCCATAAGACTGCTAAATAGTTAGTCCATGTAACCATTTAATTATCTGCATTGGACCCATGCACACTCACAAGACAATAAAGTGTCTTCAGAAAGTATTCACACCCCTGTGACTTTTTCCACATTGTGTTGTGTTACAGCCTGAATTTATTTACCCTAGAGTCGATTGACGTGCTGGTCTGTCAATCTAAGTAACATAATAAAAAATGTCTGAATGGTTTGTCCTACAAACGATTATGACCACTCTATGCAAAGGGGGACTCTCACAAACACGATGGTCTCCGTTTTGTTTGGAACCCGTCTGAAAGTAACCGGTACTGGTTAAAAAACAATAATGGAAATGTAAAGGTATTTTTGTGCCTAATCAAAAAAAAAATACTTAGCTTTCTTAAACTTAGCTTTCTTAAATATCTTAGATATAGGAAAGACCCTTCAAAACCTTGTTCCTTATGATTTCTTTTTGAACTGTTTTTTTTTGCCATTTATAAACATGTGATTCAATGTGTTTCTCTGGGCTATAGTAGTAAAGTCCAAATTAAATATTTTATCAAACAATTTGTATATACAGTACAGTACCAGTCAAAAGTTTGGACAAAACGTCTCATTCCAGGGTTTTTCATTATTTTTACTATTTTCTACATTGTAGAATAATAGTGAAGACATCAAAACTATTAAATGACAGAAATGGAATCATGTAGTAACCAAAAAAGGATTTTATATTTGAGATTCTTCAAAGTAGCCACCCTTTGCCTTGATGACAGCTTTACACACTCTTGGCATTCTCTGTGATATGAAAAACAGCTTCTAGCTCAAGGCCATCAGACTGTTAAATAGCCATCACTAGCACAGAGAGGTTGCTGCCTATATACACATACTTGAAATCACTCTCCACTTTAATAAATGGAACACAAGTCACGTAATAATGTCACTTTAATAATGTTTACTTATCTTGATTTGCTCATATCAAATGTAAATGTATTCTATACAATTCTACTGTATCGCAGTTTATGCCGCTCTGACATTACTCGTCCATATATTCTTAATTCCATTCCTTTACTACAAGCATTTCGCTACACCCGCAAGAACATCTGCTAAACACGTGTTATGTGACCATTAAAATTCGATTTTAACCAGTTTTACGAGGTAGTCACCTGGAATGCATTTCAATTAACAGATGTGCCTTGTTAAAAGTTCCTTTGTGGAATTTACTTCCTCCTTGATGCGTTTGAGCCAATCAGTTGTAACAAGGTAGGGGTGGAATAGAGAAGATGGTCTTATACTAAGTCCATATTATGGCAAGAACAGCTCAAATAAGCAAAGAGAAACAACAGCCCATAATTCCTTTAAGACATGAAGGTCAGTCAATCAGGAACATTTCAAGTTCTTTGAAAGTTTCTTCAAGTGCAGTAGCAAAAAACCATCAAGCGCTATGATGAACCTGGCTCTCATGAGGACAGCCACAGGAAACGAAGACCCAGAGTTACCTCTGCTGCAGAGGATAAATTCATTAGAGTTAACTGCACCACAGATATTGCAGCACATCAACTGTTCATTGGAGACTGTGTGAATCAGGCCTTCGTGTTTGATTTGCTGCAAAGACACAACTACTAAAGGACACCAATAATAAGAAGAGACTTGCTTGGGCCAAGAAACATGATCAATGGACATTAAACCGGACGAAATCTGTCCTTTGGTATAATGAGTCCACATTTGAGATTTTTGAGAGTAGGTGAATAGATGATCTCCACATGTGTGGTTCCCACCATGAAGCATGGAAGAGGAGGTGTGGTGTAGTTGGAGTGCTTTGCTGTTAACACTGGCTGTGATTTAACTAGAATTCAAGGCACACTTAACCAGCATTGCTACCACAGCATTCTCCAGCAATACGCCATCCCATCTGGTTTGCACTTAGTGGGACTATCATTTGTTTTTCAACAGGATAATGACCCAAAACGCACCTCCAGGCTGTGTAAGAGCTATTTGACCAAGAAGGAGAGTGATGGTGCTGGATCAGATGACCTGGCCTCCACAATCACCCGAACTCAACCCAATTGATATGGTTTGGGATGATTTGGACCGCAGAGTGAAGGAAAAACAGACAACAAATGCTCAGCATATGTGGGAACTCCTTCAAGACTGTTGGAAAAACATTCCTCGTGAAGCCGGTTGAGAGAATGCCAAGAGTGTGCAAAGCTGTCATCAAGTAAAAGGGTGGCTACTTTGAAGAATCTAAAATCTAAAATATATTTTGAATTGTTTAACACTTTTTTAGTTACTACATGATTCCATATGTGTTATGTCATCATTTTGGTGTCTTCACTATTCTACAATGTGGGAAATAATAAAAATAAAGAAAAAACATTGAGTAGGTTTGTCCAAACTTTTGACTGGTACTGTATATTTTTTCATACCTAAAGGGGTCCTAAAATTATATATCAAATAGCTAAATGATCGATAGTATGACCATCTTAAAACAATTCCATATGCTGTGGTGGATGTGGACCGGTGCGCCGGTTTTCGTTCTGATGGCTATTTTCCTCATGTGAAGGCACGCTGGGTCGATCTCCACATGAGACAAAATGTCTTCAGTTGCTCCCACAAATCACTGCTTCTCTTCAGTAGAGTTCTTTTGACCGAATTGCCAGAGCTAAAAATAAAATTACAGAAAACAATGTTATTCTGACCAATAAACAACACTGGAATCTCAATAAATAACACTGGAATCTCAAATCTGAAAAATTAATCTAAAATATTTTTCTCCGCTCATACAGGCTTAATAAAAGCCTAGTTCACACATTTTGGGCAACTTTTTTCTTTTTTCTTATTATTATATATATTTTTTTATTAGGGGATAAAATATTCAACATTAGCTAGCTACCACCAATGTGCAAGTTGTGATAGGAAACATTGAACTTACAGATAGCTCATTCTGTCTACTCAGTACTACAACTAAAATTCAACATGATCATGTCAACTACAACATTTGTTAACCAGCTAGCAACGTTAGTTATTTACTATATTGGTTGTAGTAATTTAACTTATCTAGTTAGCTACCTCTGCTAACGGTACAGCTGCTACAGTGCTAGCTAGCAGAGATAGCTATGCTAGCTAGTTAGATTGCTGACAAATAATAGGACTGCTTCTTACCTTGTTGCATTCAGAAGGTTGTGGTGGTGGGGTGTAGACTATTGTGGAATCGGAATACTGTTATAAATGTTATCCATAACCATTTCCATGGCTTGGTTAGGCGAGTTGAAATTCCAGGAGTTGTTCAATGTTAGCTATAGGAATCTATATTTTAAAATGACTGCAAGTAGGAAAACACCCCCCAATTAATTACTGTGCCTTGAAGTATCAAATTGTGTTCATTTGATTGGTAATTTTCAACTGTCACGCCCTCACTTCTGGTTTTGTATGTTGGATTAGATTATTTACCTTTCATTCACTGCGCCCTCCTTTCTATTCCCATGCATTTCATTGGCTTATGAGTTTGTGATGGTGTTACCCAAAATGCAAGGGAGTATTATTATATATTTTCTTACCTTTATTTAAATAGGCAAGTCAGTTAAGAACAAATTCTTAATTTACCATGACGGCCTACATCGGCCAAACCCTCCCCTAACCCGGACGATGCTGGGCCAATTGTGCACCGCCCTTTGGGACTCCCGATCATGGTCAGATGTGATACAGCCTGGGATCAAACCAGGGTCTGTAGTGATGCCTGAGATGCAGTGCCTTAGACTGCTGCTCCACTCTGGAGTATGTGGACATGGACGAAGACCAAGGTGAGTAGAGGAAAACAATTTTGACTGAAACTGGAGCCACATTCTCTGAGCTATGTAAATAGACATTTCATAACCGTAGACATGGCTGTCGTGGACCCTATGCATAATATTTTACTGGGGAGAGCAAAACATGTGTTTACCATGTGGAATAATATTGGTGTGCTGGATGATGGAATACTAAATTATCATCAGGGTTTTCTAATTTCAATGCATAAGAATATGAAAAATTGGACATGCGTTTTCTCCTATTCACTCTTAGGGACTTGTGGCGAATGCCGATTATGTTTGCTGACTGCATTTTGCCATGGCCTGTACCAACTTCTGTACAAGATGGAGCACGTTGGAGATGCTCATCGCCACTTGCTACAGTTCTGTGAGAGCTTTGCAAGGTTGTATGGAAAACAATATGGCACACCAAATATGTGCCTCAATAGCCAAAGGAAATGTGGTGTAGACTATGGTCCAGTATGTCACGATCGTTGTAATAACATTCGGACCAAAGCACAGCGTGATATGGGTTCCACATGTTTATTGAATGAAACACACAAAAACAATAAAGAAGGACCGAAAAGTGAAGTAAATGAAGTGCTCACAGGCAAGTACGCAAAAACAAGATCACATAAAACACAGTGGGGAAATGGCTGCCTAAATATGATCCCCAATTAGAGACAAAGATAAACAGCTGTCTCCGATTGGAAACTATACCAGGCCAACAGAAATAAAACAACCTAGATTACCCACCCTTGTCACACCTCGACCTAACCAAAATAGAGAATAAAAAGGCTCTAAGGTCATGGCGTGACACAGTATTTGGTTTCAGGTGCTTTCCATTTGAGTGAGCAAATGATTTAATAAGTAAACAGAAGACCAACCTAATGAGAAAGGTTTTAAATACCCAAGAGGTTAAGAACATGGTCTTGCCAACTGACTGGCCAACGTAGAATTTGGCGCTGATAGATAGGGCAGCCATGCTACAAGCTCCTGGGCAACTGTGCAGTATTTTGTTTTTTTAATGTGTTATTTCTGACATTATTAGCCCAGTCATTTTTTGGTGTTATTACATACAGCCGGGAAGAACTTTTGGATATCAGAGTGGTGGTAACTCACCAGCATTACCAGCATTGGGGCCAGGAATACAACTTTCCCGAATCAGATCCTTTGTTCGTACCCCCCAGGGGAACTGAACAGTTATTCGGAGTGGAATTCTAGTCCGACTCAGGAGGCGCACACACCAACCACCACTTCAGAGTATACACTACCGTTCAAAAGTTTGGGGTCACGTAGAAATGTCCTTGTTTTTGAAAGAAAAGCACATTTTTTGTGCATTAAAATAACATCAAATTGATCAGAAATACAGTGTAGACATTGTTAATGTTGTAAATGACTATTGTAGCTGAAAACGGCAGATTTCTTATGGAATATCTTAAGTTGAAGTCGGAAGTTTAGATATACATTTATAATCAGCATTTCACAATTGCTGACATTTAATCCTAGTAAAAATGCCCTGTCTTAGGTCAGTTAGGATCACCACTTGATTGTAAAAATGTGAAATATCAGAATAATAGTTAGTGATATATTTCAGCTTTTATTTATTTCATCACATTACCAGTGGGTCAGAAATGCACATGCACTCAATTAGTATTTGGTAGCATTGCCATTCAATGGTTTAACTTGGGTCAAATGTGTTGGTTAGCCTTCCACAAGCTTCCACAATAAGTTGGGTGAATTTTGGCCCATTCCTCCTGACAGAGCTGCTGTAACTGAGTCAGGTTTGTAGGCCTCCTTAATCGCACATGCTTTTTTAGTTCTGTCCACACATTTTCCATAGGATTGAGGTCAGGGCTTTGTGTTTGCCACTCCAATACCTTGACTTTGTTGTCCTTAACAATTTTGCCACAACTTTGGAATATGTTTGGGGTCATTGTCCATTTGGAAGACCCATTTGCGACCAAGATTTAACTGATGTCATGAGATGTTCCTTCAATACATTCACAAAATTGTCCTCCTCATGATACAATCTATTTTATGAAGTGCTCGAGTCCCTCCTGCAGCAAAGAACCCCCACAACATGATGCTGCCACCCCCGTGCTTCACAGTTGGTGTTCTTCGTCTTGCAAGCGTTCACATTTTTTCTCCAAACATAATGATGGCCATTATGGCCAAACAATTCTATTTTTGTTTCATCAAACCAGAGGACATTTCTCCAAAAAGTACGATCTTTGTCCCCATGTGCAGTTGCAAACCGTAGTCTGGCTTTTTTATGGCTGTTTTGGAGCAGTGGTTTCTTCCTTGCTGAGTGGCCTTTCAGGTTATGTCAATATAAGACTTGTTTTACTGTGGATATAGATACTTTTGTGCATGTTCATAAGGCCCTTTACTGTTGTTCTGGGATTGATTTGCACTTTTCGCACCAAAGTACGTTCATCTCTAGGAGACAGAACATGTCTCCTTCCTGAGCGGTATGATGGCTGAGTGGTCCCATGGTGTTTATACTTGCGTATTATTGTTTGTTCAGATGAGCGTGGAACCTTCAGGCATTTGGAAATTGCTCCCAAGGATGAATCAGACTTGTGGAGGTTTACAATTTATTTGCTGAGGTCTTAGCTGATTTTTTTTTGCTTTCCCATGATGTCAAGCAAAGAGCCAATGAGTTTGAAGTTAGGCCTTGAAATACGTCCACAGGTACACCTCCAATTGACTCAAATTATGTCAATTAGCCTATCAGAAACTTCTAAATCCATGACATTTTCTGGAAATTTCCAAGCTAAAAGGCACAGTCAACTTAGTGAATGTAAACTTCTGACCCACTGGAATTGTGAGACAGTGAATTATAAGCAAAATAATCTGTCTGTAAACAATTGTTGGAAAACGTACTTGTGTCATGCACAAAGTAGATGTCTTTACAGACTTGCCAAAAATGTGACTCCAACCGAAGTGTATGTAAACTTCCGACTTCAACTGTATTTATATATATACACTGCTTCTATATATAGTGGGGAGAACAAGTATTTGATACACTGCCGATTTTGCAGGTTTTCCAACTTACAAAGCATGTAGAGGTCAGTAATTGTTGTCAAAGGTATACTTCAACTGTGAGAGACAGAAACTTTAAAAAATCCAGAAAATCACATTGTATGATTTTCACGTAATTAATTTACATTTTATTGCATGACTAAGTATTTGATACATCAGAAAAGCAGAACTTAATATTTGGTACAGAAACCTTTGTTTGCAATTACAGAGATCATACATTTTCTGTTGTTCTTGACCAGGTTTGCACACACTGCAGCAGGGATTTTGACCCACTCCTCCATACAGACCTTCTCCAGATCGTTCAGGTTTCGGGGCTGTCGCTGGGCAATACGGACTTTCAGCTCCCTCCAAAGATGTTCTATTGGGTTCAGGTCTAGAGACTGGCTAGGCCACTCCAGGACATTGAGATGCTTCTTACGGAGCCACTCCTTAGTTGCCCTGGCTGTGTGTTTCAGGTCATTGTCATGCTGGAAGACCCAGCCACTTGGGGTTGTACTCATCCTTCTTCTTTCCAAACACGATGAGCGGAGTTTAGACCAAAAAGCTCTATTTTTGTCTCATCAGACCACATGACCTTCTCCCATTCCTCCTCTGGATCATCCAGATGGTCATTGGCAAACTTCAGACGGGCCTGGACATGCGCTGACTTGAGCAGGGGCACCTTGCGTGCGCTGCAGGATTTTAATCCATGATGGCGTAGTGTGTTACTAATGGTTTTCTTTGAGACTGTGGTCCCAGCTCTCTTCAGGTCAATGACCAGGTCCTGCTGTGTAGTTCTGGGCTGATCCCTCACCTTCCTCATGATCATTGATACCCCAAGATCTTGCATGGAGCCCCAGACCATCTTGAACTTCTTCCTTTTTCTAATAATTGCGCCAACAGTTGTTGCCTTCTCACCAAGCTGCTTGCCTATTGTCCTGTAGCCCATCCCAGCCTTGTGCAGGTCTACAATTTTATCCCTGATGTCCTTACACAGCTCTTTGGTCTTGGCCATTGTGGAGAGGTTGGAGTCTATTTGATTGAGTGTGTGGACAGGTGCCTTTAATACAGGTAACGAGTTCAAACAGGTGCAGTTAATACAGGTAAAGAGTGGAGAACAGGAGGGCTTCTTAAAGAAAAACTAACAGGTCTGTGAGAGCCGGAATTCTTACTGGTTGGTAGGTGATCAAATACTTATGTCATGCAATAGAATGCAAATTAATTACTTAAAAATCATACATACATTTATTTTCTTTTTGTTTTAAATTCCGTCTCTCACAGTTGAAGTGTACCTATGATTAAAAAAAATTACAGACCTCCACATGCTTTTCATTCAAAATACAGAAATAGTCATAATAAACGTTCATAAAAATACAATTGTTATACATTGGTTTAAAGATTAACTTCTTGTTAATTCTTGATACTACCCATCCCGGGTCCAGGAGCGTAATCATCAATGGACACTAATTAGCATAACGCAAAGGACATAAATATTACTAGATCATATTCCTATTCATGAAATCACAAGTGAAATATATTGAAACACAGCTTAGCCTTTTGTTAATCACCCTGTCATCTCAGATTTTGAAAATATGCTTTACAGCCAAAGCAAGACAAGCATTTGTGTAAGTTTATCATTATGACTAGCTAGCAGCAGGCAACCTGGTCACCAAAATCAGAAAAGCAATCAAATTACATTGTTTACCTTTGATGAGCTTCGGATGTTTTCACTCACTAGACTCCCAGTTAGATAGCAAATATTCCTTTTTTCCATAAAGATTATTCTTGTAGGCGAAATAGCTCCATTTGTTCTTCGCGTTTGGCTGAGAAATCAACCGGAAATTACGGTCACTACAACGCCAAACAATATTCCAAATTAGCTCCATAATATCGACAGAAACATGGCAAACGTTGTTTATAATCAATCCTCAATGTGTTTTTCAAATATATTTGATAATATATCAACTGGGACTGGTAGCTTCTTAGTACGATAGAGAGAAACAATGGTCGCATTTATCCTTTACGCACAAAACACTCTGAGAGACTTCAGCTGACCACTGACGCAATGTTGACGTTCAGGCTCATTTTTCAAAATAAAAGCCGGAAACTATGTATTGTGACACTAGACACATTAGGGAAGCCATAGAAAAAAGAATCTGGTTGATATCTCATTCACTGCTCAATAGGCACGCATAGGAACACAGAGCCTTCTAAATAAGAGTCCCTTCCTGATTGGATTCTTTCTCAGGCTTTCGCCTGCAATATCAGTTCTGTTATACTCACAGACAACATTTTTACAGTTTTGGAAACTTTAGAGTGTTTTCTATCCTATGCTGTCAATTATATGCATATTCTAGCATCTTGTCCTGACAAAATAGCTGTGTACTTTGGGGACGTTATTTTTCCAAAAATGAAAATATTACCCCCTAGATTCAAGAGGTTAATCAAGCCGCTTTGTCATTCGCGCCTGCAAACCTGCACTGCATGCTTCCCCAGTCCCCTGACAGAAAGGTCTCATTCTTCTTCATTTTTCAGAAAACAAGCCTGAAACAATGTCTAAAGACTGTTGACATCTAGTGAAAGCCATAGGAACTGCAATCTTGGTCCTAACCCATTAGATACTCAATAGGCATTAAATTGTAAACCACCCACATCAAAAAAATCCCACTTCCTGAATGGATTTTCCTCCGGTTTTTGCCTGCCATATCAGTTCTGTTACACTCAGACATTATTTTAACAGTTTTGGAAACTTTAGAGTGTTTTCTATCCAATCCTAGCTTCTGGGCCTGAGTAACAGGCAGTTTACTTTGGGAACGTCATTCATCCCGAATTTCCAAATTCTGCCCCCTGTCACTAAAAAGTTTTTAATAAGTCACTGTTTTGATATGAAAATATCTCAAGAGTTATATTTGGGAAATTGACACTCTATAAACAAAAAAATATATGTGGTGCCCCGACTTCCTAGTTAATTTTATGATTAGTTTAATCACACATAGAGAATTGTCTTGATAATATAGTCTTCACATTTAATGGTAGTCCAGACACGACATGCTATTTCTGTCTCTCGTGTTTCAGAACTGGTAGACTTGGTCATTATTAATTTCTCGAGCGAGGACACAGAGCCAGCCGATTGAAATTTCAGGAGATATTAGCTGACAAAGCGATAAATCTCGGTCCCCCGCATTTTCAGTATTATGGATAGGGCACAGGCGTATCTTTTTACTAAATCACCGCAAATGTCGGTAACTTAGGGATAATAAAGAAGATTACCAAGAAAGGTTTGAAAGTAAGACATTACTAGTAAAACCATTTCCTTGTTCAACCCTTTCATGTGTGAGTTCCAAATATCTCTAATGGTCACCCCAGCATGAGTTTTTTTTATGCACGTGATGTTAGAACGTTCTCTCCATTCCAGAATGTGATTGTTACGCAACAGTACTTTAGTCCGCACTGCCCTCAAATCAAGGAATTTAGCCTGTTTTTATTATATTATATATATTTTCTAAGAACAGATTGAATTGAGGTGTGTTCCGCCTCCTCATTCATTCACATAAAAATAGTCATTTTTACATTTGCAAGACAATTACATTTTTGGTACATTTCTGACCCGCACAAAATTGCCCAAGCACTTCCCAATTGTTTGTACAGTTCAAGTCTGCAGACATTTGCGCATCTCCGGTCAGAACAGGTTCTGCACACGTGTTCAGCTTCTTTGGTAGGGCGTGTGGTAAACAAATCCAAACTCACGAAGAGTGTTCACTCGGAGCAGACGAAATGTCAAAGTTCCGTTACAGTCCGTAGAAACATGTCAAACGATGTATAGAATCAATATTCATAACGTTTTTAACGTTTATCTTCAATAATGTTCCAACCGGAGAATTGCTTTGTCTGTAGAAAAGCAATGGAACAGAGCTCGCTCTCACGTGAACAAGCGTCACGAGCTCAAGGCATTCTGGCAGAGCCCTGACTCATTCCCCTCTCATTTGGCCCCACTTCACAGTAGAAGCATCAAACACGGTTCTAAGGACTGTTGACATCTAGTGGAAGCCTTGGGAAGTGCAAAATGACCAATATCCCACTATCTTCAATAGGGAATGAGTTGAAAAACGACCAACCTCAGATTTCCCACTTACTGGTTGGATTTTTTTCTCAGGTTATTGCCTGCCATATGAGTTATGTTATACTCACAGACATCTTTCAAACAGTTTTAGAAACTGAGTGTTTCAGAGTGTTTTCTATCCAAATATACTAATAATATGCATATATTAGCAACTGGGACTGAGTAGCAGGCAGTTCACTCTGGGCACTTTATTCATCCAAGCTACTCAATACTGCCCCCAGCCATAAGAAGTTAACAGTTTTACTGGATGAAAACACAGAAAGAAAATACATAGGCCAATATGAAACAGTCATCTATTTTATTGCAGTATTGGTGGTTGGTTCAACAACAACTTGCTTTACTAGAGAAAAAAACTGAATATGCATAACCCATACTTAATATTTATGCAGTGACTGAACAACAATGGCATTTCCACCCCCATCTCTAAAGACATAGTACCATTGCAGGTCACCTGTCAAGTCAGTCAGTCACTTATTGCTGCAGATGTGCTCAATAGTGCTTGAGCATATGGTACTCCTCAAAGCATGGTGAAATACATAGAGGTGTATCACAAGCTAAACACATGTATTTGTCATCTTCCTCTGCTTACTTCTCCTGGTGCCAGACAGGCAGACTTTGACTACCTTGAGCAGCAGTTTGCGGTACTTTGCAGGGAAAATGCCGTGCATTGAGGCATAGGCGACCCCCAGTGGATGGGAGCCGAGGGGTGTGGTGCACCTCGAGCAGATCTCTCATGAGTTCTCTCTCTGCTTTTGGTAGGTAATTACTTTACCTATGATGGAGTGGGGAGGATGAGGAAAGGGAGAGGACGATGAGGCAGTGGGTAGGTGGGTGAGATTGTCACTATAATTGCTTAATTGATTTGTATGTGAACTATACATCCAATTACAAAAATTCCTTGTTCAGTAATCATCTCACCTGTTAGTTGGCGGTGAACTATGCTGCCGTTGAAGGCAGCAGTGTTGATCAGATGGAAAAACATCTTCTTATACCACTTGGTTGTTTCCCGAGTGCATTCCACAAAGCAGTTAATCCTGTCCGCCATATCCACTGCCCCCATTTAGAGGTTATAGTCAAGCACACAATCTGGTTTGAGCTTTCTCTCTCTCGTCAGGTGGTCCACCTTCCCTGTGGACGACATGGTTGCTGTATGGACAGTGGAGAGGACATGGACGTCTCATTTCTTATGCCACTTTACTGCCAGCGGTTGGCCGTTCTCCTTGAACTCCACATCTTCCTGCATCCGAATGCCGGCGTCCCCAACCTGTTCGACCTAAACATGCCACAAGCCCCTGTGCTGTTAGAGAGCAGATGCTGGAAGAGTGTGGGACTGCTGTACCAATTGTCCATGTACAAAGTGTGTCCCTTGCAGAGATGAGGAGCCAGCATGGTCATCACCATGAACCCTGACAACCCAAGCCCCTCATAATGTTTGATGTCAGTGGTGAACTCTTTGTAAACTATAAAGTCCTTGACAAATCCTGTCTTCACGTTGCACATGACAAATAACTTAACTCCAAAACTGTGCCTTTTGGAGGGAATATATTGACGGAATGCCAGCCTACCTTTCCATAACATCAGGGACTCATCAATGCATAGGACCTTGTATGGCACAAAGACCCGACCAAATGCTGATGTCAGGCTGAACAGTTCTTATTTTGTATAATGGGTCACTTAGGATGGCAGTAGAATTGTTGATGAAATGCAGGCATCGCAGTAGAACTAAGAAGGGTGGCAAAAAGGGTGGCAAAGAAGGGAGTTGCAAATACAGGATCTGTGCGCCAGTGTTCTCTTAGGGAGTTCTTCTTTACTATCCCCATGAGGACAGTCACCAGGAAGGTATACATTTCACACAATTTGGCTGTTACCCATTTAGCTAGATTCCCCCCTCACTCCTGGCTCTACCTTCACCTGTATCTCCAAGGCATAATGATTGGTCTCCTCTACTATGTTTTCCACCAGCTCCTCTTTCAGAAACAACTTGAAGCACTCTGCCTCAGATGGAAATGCCAAGGAACGTTGCATTCCAGACTGGGACTCGTCAAAACAAACAGCAGGGCCAGGAGGGCTGAAATGGCTGGCGGCCTTCCAGCTGCTACAGAACTCCTATACTTCATCCACTGTCGGTCTGCCTCCATCACCACCAGCATCTTCAAAGGGACCTGGTACTTCGTCAGTGGACAAGGGAACCTCAGATTCAGGGTTCTCAATGGCTGCAAGATTGGGGGCAGCTCCTCACTGTCAGAATCTGATTCCTGACTTTCATAGTCAAGACTCATTATCAGAATGTTTTTAAATCTCCAGAATGTCCGGAGAATGTGAGTTGTCTCCTTTTGAAAGGCATTGCTAATGCTACAGCTTAGCTCGCTAGCTACATACATAATCAACACTGAATAGTTCATAGTGGGAGTGAGAGGCTACATGTAATGGCCGTTGTTGGTGGAAGAAGGTGAGGACCAAGGTGCAGCGTGCTATGTGTCCATATTTATTAGAATGAACACGGAAATAACCAAAATAACAAAGAGCAACGACCGCAAACCGTTCTGGCTGGTGCAGACACATAACAGACAACAGAAAATAATCACCCACGACACAAAATAGAAAACAGGCTACCGAAATATGGTTCTCAATCAGGGACAACGATTGACAGCTGCCTCTGATTGAGAACCATACCAGGCCAAACACAGAAATAGCAAATCATAGAAAAACTAACATAGACAACCCACCCAACTCACGCCCTGACCATACTAAAACAAAGACATAACAAAAGAACTAAGGTCAGAACGTGACACTATGTAGTTGACTGCCGGCACGCGCCACTTGTATCAATAAAATACTATCAGAAAATGTCTTATGTGGTAATTATTTATATATTTACTTTTAATCACGTTTTCAATTCTAGGTGACAAATCATGCATTCCGATTCTTGCATAGATTGTAATGGGCACATATTCTGTGTGTCAAATATTTTGTTTGAAGGTTGTACTGATTATGATGAGCTAAGCTAATTCCAGCTATGTGCAGAGCCATGTTTGTTGACGTACAATGCATTCTGGGTTTCACGTAATCGTCTGTTTGACTAAAGATGTAACAAAGTGAGGTGAGTAAGGGTTCACTCATTTTTTGAGGACTTCCAGAAGTGAATGGTGGGATGTGAACGATGGTAGACAACACTACCCTTAAACATGCATACTATAAACAGACCAAACTCGTCTTCTCTTATTATCTTCGGTTTCTGTGAGGAAAAAAAGCATGGATGCGCACTGAAACTGTCACGTCTAATCAAGGTGGGTGGAATCAGGTGCAGAGAGCAGATAGCGATATAAAGTTTTATTCTCCGGTGAACAAAATAAACAACGGTCAACCCAAATACACACAGGGTGAATTTATCCAACACAGGATAAAGACTAACCGGAGAATAAGAAACAATAAACACCGACAGACAAAATGAATGACAAAATAAACAATCTCGCACAAAACAAGGGCGGGACAACCTACATTAAATACAGACACTAATTAACTAAACAACACACACAGGTGAAACCAATTAGACAAAACCAACAGATACACGAAAAAGGGATCGGTAGTGGCTAATAGGACGGTGACGACGACCGCCAAGCACCGCCCGAACGGGCAGGAGAGCCAACTTCGGCGGAAGTCGTGACAGTACCCCCCCCCTGACGCGCAGCTCCAGCAGCGCGCCGCCACCGTCCTCGAGGACGACCCGGAGGACGAGGTGCTGGGCGATCCGGGTGGAGGCGGTGGAAATCTCTCAGGAGGGAAGGGTCCAAAATATCCCTCACCGGAACCCAGCATCTCTCCTCCGGGCCGTACCCCTCCCAGTCCACGAGGTACTGTAGGCCCCCCACCCGGCGTCTCGAATCCAGAATGCCTCGAACTGTATACGCCGGGGGCCCCTCGATGTCCAGAGGGGGCAGAGGGACCTCAGGCACCTCACCTTCTTGCAGGGGACCAGCCACCACCGGCCTAAGGAGAGACACATGAAACGAGGGGTTAATACGGTAATACCTAGGAAGTTGCAACCTATAACACACCTCATTTATTCTCCTCAGGACTTTGAACGGCCCCACACACTGCGGCCCCAGCTTCCGACAGGGCAGGCGGAGAGACAGGTTTCGGGTCGAGAGCCAGACCCTGTCCCTCGGTGCAAACACGGGGGTCTCACTGCGGTGCTGGTCAGCGCTCCTCTTCTGCCGTTCTACCGCTAGCCGTAATGAGTCCTGAACGGCTTTCCAGGTGCCCTTGGAGCGCTGTACCCATTCCTCCACCGCAGGAGCCTCGGTCTGACTCTGATGCCATGGAGCTAGGACCGGCTGGTAACCTAACACACACTCAAAAGGAGACAAGTTAGTAGAGGAGTGGCGTAAGGAGTTCTGGGCTAGTTCGGCCCATGGAACATACCTTGCCCACTCACCAGGCCGGTCCCGACAATAGGACCGCAGAAACCTGCCCACATCCTGGTTAACGCGCTCCACCTGCCCATTACTCTCGGGGTGAAAACCTGAGGTTAAGCTAACCGAGACCCCCAGTCTCTCCATAAACGCCCTCCACACTCTGGACGTGAATTGGGGACCCCGATCAGAGACGATATCCTCAGGTACCCCATAGTGCCGGAAGACATGGGTAAACAAAGCCTCAGCAGTATGCAGGGCCATAGGAAGACCGGGCAACGGAATGAGACGACAGGACTTAGAAAACCAATCCACAACGACCAGGATCGTAGTACTTCCCTGGGACGGGGGAAGGTCGGTAAGAAAATCCACTGATAAATGTGTCCACGGCCGTTGTGGAACGGGGAGGGGTTGTAATTTCCCTCTAGGCAGGTGCCGAGGAGCCTTGCTCTGAGCACACACTGAGCAGGAGGAGACATAAAATCTCACGTCTTTAGCCAGTGTGGGCCACCAGTATCTCCCTCTCAGACTCTGCACTGTCCTCTTGATACCAGGATGACCAGAGGAGGGAAGATTATGAGCCCACCTAATCAGCTTGTCCCGGACCACCCTCGGCACGTACTTGGTCCCAACTGGACAGTTAGGAGGAGCCGGCTCTGACCGTGAGGCCCTCTCTATCTCAGCGTCCACCTCCCATATCACCGGTGCCACGAGACATGACTGTGGAATGATGGGAGTTGGCTCTACTGACCGTTCCTCGGTATCATAGAGGTGAGACAGTGCGTCAGCTTTAGTGTTTTGGGATCCTGGCCGATATGTGAGGGTAAACTGGAACCTAGTAAAAAACATGGCCCATCTAGCCTGAGGTGGATTTAGTCTCTTAGCTGCCCGGATGTACTAAATGTAAATGATTACGATGGTCAGTCCAGATGAGAAAAGGGTATTTAGCCCCCTCAAGCCAATGTCTCCACACCTTCAGAGCCTTGACTACAGCTAACAACTCCCGGTCCCCCACATCATAGTTTCGCTCCGCTGGGCTGAGCTTGCTCGAAAAGAAAGCACACGGGCGGAGTTTGGATGGCACGCCCGAGCGTTGGGACAGCACAGCTCCAACCCCAGCCTCGGACGCATCCACCACCACTATGAACGCTAAAGAGGGGTCCGGATGCGCCAACACGGGCGCATTGGTGAACAGCTCCTTCAGACGACTGAAAGCTCTGCCCGCCTCTGCTGACCAATGCAAGCGCACCGGTCCTCCCTTCAGCAGTGAGGTGATGGGAGCAGCCACCTGACCAAAACCCCGGATAAACCTCCGGTAGTAATTGGCAAACCCTAAAAACCGCTGCACTTCTTTCACCGTTGTCGGAGTCGGCCAATTACGCACGGCTGTAATGCGATCATCCTCCATCACCACCCCGGAGGTGGAAATACGATACCCCAGGAAGGAAATGGACTGTTTGAAAAACTCGCAATACAGGTCATGCTCCAGTAGTCGCCCAAGTACCTTACGCACCAGAGACACATGCTCCGCGCGTGTGGCAGAATAGATCAAGATGTCATCAATGTACACTACCACTCCCTGCCCGAGCAGGTCTCGGAGAATCTCATCTACAAAAGATTGAAAAACGGCTGGAGCATTCTTCAACCCGTATGGCATGACGCAGTACTCATAATGACCAGAAGTAGTACTAAATGCGGTTTTCCACTCATCTCCTCCCCGGATACGTACCAGATTATACGCGCTCCTCAGGTCCAGTTTTGTGAAGAATCGCGCCCCGTGAAATGATTCCATTGCCTTAGCGATGAGAGGTAGTGGGTAACTAAACCCCACTGTGATGGAATTTAGACCTCTATAATCAATACACGGACACAGACCTCCATCCTTCTTCTTCACAAAAAAGAAGCTTGAGGAGACGGGTGATATGGAGGGCTGAATGTACCCCTGTCCCAGCGATTCGGAAACATATGTTTCCATCGCAACTGTCTCCTCCTGGGACAATGGATACACGTGACTCCTAGGAAGTGCAGCGTTTTCCAGAAGGTTTATCGCACAGTCCTCTCGACGATGAGGTGGTAATTGGGTCGCCTTCCCTTTACTGAAGGCGATAGCCAAATCGGCATATTCAGAGGGAATGCGCACGGTGGAAACTTGGTCTGGACTCTCCACCGTAGTCGCACCAACGGCAACTCCTATACACCTACCTGAACACTCCTCTGACCACCCCTTAAGAGCCCACTGTCGCCAGAAAATCACCGGGTTGTGTCGAGCTAACCAGGGAACCCCCAACACCACTGGAAACGCAGGTGAATCTATAAGGAACAGGCTAATCTGCTCCTTATGATCACCCTGCGTTACCATGTCCAGCAGCACCGTAGCCTCCCTAATTACTCCTGACCCTAATGGTCGGCTATCTAAGGAGTGCACGGGGAAAGGTCGATCTAACGACACCAGGGGAATCCCTAGCCTTAACGCAAGCCCACAATCCATAAAATTCCCAGCTGCGCCTTAATCGACTAGCGCCTTATGCTGTAGAGATGGGGAAAAACCAGGGAAAGAGATCAATACAAACACATGACCGACAGGAAGCTCTGAATGAGTTTGGTGCTTACTCACCTGGGGTGATCGAGCAGTGTTCCGCCTGTCCTCCCGACTCCTAGATGAATTCCTCCAGCACCGGTCGGACGTGTGCCCTCGTCGACCACAACTGGTGCAGGAGGACACTCCTCCTCCGGTCCTCCTTGAAGCCGTACCTCCTAATTCCATAGGGATAGGAACAGGGGAACTGGGGATTGGAAATGACAGGACCTGATCCGAACGCCCGCGAGCAGCCAGCAGGTTGTCGAGACGGATAGCCAGATCGATAAGTCCATCCAGTGTGAATGTGGTGTCCCGACATGCCAGCTCCCTGCGGACGTCCTCCCTGAGACTACATCTAAAATGATCAATCAAGGCCCTGTCGTTCCATCCTGCTCCTGCTGCCAAAGTCCTAAACTCAAGGGCAAAATCCTGTACGCTCCTCGTCTCCTGACGCAGGTGGAACAGCCTTTCACCCGCCGCCCGACCCTCGGGTGGATGGTCAAAAACAGCTCGTAATCGGCGGGTGAACTCTGGGTAATTATCCTTAGCCGAGTCCGGACCATTCCATACTGCGTTGGCCCACTCGAGGGCTCGCCCAGTCAAGCAGGAGACGAGGGCGCACACGCTCTCCTCTCCAGAGGGAGCAGGACGCACGGTAGCCAGGTATAGTTTCAAGCGGAATGAGGAAACCCTGGCACCCAGCCGCCGATCCGTCAAACTCCCGTTGGAGTGTCAGCCGAAGAGCCCCAGAGCCAGATGTGGTCGCAGAAACAGGAGGTGCTGGAGAAGGGGTTGGTAGAGATGATGTGGGGAGGCCACTCCTCTCCCATCGATCCATTCTCTCCATCATTTGGTCCATAGCAGAACCAATCCGGTGAAGCACGCTGGTATGATGGAGGACCCTCTCTTCCATCGATGGGAGAGGAGACGCTGCTGCTCCTGCTGATTCCATGGGTGGTGCGGGATTCTGTCACGTCTAATCAAGGTGGGTGGAATCAGGCGCAGAGAGCAGATAGCGATATAAAGTCTTATTCTCCGGTGAACAAAATAAACAACTGTCAACCCAAATACACACAGGGTGAATTTATCCAACACAGGATAAAGACTAACCGGAGAATAAGAAACAATAAACACCGACAGACAAAACGAATGACAAAATAAACAATCCCGCACAAAACAGGGGCGGAACAACCTACATTAAATACAGACACTAATTAACTAAACAACACACAGGTGAAACCAATTAGACAAAACCAACAGATACACGAAAAAGGGATCGGTAGTGGCTAATAGGACGGTGACGACGACCGCCGAGCACCGCCCAAACGGGCAGGAGTTCCAATTTCGGCAGAAGTCGTGACAGAAACTACCCATCCTTGGATTACTTTCGATTTCTAGAAAGTTTTTTACTCAATTATTTTGATCAACGGTGAGCTCACCCATGGTGTGATTAATTATACATAGTAATTGCTATTAGCTAATTCACATTGTAGTTTGTCAGCCGAGAGTTAAAAAATATGACCGCTTGTGTTGTGTCAATCTTTCCTCAGTTACCACTAGGACAAATGTAGCCTACATTTTTCCAGTTAGGATGATTGTGTTATGCTATAGACATTTCTGTGAATATCTGAACATTGCATCCAAAAATAAACTGCTCACATTCTGGACATAACTTTGAAAGCACGGTGTTTGTGTAAATAGTTTCTGAAAAAATTGTGGCCAACTCAAATGCTGATTGTTGCGTCATTCGAAACTGGCCTTTCTAAATAAGCATTCTTAATGAGCGTTCTAATCATACGGTTGTGATCGTACGCTTCAGGGACCACTGTAGAACGATCACACCCGTGTGATGGTATGTGTGAAAGGGTTAAGGGGATCCTATGTTATGCTTGAAAGTGTACAAAGCAGTATTAGCTTGCACGAGATGCTAAGCTAACAAAAGGTAAGCAGGCATTTTGTTTTCCTGTGTCACGTTGAAATTCCTCCGTCTTATGCGATCAATGACCCCTGGTGGTGAAGAATCACCTGTAATATTTATTTTTAAATAATTAGTTATGTGACAACCATATGCTCATGTGTATTGAAACGGGGTTCATTGTAGCTCATCAAATCAAATGTATTTATATAGCCCTTCTTACATTGGCTTACATATCAAAGTGCTGTACATAAACCCAGCCTAAAACTCCAAACAGCAAGCAATGCAGGTGTAGGAGCACGGTGGCTAGGAAAAACTAGGACGAAACCTAGAGGACTGGAGCAGCAGCATGGCTCGGTGGACTGGGGACAGCAAGGAGTCATCATGCCAGGTAGTCCTGAGGCATGGTCCGAGGGCTCAGGTCCTCTGAGAGAGAGAAAGAAAGAGCGAAGGAGAAAGAAAGAAAGAGAAAGCGAGAGAATTAGAGAACAAGAGGGAGCATACCTAAATTCACACAGGACACTGGATAAGACAGGAGAAATACTCCAGATATAACAGACTGACCCTAGCCCCCCGGCACATAAACTACTGCAGCATAAATGCTGGAGGCTGAGACCGAAGGGGTCAGGAGATACTGTGGCCCCATCCGATGATACCCCCCGGACAGGGCCAAACAGGCAGGATATAACCCCACCCACTCTGCGAAAGGACAGCCCACTCCACTAGAGTGTTATCTTCAAACACCAACTTACCATCCTGAGACAAAGCCGAGTACAGCCCACAAAGATCTCCGCCACGGCACAACCCAGGGGGGGTCGCCAACCTAGACAGGAAGACCACGTCAGCAACTCAACCCACTCAAGTGACAAACCCCTCCTAGGGGTGGCATGGAAGAGCACCAGTAAGCCAGTGACTCAGCCCCTGTAATAGGGTTAGAGTCAGAGAATCCCAGTTTGAGAGAGGGGAACCGGCCAGGCAGACAGCAAGGGCAGTTCGCTGCTCCAGAGCCTTTCCGTTCATCTTCACACTCCTTGGCCAGACTACACTCAATCATATGACCTATTGAAGAGATGAGTCTTCAGTAAAGATTTAAAGGTTGAGACCGAGTCTGCGTCTCTCACATGAGTAGGCAGACCATTCCATAAAAATAGAGCTTTATAGGAGAATGCCCTGCCTCCAGCTGTTTGCTTAGAAATTCCAGGGACAATTAGGAGGCCTGCGTCTTGTGACTGTAGCGTATGTGTAGGTATGTTCGGCAGGACCAAATCGGAAAGATAGGTAGGAGCAAGCCCATGTAATGCTTTGTAGGTTAGCAGTAAAACCTTGAAATCAGCCCTTGCCTTAACAGGAAGCCAGTGTAGGGAGGCTAGCACTGGAGTAATATGGTCACATTTTGGGGTTCTAGTCAGGATTCTAGCAGCCGTATTGAGCACTGACTGAAGTTTATTAAGTGCTTTATCCGGGTAGCCGGAAAGCAGAGCATTGCAGTAGTCTAACCTAGAAGTAACAAAAGCATGGATTAATTTTTCTGCATGATTTTTGGACAGAAAGTTTCAGATTTTTGCAATGTTACGTAGATGGAAAAAAGCTGTCCTTGAAACAGTCTTGATTTGTTCGTCAAAAGAGAGATCAGGGTCCAGAGTAACGCCGAGGTCCTCACAGTTTTATTTGAGACAACTGTACAACCATCAAGATTAATTGTAAAAAATCTCAGAAGAAGATCTCTTTGTTTCTTGGCACCTAGAAAAATTGTAGAATATCTCAGAAGAAGATCTCTTTGTCTCTTGGGACCTAGAGAAGGCATCTCTGTTTTATCCGAGTTTAAAGTAGAACGTCTGCAGCCTTTCACTTCCTTTTGTCTGAAACAGGCTTCTAGCGAGGGCAATTTTGGGGCTTCACCATGTTTCATTGAAAAGTACAGCTGTGTGTCATCTGCATAGCAGTGAAAGTTAACATTATATTTTCTAATGACATCCCCAAGAGGTAAAATATATAGTATCCAACCAATTTAAACTTATTGGATGATGTTCTCATTCACCTTTAATGTTAAACTTGCCAAACTTACCATTTCAGGTGGATATTTTAAATACTATCCAAATTGATTGGTTTTCTACAAATGAGATGATTTAAACTTTCCACATTAAGCTCTAGAACAGGTTAATAAAGTTTCAGAGCTCTAGGTCTGCCGGTTCTTTGACGGTGTGAACGCCAGAAACTGTTACAGGCTCTGTGTCTCTTTAAGCCCCACACTGTGTCACTCTATTGTGGCTGTGTGTGAGTTTTTTCTTTCTGACCTTTTTAACCCTTCGAAACAGTCCCTATGACTACAATTTAAGGCACTTCCGGTTGTCACAGGAACCTGAAAGTAAACACATGGGGTAGGCTTTTACAGAATCCCTCTATGTTAAGAACTGACTGATGATTTACAGAGGCTTGAATTCAGTGTTGTGAAATCAAAACTACTTTTAGGGTAATTTAACCACTTCCGGTTGCTCCAGGAAGCTTAAACTCAACACAGGTAATCCTTATAGTGGCCTGATGGATTGTCATTGAAGACAGTTTGATATGGCAAAAATAACCCACATAGGCATCCGGTTGAAGTTAGGGGAGCAGGCAATGAATTCCTATGGGGAAAGATGTCAATGTAAACTGTTTAGGTCAGGCTTCATTTTGTGCCTACTTTTTTTGCACAGTTACTGCGGTGAGACCAAGCGAGCTACGGTCAAGTGAGGCATCTCGTTGAACTCGGCATGGCCTAGAGACTATGGTGATGCCATTTGTTTCCCTTTCTGTGATGATTTATTCCTCCCAAATTTCAGCCCTATTTGATGGTAGGATATGAGGGGGACCATTTAATCTTTTCATGTTGATATCTATAGAGGTACAAATGACCCTGAACATGTGGCAAAAGGAATTTCGGTGAGCGAGTTCATGAGAAAGTGCATTGACGATGTCGTTCCCATAGCAACGTTTACAACATTCCCAAACCAGAAACCGTGGATTGATGGCAGCATTCGTGTGAAACTGAAAGGACGAACCACTGCTTTTAACCAGGGAAAGGTGACCGGAAACATGACCAAATACAAACAGTGTAGATATTCCCTCCGCAAGGCAATCAAACAAGCTAAGCATCAGTATAGAGACAAAGTAGAGTCACAATTCAATGGCTCAGATACAAGAGGTATGTGGCAGGGTCTACAGTCAATCACAGATTACAAAAAGAAAACCAGCCCCATCTCGGACCAGGATGTCTTGCTCCCAGGCAGACTAAATAACTTTTTTGCCCACTTTGAGGACAATACAGTGCCACTGACACGGCCCGCAACCAAAACCTGCGGACTCTCCTTTACTGCAGCCGACATGAGTAAAACATTTAAACGTGTTAACCCTCGCAAGACTGCAGGTCCAGACGGCATCCCCAGCCGCGCACTCAAGAGCATGTGCAGACCAGCTGGCTGGTGTGTTTACGGACATATTCAATCAATCCTTATCCCAGTCTGCTGTACCCACATGCTTCAAGAGGGCCACCATTGTCCCTGTTCCCAAGAAAGCTAAGGTAACTGAACTAAACGACTACCGCCCCATAGCACTCACCTCTGTCATCATGAAGTGCTTTGAGAGACTAGTCAAGGACCATATCACCTCCAACCGACCTGACACCCTAGACCCACTCCAATTTACTTACCGCCAAAATAGGTCCACAGACGATGCAATCTCAACCACACTGCACACTGCCCTAACCCATCTGGACAAGAGGAATACCTATGTGAGAATGCTATTCATCGACTACAGCTCAGCATTTAACACCATAGTACCCTCCAAACTCGTCATCAAGCTCGAGACCTCGCCCTGTGCAACTGGGCACTGGACTTCCTGACGGGCCGCCCCCCAGGTGGTGAGGGTAGATAACAACATATCCACCCCGCTGATCCTCACCACTGGGGCCCCACCCAGGTGCGTTCTGAGCCCTCTCCTGTACTCCCTATTCACCCACAACTGCATGGCCATGCACGCCTCCAACTCAATCATTAAGTTTGCGGACGACACTACAGTGGTAGGCTTGATTACCAACAATGACGAGATGGCCTACAGGGAGGAGGTGAGGGCCCTCGGAGTGTGGTGTCAGGAAAATAACCTCCCACTCAACGTCAACAAACCAAAGGAGATGATTGTGGACTTCAGGAAACAGCAGAGGGAGCACCCCGCTATCCACATCGATGGGACAGTAGTGGAGAGGGTAGTAAGTTTTAAGTTTCTCGGCGTACACATCATGGGCAAACTGAATTGGTCCACCCACACAGACAGCGTCGTGAAGAAGGCACAGTAGCGCCTCTTCAACCTCAGGAGGCTGAAGAAATTCGGCTTGTCACCAAAAGCACTCACAAACTTCTACAGATGCACAATCGAGAGCATCATGTCGGGCTGTATCACCGCCTGGTACAGCAACTGCTCCACTCACAACCGTAAGGCTGTGTCTTTTGCAAACTCCATCAGGTTTTCTTCCAGAATGGTCCTGTATTTGGCTCCATCCATCTTCCCATCAATTTTAACCATCTTCCCTGTCCCTGCTGAAGAAAAGCAGGCCCAAACCATGATGCTGCCACCACCATGTTTGACAGTGGGGATGTTGTGTTCAGGGTGATGAGCTGTGTTGCTTTTACGCCAAACATAACGTTTTGCATAGTTGCCAAAAAGTTCAATTTTGGTTTCATCTGACCAGAGCACCTTCTTCCACATGTTCGGTGTGTCTCCCAGGTGGCTTGTGGCAAACTTTAAACGACACTTTTTATGTATATCTTTAAGAAACGGCTTTCTACTTGCCACTCTTCCATAAAGGCCAGATTTGTGCAATAAGGACTGATTGTTGTCCTATGGACAGAGTCTCCCACCTCAGCTGTAGATCTCTGCAGTTCATCCAGAGTGATCATGGGCCTCTTGGCTGCATCTCTGATCAGTCTTGTCCTTGTATGAGCTGAAAGTTTAGCGGGATGGCCAGGTCTTGGTAGATTTGCAGTGGTCTGATACTCCTTCCATTTCAATATTATCGCTTGCACAGTGCTCCTTGGGATGTTTAAAGCTTGGGAAATCTTTTTGTATCCAAATCCGGCTTTAAACTTCTTCACAACAGTATCTCGGACCTGCCTGGTGTGTTCCTTGTTCTTCATGATGCTCTCTGCGCTTTTAACGGACCTCTGAGACTATCACAGTGCAGGTGCATTTATACAGAGACTTGATTACACACAGGTGGATTGTATTTATCATCATTAGTCATTTAGGTCAACATTGGATAATTCAGAGATCCTCACTGAACTTCTGGAGAGAGTTTGCTGCACTGAAAATAAAGGGGCTGAATAATTTTGCACACCCAATTCTTCAGTTTTTGATTTGTTAAAAAAGTTTGAAATATCCAATAAATGTCGCTCCACTTCATGATTGTGTCCCACATGTTGTTGATTCTTCACAAAAAAATACAGTTTTATATCTTTATTTTTGAAGCCTGAAATGTGGCAAAAGGTCGCAAAGTTCAAGGGGGCCGAATACTTTCGCAAGGCACTGTATCTCATGTTTTGAGGGAGCGTGCAACTGGCATGCTGACTGCAGGAATGCCCACCAGGTCTGTTAACCTGTTGAAACTCTGGGGCGCAATTTCATTTTTGGATGAAAAATGTTCCCGTTTTAAACAAGATATTTTGTCACAAAAAGATGCTCGACTATGCATATAATTGATAGCTTTGGAAAGAAAACACTCTGAATTTTCCAGAACTGCAAAGATATTGTCTGTGGGTGCCCTAGAACGGGAGCTACAGGCAAAACCAAGATGAAACGGCAACCAGGAAATGAGCAGGATTTTTGAGGCTCCGTTTTCCATTGTCTCCTTATATGGCTGTGAATGCGAGAGGAATGAGCCTGCCCTTTCTGTCGTTTCCCCAAGGTGTCTGCAGCATTGTGACGTATTTGTAGGCATATCATTGGAAGATTGACCATAAGAGACTACATTTTCCAGGTGTCCGCCCGGTGTCCTCCGTCGAAATTGGTGCGTCATTTTCAGCTGCTGGTATTTTTCCATGCAATTCTGAGGGGAAAGCAGGCTTCCACGAACTGCATATCAATGAAGAGATATGTGAAAAAACACCTTGAGGATTGATTCTAAACAACGTTTGCCATGTTTCGTTCGATATTATGGAGTTGATTCGGAAAAAGTTTGACGTTTTGGTGACTGAATTTTCGGTTCGTTTCAGTAGCCAAATGTGATGTACAAAACAGAGCGATTTCTCCTACACAAAGATTCTTTCAGGAAAAACTGAACATTTGCTATGTAACTGAGAGTCTCCTCATTGAAAACATCTGAAGCTCTTCAAAGTTAAATGATTTTATTTATTTGGTTATCTGTTTTTTGTGAAAATGTTGCGTGCTTAATGTTACGCAAAATGATAAGCTAGCTTGCAATACTCTTACACAAATGATTGATTTGCTATGGTTCAAAAGCATATTTTGAAAATCTGAGATGACAGTGTTGTTAAGAAAAGGCTAAGCTTGAGAGCAGGCGCATTATTTTCATTTCATTTGCGATTTTCAGAAATCGTTAACGTTGCGTTATGCTAATGAGCCTGAGGCTTTATTCACGATCCCGGATCCGGGATGGGGAGTATCAAGACGTTCTGGGAGCCTGGTCTGTAAGAAAGAGTAAACACAAAACGAGTGAAAAACATGGCCCACCTTGCCTGGCGAGGATTCAATCTCTTCGCCTGCCGGATGTACTCCAGATTGCGGTGGTCAGTCCAGATGAGAAAAGGGTGTTTAGCCCCCTCAAGCCAATGCCTCCACACCTTCAAGGCTTCTACGACAGCTAACAGCTCTCGGTTCCCTACATCATAGTTTCGCTCCGCCGGGCTGAGCTTCTTCGAAAAGAAAGCACAGGGGCGAAGCTTCAGTGGCGTACCCGAACGCTGAGAGAGCACTGCTCCTATCCCAGCTTCGGATGCGTCCACCTCCACAATGAATGGCAAAGAGGGATCCGGATGAGCCAGCACAGGCACCGAGGTAAACAGAGTCTTCAGGTGCTCAAAAGCCCTGTTCGCCTCAGCCGACCACTGCAAGCGCACCGGGCCCCCCTTTAGCTGTGAGGTAATGGGAGCTGCCACCTGACCAAAACTCCAGATAAACCTCCGGTAGTAATTGGAAAACCCCAAAAAACGCTGCAACTCCTTTACCGTGGTTGGAGTCGGCCAATTACGCACGGCTGTAATGCGGTCACTCTCCATCTCCACTCCTGAAGTGGAAATCCGATGCCCTAGGAAGGAGATGGATTGTTGGAAAAACAAGCATTTCTCAGCCTTGACATATAGATCATGCTCCAACAGGCGACCAAGCAACCTGCGCACCAGGGACACATGCTCGGCGCGTGTAGCAGAGTATATCAGAATATCATCGATATACACCACTACACCCTTCCCGTGCAGGTCCCTGAAGATCTCATCTACAAATGATTGGAAAACTGATGGAGCATTCATCAACCCATATGGCATGACCAGGTACTCATAATGACCTGAGGTTGTGCTAAATGCCATCTTCCAGTCATCACCCTTCCCTGATGGGGCTCGGGGAAATACTGCCCCCTTTGGATGAATTGTGTGCCCAAAGTAAACTTTAAAAAAAACTTTAAAAAATTGCTAAGCGTGCTCTCGTCTTTCAATGAGACGTGGAACGGAGAAAATAGCACAAGCTTTGACTGCTTGGCGGGCAAAATACTGAGGTGTCACGAGTTTTCAGGTGCGCGCTCTGTGAAAAGGGTCTTTTTTTTCCAGCTTGCCTGAAGAGAGTTCGTTATGTTTGATTTAATCGCCAATTGTTTTGTACGTTAAAAACATCCTAAAGCTTGATTCTGCACTTAGTTTGACCAGTTTAGTCTACATATAATATGTAAATTTGAAGTTTTGATGCGCAATTTTCGTGATCAGAAGTCCTTTTTGGGGTAATTCAGCTGAAGATGTTAGCTTTTGCTAATACAAAGACACACCAACAGCAACCAAACGTTATATTAGGTAAGTATAACTCCTTCCACAACATTCTTGTCGAAGACCATCAAAGGTAAGGGAATATTTATGTTATAAAATTGTATTTTTGTCGAATCCAACATAGTAGAGAAATAATGCTAATGGCTGAGCGCCGTCTCAGATTATTGAATAGTGAACGAATTCTGTAACGTTAAAAATAAATGTAACACAGCGTTTGCTTTAAGAAGAAGTGTATCTTTCTAAATATATGTAGAACATGTATATTTAGTCAAAGTTTATGATGTTTATTGCTGTTATCTGGCGTTAGCTGCCGGAGATATTTATAATTCCTCCGGTCATTTCTGCTGCATTTTTTGAACATGGCTCAATGTAAATGGAGATTTATGGATATAAATTGCATATTATTGAAAAAAACATAAATATACTGTGTAACATGTGTTATTACTGTCATCTGATGAAGATTTTCAAAAGGTTAGTGAATTATTTTTCTTTTAATCCTGCGTTTGTGATTGTGCTATTTTGCATAGCCATGTGGCTACATATTGTATGTTTTCCTAGTGGTGGTTTAACATAAATATGTGCTATGTTTTCGCTGTAAAACATTTTACAATTCTGACATGCTGGGTAGATGAACAAGGTGTTTATCTTTCATTTAAACTATTGGACTTGTTAATGTGTGGAGGTTAAATATTTTTAATAATATTTTTGCTTTCCCTGCTCCACCGTTTGGGCTAAAGGGGGGGGGTGTTCCCAGTTGGGAACCTGTAGCCCCATCAGATTTTAATACGCACCAGATTGTATGCACTCCTGAGATCCAATTTTGTGAAAAAACGTGCCCCGTGCATTAACTCAATAACCGTATTGATCAGAGGTAGCGGGTAACTATATTTCACTGTGATTTTATTAAGACCTCGATAATCAATGCACGGGCGTAAACCGCCATCCTTTTTTTTCACAAAAAAAGAAACTCGAAGAGACGGGTGAAATGGATGGCTGAATGAACCCCTGATGCAGGGATTCAGAGACATATGTCTCCATAGCCTCCGTCTCCGCTTGCGACGGGATACACGTGACTCTTGGGATATCCAGCGTCTACCAGGAGATCTATCGCACAATCCCCCCGTCGACGGGGTGGTAATTGAGTCGCCTTCTTTTTACAGAAGGCAAGCGCGAAATCGGCATATTCGGGGGGAATGCGCACGGTGGAGACCTGGTCTGGACTTTCCACCGTAGTAGCACCAACGGAAACCCCTAAACACCTACCTGAGCATTCTCGCGACCACCCAGTGAGAGCCCTCTGTGGCCAAGAAACAGTGGGGTTATGACAAACTAACCAGGGTAGGCCTAGCACCACATAATACGCAGGAGAATCAATAAGGAAAAGACTAATCATCTCCTTGTGACCCTCCTGCGTTATCATACACAAAGGTGCGGTTACCTCCCTGATAAACCCTGACCCTAATGGTCGACTATCTAAGGCATGAATAGGGAAAGGCATATCCACAGGAACAATAGGGATCCCTAAACTATGAGCTAGACTTTTATTAATGAAATTCCCAGCCGCACCTTATACTGGGAATGCAGTGAAAAATCAGGAAAAGAGACAGAGACAAACATTAGTGCAGCAGAGGGCTCTGGATGAGAATGGTGCCTACTCACCTGGGGTGACGCCAGAATGCCTTGCCTGCCCTCTCTATTCCCAGAGGAACAAACCCGGCACCGATCAGCAGTGTGCCCTCTGCGACCATGAATGGTGCTCGAGCGGGAACCCCTCCGGTCTCCCTGCGCACCATCCCTCCCAATTCCATAGGTTCGGGAGAGAGGGTGTGGGAGGATGGAACAACCAGACCCCGATCTAGACGTCCACGAGTAGCCAGCATGTTGTCCAGCTTGATGGACATGTCCACCAGCTGGTCGAAGGTGAGGGTGGTGTCTCTACAGGCCAGCTCCCGACGGACGTCCTCACGTAGACTACAACGGTAATGGTCGATCAGGGCCCTGTCGCTCCATCCAGCGCCGGCAGCCAAGGTCCTAAACTCCAAAGCAAAATCCTGGGCACTCCTCGTCTCCTGCCTCAGATGATAGAGGAGCTCACCCGCTGCTTTGCCTTCAGGTGGGTGATCGAATCGGAATTGGCGTGTGAACTCCTCAAAATGGTCCAACGCCGCATCCTCCCTTCTACACACAGCGCTGCCCCATTCCAGGGCTTTCCCGGTGAGGCATGAGACGAGGGCGTAACTCTTCTCACGGTCAGATGGTACTGGGGAGGCCGTGGCTAGATATAAGTTCAGATGGAGGAGGAAACCCTGGCAGCCGGCAGTATCTCCGTTGTATCCCGTGGGTAGGGATAAATGGATCCTCGATTCCAGAGAGGAAGAAACGTTCACGGGAGATTCCGGTTGTGGTGGTGGTGGCACTGGAGAAACTCCCTGTCTCTCCCAGCGATCCATTTTCTGGACAATGTGCTCCATGACGGAGCTGATACAGTCAAGCTCCCTCGCTTGTTCCTGAACGCGTTCCTCCAGGTCCATGGGCATAGTGTCCTCTCCTGCTGACTTCATATATATTGGTCAGAGATTCTGTCAAGCATAGGTGTAATAGGTGGCAGGGAAGTCAGGCGCAGGAGAGTCAAACTGAGTGTAAAATGGAGTCTTTTAATAAAGTTCCAAGAGTATGCTCCATAACAATAAATGTACAAACAAACCAAACATGGTTACGAGGACCCAAAGCGCACCTATACAACAATCACACTATACTGACAATAAAACAATCTCTGACAAAGACATGAAGGGAAACAGAGGGTTAAATACACAACAGGCAATGAATGGGATTGAAAACAGGTGTGTGGGAAGACAAGACAAAACCAATGGAAAATGAAAAAAGGATCAATGATGGCTAGAAGACCGGTGACGTCGAACGCCGAGCACCGCCCGAACAAGGAGAGGCAACGACTTCGGCAGAAGTCGTGACAAGGGGAAATTTTGTCAGGACAAGATACTAGAATATGCATATAATTGACAGCTTAGGTTGAAAACACTCTAACGTTTCCAAAACTGTGAAGATATTGTATGTGAGTATAACAGAACTGATGTTGCAGGCGAAAGCCTGAGGAAAATCCAATCCGGAAGTGCCCCATGTTTTGAAAGCGCTGCGTTCCAATGAGTCCCTATTGAGCGGTGAATGGGCTATCAACCAGATTACTCTTTCTCCGTATTCTCGAAGGTGTCTACAGCATTGTGACGTAGTTTTACGCATTTCTGTTGAAGAATAGCCATAGGCGGCCACATTGCGTATGTGGTCACATGGTGGCTCCGAGAGAGATTCTCGCGTAAAATACAGAGGTAGCCATTACTCCAATCGGTCCTACTGAAAAACTAATTGTCCCGACGGATATATTATCGAATAGATTTTAGAAAAACACATTGAGGATTGATTATAAACAACATTTGCCATGTTTCTGTCGATATTATGGAGCTAATTTGGAATATTTTTCGGCGTTGTGGGGACCGCAATTTCCGGGCGATTTCTCAGCCAAACGTGAGGAACAAACGGAGCTATTTCGCCTACAAAAAGAATATTTTGGGAAAAAATGAACGTTGGCTATCTACCTGGGAGTCTCGTGAGTGAAAACATCCGAAGTTCATCCAAAGGTAAACGATTTAATTTGATTGCTTTTCTGATTTCCGTGACAAGGTTGCCTGCTGCTAACAAATGCTTGTCTAGCTTTGGCTGTAAAGCATATTTTGAAAATCTGAGATGACAGCGTGATTAACAAAAGGCTAAGCTGTGTCTCAATATATTTCATTTGTGATTTTCATGAATAGGAATATTTTCTAGGGATATTTATGTCCGTTGCGTTATGCTAATTAGTTTCAGGCGATGATTACGCTCTGGCATGCGGGTTTGGGAGTCATAAACCCGCACAAACCCATCCCAGTTTAGGTCACCTAGTAGCACAAGCTCAGAAGATAGATGGGGGGCAATCAGTTCACATATAGTATCGAGGGCACAGCTGGGGGCAGAGGGAGGTCTATAGCAAGCGGCAACAGTGAGAGACTTGTTTCTGGAAAGGTGAATTTTTAGAAGTAGAAGCTCAAATAGTTTGGGTACAGACTTAGAAAGTAATACAGAACTCTGCAGGCTATCTTTGCAGTAAATTGCAACACCGCCCCCTTTGGCAGTTCTATCTTGGCGGAAAACGTTATGGTTAGCAATGGAGATTTCAGGGTTTTTGGTGGTTTTCCTAAGCCAGTATTCAGACACGGCTAAGGCATCTGGGTTGGCAGAGTGTGCTAAAGCAGTGAGTAAAACAAACTTGGGGAGTAGGCTTCTAATGTTAACATGCATGAAACCAAGGCTTTTACGTTTACAGAAGTCAACAAATGAGGGGGGGGGGCGTCGCGATGGGGGTAAGTCTGTTTTTGCCTCTTCGTGCGGTGACGTCGATAGACCAGCCGTGGAATTAGTAGGGTTCCAAGTAGCTCTAGGTAGCTAGCAGGCCGATATTGTCGCCCAGGAGTATGCTTCGGTGGTCGCACATGAGCCCTGGCCGGGCTAGCTTCAAGCTAAATTGGTGCTTGCTCTGGGATGGAAACGCTAGCCAGGAGTAGTCATCCGGGATTGCGGTTAGCGAGTTGTGAAGATCCAGATGAAAAATTTTCAGTTTGCGGTAGGAATCCGGGGATAAAAAATAACAGGTCCGTTATGCTCTGATTAGAGTCACGTTGTTCGAACTGGCGAAAGCGTTCCGAGCTGAAGGTTAGCTGATGACCGCTGGCAATGGTTTGCTGACTAATATCTGGTAGTTAGCTGGCTAGCTTCAGTTGAGGGATTCCAGATCCGAAGTAAATATAAATACTTTAGGGGAAAAAAAGCAGATCCACGCCACATTGGGTGAGGCGGGTTGCAGGAGAGTATTTAGATGAGGAGGTTTAGCAAAATATTTTAAAGGATATGCGACGAAAAATATGTAAAACGATATATACAAGGGACACGACAGGACAAAGACGTCTTGACTGCTACGCCATCTTGGAATTGAAAAAGCCTCAGCCCAACTCTTTGTAAAAAATATTTGTATTTTCATATACATTCAAATCCCTTTCATACCTGTGTATTAAATGTAAGAACAAACAATGGACAGCTAACAATAGCAGTAGCTAAAAATAGCGAGCTTGGATGAAATGGAATGCTAGCTATCGCCTATCACTTATCTAGCTAGCGGTTAGCAATTAGCATGTGACGATTAGATAAAAATTCTTAAAAATTTACATTTTAAAATAAATGTAATTACCATACTTAATATGTACACATGTAAATTCACTCATACAAAAGTGAGTTAGCTAGCTACTTAGCTTGGCTACACTCATGTAAATGTAATACGTGCGAAAACATGGTATACTGTTGAAGTCGGAAGTTCACATACACCACAACTTTTCAAGAATGATTGGGGTCATTGTCCATTTGGAAGACCCATTTGCGACCAAGCTTTAACTTCCTGACTGATGTCTTGAGTTGTTGGTTCAATATATCCACATAATTGTTCTGCCTCATGAGGCCATCTATTTTGTGAGGTGCACCAGTGCCTCCTGTAGCAAAGCACCCCCCACAATATGATGCTGCCAACCCCTGCTTCACGGTTGGGATGGTGTTCTTCGGCTTCGAAGCCACCCCCTTTTTCCTCCAAACATAACAATAGTCATTATTGCCAAACAGTTCTATTTTTGTTTCATCAGACCAGAGGACATTTCTCCAAAAAGTACGACCTTTGTCCCCATGTGCAGTTGCAAACAGTATTCTGGCTATTTTATGGCGGTTTTGGAGCAGTGGCTTCTTCCTTGCTGAGCGGCCTTTCAGGTTATGTTGTTATAGGACTTGTTTTACTGTGGATATCCATACTTTTGTACCTGTTTCCTCCAGCATCTTCACAAGGTCCTTTGATGTTATTCTGGGATTGATTTGCACTTTTCGCACCAACTACGAAAGCCATGACATCATTTTCTGGAATTTTCTAAGCTGTTTAAAGACACAGTCAATTTAGTGTATTTTAACTTCTGTCCCACTGGAATTGTGATTCAGTGAATTAGAAGTGAAATACTCTGAAAGAAAACAATTGTTGGGAAAATTACTTGTGTCATGCACATTGTAGATGTCCTTGCCGACTTGCCAAAACTATAGTTTGTTAACAAGAAATTTTTAGAGTGGTTGAAAAACGAGTTTTAATGACTCCAACCCAAGTGTATGTAAACTTCTGACGTCAACTGTACGTAACATTGATGATCAACATGTGAAATTGCAAATGTCACACTTTTTTGTAAGGGCATGAGCTTACTTTAGCATATGTTAACTCTTACAAGATGCCTTGATGGGAAAAACAGCGAAATTACAGGTAATTGACATGAAATATGACAAAGCATTTTAGGCTTTCTGAACAAAGTGCCATGTATTATGGCGAATCAGCCCCATAATGTGTCTGATTAATGAAAGATTGGCCTGGCTCTCAGCTGATTCTGTGAAAAATGAATTTTGTATTGTCATTCAGACAAGCCAGCAACCGCATCCGGAAAAGACTATTAGCCGGAATCATGATCATATTTTCAAACTCTATTATAGCAATCAGGCTACAATTTCTATTGAATAGATTTAGTTAATTTGGTCATAATTGATAAATAATCAAAATGTATCAATGTAGACTTACACATTTCACTAACACTCAGGGAAAAGTGCCCCATTTACCAGCTGACTTGGTCCAAATTAAGGCTAAATTGATGATCAATTAATCTTTTTGGAGGGGTTCTGCTGTGTTTAGAGGAGGAGCAGCGGAAAAGTCGTGAATAGAAAGACAGAGAGATAAAGGAGGGTTTAGTAAGTGAGAGTGGTATAATGTGTATAATGTGTAAGGTCAAAGGAAAGGGAGTGATACTACTCAGTCATAATGTGCTGAGGCATTAAATTGCATGGTATGGTTACAATATGATAATTACCAGAACATGTTCCTCATTTACAACTTCTAACAGACACTACTGGCCCAAGTCCTCCCATATATCCTGTGTGTGTGTGTGTGTGTGTGTGTGTGTGTGTGTGTGTGTGTGTGTGTGTGTGTGTGTGTGTGTGTGTGTGTGTGTGTGTGTGTGTGTGTGTGTGTGTGTGTGTGTGTGTGTGTGTGTGTGTGTGTCTGAGTTAATGACAGTAAATATTCTATCTGATCTTGTTTTACCTTTATTTTAGCAGGGAGTACCATTGACACTAAGGCCTGTTTTCCAAAGGAGACCTGTAACAATGGTCAATGTAATAACACAACTGAAAAAAGTTATTTGTTGTATGAACTATATCTTCAATACATTACTTCAAGTGGTAACAATTTTTTTCAGGTCAAATAAATATTTTATATTAATATATCTAAATCTTTTTCAAACTTGATTATTTACTTTACCGAAATCTAAAATACAACTATATTTACTTTTCATTTAACTAGGCAAGCCAGTTAAGAACAAATTCTTATCTACAATGAAACCCTAACCCGGATGACACTGGGGCAATTGTGCGTCGCCCTATGGGACTCCCAATTATGGCTGGTTGTGATACAGCCTGGAATTGAACCATGTTCTGTTGTGACACATCTAGCACAGAGATGCAGTGACTTAGACTGCTGTGCCACTCATGAGCCCGAAATGCAATTACAATGCAATTACAACCTCATAATTAGGTTTAAAGAAAAGCAAATTATTGGATTGGAGTATATTAAATTAACTGTTTTACTTCATTTGGTAACATCTAATTGATTGAAGTTACAGAAAATTTAAATAGTAGGTTTCACTGTAAAAATATTACTATTTTGATCAACACAAAAAAGGATTCCTCTAAAGGCCAACATTAAGTTAAATACTAAATATTGGTTCATGTAAATGCACTCCATGTTTTCATATTGTTCTTGGTAGATTTCTTGCTTTGGAATAACCTATCCAAATTTCTTCATTTGGATTACAAGCAATTTAATCAAGTCCCTGTAAAGCCAACAATTAAGTTAAATACAATTTTTTTTTTGTCTTGTTCAGAGTAGATTTCAACTTTTTTCACAAAATTATACAGTGAAATTACAGTGGTTCAATAACATGAACTCATGACTCCAAAGTGATCTTGACATCATACTTTTACTTTTATTGGCCATAATATTGTAGCCAAATGGTGACTTCTTAAGAATAGAAGCCTTATTAACCAGGATTCTTTTTGAAATATAAAAAAATATATATACACTACTGGTCAAAAGCTTGAGGTCACTTAGAAAAGTCCTTGAAAAACTTAGAAAAGTTTTTGAAAGAAAAGCACATTTTTGTCCATAAAATTAACATCAAATTGATCAGAAATACAATGTAGACATTGTTAATGTTATAAATGACTATTGTAGCTGGAAACGGCAGATTTTTATGAAATATCTACATAGGCGTACAGAAGCCCATTATCAGCAACAATCACTCCTGTGTTCCAGTGGTACGTTGTGTTAGCTAATCCAAATTTATCATTTTAATCCAACATTTATCGGAAACTGTTAAACTACCTGTTCACTACCCTCCTGCTCTCCGGGGATGTAAAACTCAATCCTGGGCCCAATATCACCGAGCCAGTGATACGCACCGGAGTGGAGAGCGGTGGATGGCCTCGTCCACTGGTCGTCGCCGCTGTGGAGGTGGGTGAGTGCTATGGTCCTATGGTTTCTCTCGACTCACCCGGCTCCAGGATAGATTTTGACTCTTCAAACATACCAGAGCCGCTATATGCGATCCCTGACTCTGCTTCTGGTACGCAAGCTATTTTAATTAGTTCCCCGCATCCAGTGCAGGCGGGAGGGATTGTTAATTGCGCTACCGAACTGCCCCTAATCAAAACGAAACAAAACGGCCTAAACCCAGCCGTCAGAAAACACAGAAAATGTAACTTTTTTCAATGTGTCAATCACTCTCGTGTCATCTGGGACCCACGAGCTAAGCCCAAGGGACTACTAGGGGGGCACTTGAACATTCGTAGTGTCATTCCAAAAAGTGATCAAATCCAACATCTACTCACAGACTCCAACCTTGACTTTCTCTGCCTCTCAGAGACATGGCTCCATAAACACTCTCCATATGCTGCTTTGATTGTGCCTGGCTACAATGTTTTCAGGAGAGACAGGATTGAAGGAAGAGGAGGGGTGTGATGATTTACATTAAAGAACATATCCGATGTAACCAAATTGAGTGGTCATGTGATAATGAACTAGAATGTATCGGCCTGAACGTTACACTGTCTCCCCAAATGTCTTTTACCCTCATTGGAATGTATAGGCCACCTTCCACCAAAAGTGTGTTTTTTGATCAGTTTAATACCATGCTTAGGGAATGTGATTTTGGGAAAGAGGTCATCTTAATGGGAGATTTTAACATTAATTATGAAGACAAGTGTCGTAGGAAAACCCTCAAACGGATCACTAATACCTTTGACCTTACACAGCTAGTTAAAGGGCCAACCAGGGTGACTTGTTGCTCTAAAACACAGATTGATTTGGTGTTCAGTAATAAACCAGAGAGAGTGACCAAATCATTCATTATGGTTACTGGGCTGTCTGATCATAATCTGACACTTATAGCCAGAAAGCTGTCTAAGAGCAGGTTTAACCTCTCTACTGATAGAAAGCCGGATCAACTCAGAATACCTAAGAGTGAATTAAACTATTTTGAAAAAGCAATTAAGGGAATAAACTGGAATGATCTCTTGTCCTATACAGACGTGGAAGCTGATAGTCAGGTTTTTCTATCCACAATCCAGACTACAATAAATGGCTTCCTAAAGAAAATCAAATCCAAACCTGGCCAAAAGAGCACTCTTCCTTGGCTATATGGAGAAATCTGGAAATTGATGAAAGAACGAGATTATGCTCTAAAAATAGCCCTAAAATCTAAATTAGAACATGACAGACGTAGGTTTACCATGTTGAGAAATAAGGTGATGAAAGAAATCAGACAGGCCAAGGCAAACTTTTTTATTAACATAATTGGTGAAGCAAAGGGAAATTCTAAATTGATATGGGAGAATCTAAAAAAGTTAACAGGGAAAGACCAAAGTAACACTGCAAAAAGACTAGAAATCATGGTGAATAACAATCTAAAACAGGATGCAGTCGAAATAGCAATAGCCTTCAATTCCTACTTTATTGACTCTGTCAGGGTACTGACACAGAACCCCTCCACTGGTTTCTTGGGCTCAGTGCTAGTGAATGACACTCAACCTGTCTTCATCATAAGGGAGGTTTCTGAGTCAAAGGTGAACAAGGTGATTAGCTCACTAAAGAACTCTAAAGCCAAAGATGTGTTTGGGATGGACTCTACCTTTCTTAAAAACTACAAAGAGTCACTCATTGGCCCCATTACTAAGGTCACCAACACTTCTATAGGTCTCGGTGTGTTTCCAAGGGTATGGAAGTCGGCCATAAAACGGCCATCTTTAAATCAGGCGACCCTGCTGACGTGTGTAACTACAGGCCCATTAGTATACCACCTGTGGTGTCAAAGGTTGTTGAAAAGTGTGTAGCAGAACAACTGATTGCCCACCTCAAAAACAGCCCCTTCACATTACACTCCATGCAGTTTGGCTTCAGAGCGAAACACTCCACAGAAACGGCCAACTGCTTTCTTCTGGAAAATGTGAAGTCCAAGATGGACAAAGGGGGTGCTGTTGGGGCTGTGTTTCTGGACCTAAGGAAGGCTTTTGATACTCTTAACCATGAGATTCTCATCACAAAATTGTCCAAGTTCAAATTTTCCCCTGATGCCTTGAGATGGATGAAATCATACCTTGAAGGCAGAACTCAGTGTGTCAGAGTGAGCAATGAGCTGTCGCCCACTCGTAGCTATGATGTGGGCGTGCCCCAAGGGTCAATACTGGGGCCCCTCCTGTTCAGCCTGTACATTAATGATCTGCCTTCTGTCTGTACTGGGTCTGAAGTTCAAATGTATGCAGATGATATAATGATATATGTGCATGCAAAGAGCAAACAACAAGCTGCACAAGAACTCACTACTGTAATGGTCCAGGTTACAAAGTGGCTCAGTGACTCGTGTTTGCATCTCAATGTGAAAAAAACTGTTTGCATGTTCTTCACAAAGAGGGCAACAGATGCTACTGAGCCAGATGTCTATGTGTCAGGGGAGAAGCTCCAGGTGGTATCCGATTTTAAGTACCTTGGCATCATACTTGATTCCAACCTCTCTTTTAAAAAGCATGTGAAAAAGGTAATTCAAATAACTAAATTCAACCTAGCTAATTTCCGATTTATACGAAATTGTTTGACTACAGAGGTAGCAAAACTGTACTTCAACTCTATGATACTCCCCCACTTAACATACTGCTTGACTAGTTGGGCCCAGGCTTGCTGTACAACATTAAAACCTATTCAGTCTGTCTACAAACAGGCTCTCAAAGTGCTTGATAGGAAGCCCAATAGCCATCATCATTGTCACATCCTTAGAAAGCATGAGCTCTTGAGTTGGGAAAATCTTGTGCAATACACCGACGCATGTCTTGTATTCAAGATCCTTTAATGGACTGGCTCCCCCTCCACTCAATATTTTTGTTAAACAGAAAACCCAGACATATGGCAGCAGATCCACAAGGTCTGCCATGAGAGGTGACTGTATAGTTCCCCTAAGGAAAAGCACCTTTAGTAAATCTGCATTCTCTGTGAGAGCTTCCCATGTCTGGAATACACTGCCATCAGACACACATAACTGCACCACATATCACACTTTCACAAAATGCTTGAAGACATGGCTAAAGGTCAATCAGATTTGTGAACATGGTCCCTAGCTGTGTGTTGCCGCTTTCCATGTTGTCTGTTGTCTGTAGCTTGTGAGGTGTGGAAACACTTTGTTGCTTTTCTGAATTTTGTCTTGCTGCTTTTTGTTCTATGTTGCTCTGTCTTTATGCTATGTCTTGCTTGTCCTATGTTGCTCTGTCTGTATGCTATGTCTTGCTTGTCCTATGTTGCTATGTCTTGCTTGTTCTATGTTGCTATTGTCTATATTGTAATTGTTTTTAATAACCTGCCCAGGGACTACGGTTGAAAATTAGCCGGTTGGCTAAAAACGGCACTTTTACTGAAACGTTGATTAATGTGCACTGTCCCTGTAAAAATAAAAAAAATGATCTCAAACTCAAACTCAATAGGCTAATTGATCAACGGCTCAGACACGAGACGTATGTGGCAGGGTCTACAGACTATCACGTACTATAAAAGGAAAACCAGCAATGCCGCAGACAAGCTAAACACCTTCTTCTCCCACTTTGAGGATAACATAGTGCTACCGACGCGGTCCACTACCAAGGACTGTGGGCTCTCCGACGTGAGTGAGACGTTTTTTGTCTTGTTAACCCTTGCAGGGCTGCCATCCTTGACGGCATCCCTAGCCGCGTCCTCAGAGCATGCACCGACCAGCTGGCTTGTCTGTTTACAGACATATTCAATCTCTCCCTATCCCAGTCTGCTGTCCCCACATGCTTCAAGAAGGCCACCATTGTTCCTGTACCCAAGAAAGCAAAGGTAACTGAACTAAATTACTATTGCCCCATAGCACTCACTTCTGTCATCATCAAGTGCTTTGAGAGACTAGTCAAGGATCATATCACCTCTAACTTACCTACTTACCTGACACCTTAGAGTCACTTCAATTTGCTTACCACCCCAATAGATCCACAGACAATGTAATCGCCACTGCACTGCACCCTGCCTTATCCCGTCTGGACAAGATGAATACCTATGTAAGAATGCTGATCATTGACTATAGCTCAGCATTCAACACAGTAGTACCCTCCAAGTTCATCATCAAGCTCTAGGCCCTGGGTGTGAACCCTGCCATGTGCAACCGTGTCCTGGACTTCCTGACGGGCTACCCCCAAGGTAGGAATTAACACTTCCACTTCACTGATCCTCAACACATGCTCAGCCCCCTCCTGTACTCAATGTTCACCCTTGACTGCGTAGCGACACACGGCCATATCCACATTGACAGTGGAGAACGTGGAAAGCTTCAAGTTCCACGGTGTACATATCACTGACAAACTGAAATGGTCCACCCACCCACACAGACGGTGTGAAGAAGGCGCAACAGCACCTCTTTAAAACTTCTTTGGGACCGAGGGCAGTTTGCACGTCCAGATGAAAAGTGTGTCCATAGTAAACAGCCTGCTACTCTGGCTCAGAAGCCAGGATATGTATATTATTAGTAGATTGGATAGAACATACTCTAGATTCTCAAGATGTAGATGTCTAGATGTCTGTGAGTATAACAGAACTTATTTGGCAGGCGAAACCCCGAGGACAAACCATCCAGGATTTTTTGTTGTTGTTGAGGTTCCTCTCTTTTCAATTAGTTTTCATTGGGAATCTGGAATAATTTACCACCTTCTCAAGTGCCGTCTCAGTGCTATGATGGGGTCTTAAACCAGACTGAAGCGTTTCGTATACATTGTTTGTCTTCAGGAAAGCAGTGAGTTGCTGCGCAACAGCTTTTTCTAAAATTTTTGAGAGCAATGGAAGATTCGATATAGGCCAATAGTTTTTTCTATTTTCTGGGTCAAGGTTTGGCTTTTCAAGACAGGCTTTATTTCTGCCACCCATAAATTATATGTTGAAAGAGGAAACTAAGTACTTTAAGCATATGTGTTCCTTTCAGTCTCTTCCATCTCTTCTAACCGAAGGTAAATGTATGTATTCTTTTCATATTAATAATGTAAAATTAACAGCTGTACAGAAAGACTTGCGTGAAGGAAAATTACAGAAGTGGAACATCTTGATGCAATTAAATCCTTTAAGCCCGGGTAAACTCCAGGGCTGGATGGCATACCAGTTGAGGTATACCAAACTTTTTTTGATATACTCAGAAGACCATTAATAGCATGTTTTCATGAACCAATCCACCATTAATACCATGTTTTAACCAAACCTATGTAAATGGTAGATTATCGGACACAAAACAAGAAGGTCTGATTTTATTATTACTGAAACAGGGTACAAGTGGTAAAAATAAAGATCCAGTCCATTTAAACATTGGAGGCCCAGGAAAGGATATAGATTTGCAACATTTACCTGGAGCGAACTCTGCAGATACCACTAATGGGTGATCTGAAAAGTCCAAGTCAATTGATCAATAACATAATAATACTTTTATCAAAAAACATTTTTTTTATTTACAATCTGTAGAAATAGAAAGGTTTAGAGCTTTTGAGAAAAATCGCAGCACAGTTGAAAAATATATGGCTGGTGTTAAGATATCGATGGGAGGGGTTGAATGGGGCTGAAGGTTGGGAATAATAACAACTAATACTAACAAGATAACTAATGTAAAACATACTATGTCCGTAAAATGTATTTATGTTCAGAACTGTTGTGAAACAAATAGAAATAGATGGGAGTGGTTGAGGTTAGATGAAGGACAGGAGTAAAAACAAACAAAATATATCTGCTGTAAAATAGACTGTGCCTGTAAAATGTAGATAGGCTTCTACTTCCAGTTTATACATACTAAGTGTTGTTGTTCACTAGTTTACTCAAAATAGGGGAGTGGTGGTAGGGTTAGAAATTAATAAATCACGGTTCAAGAGAGATATCTCTCCCTCCCACAGAGGGGGAGAGGTATAGAGGGATTGATGAGGGGAGGTTTTATGGCCTCACACCCATCGTAAATTATAAGGCAGCAGCCCAACTCCATCCTTGTCTCTAATGTGAGAGACTAGAATGTGTGTCCCTTAGGAAGAGTGTAAAGCCCAAAACTACAGAACATCAAATAAATGGACTTTGGGACATCATATTTCATCAGCCAAAGTGGTGGAAACAATGGTACATGGAATATGAAAATGAATGTCGATTTTGTTATGTTATTAAAAGTTAATTGAAGACGTTATGACGAAAACATTGTAACTTGAAGAGTTTTCAAAGATAATCTCTGAAACAATTTTATGGTGGAGTAGCTATTCTAAATGTTCAATCTAGGAAGGTGAATTGAAGCAGGACCCTCCGGCTATTCTTTTCAAGTCACGGGGTGTCTCCACGGCCCTCCTACCCATGCTGGGAGTGTTGACATGGCTGATTAGCCATCCTGAGAAGACCACTCTCACTTAATGAGTGCAATGAAACAGACGACTAAGAGAAAGGACATTGTAACATTTTGTGGACAATCAGAGACTTACACCTGAAGACGAAAGAACAAGGCGTCGGCCAAACCTTTCTCATGAATAGATACCCAGCGGTGACCATCAACGTAAATACAGTGGGGAGAACAAGTATTTGATACACTGCCGATTTTACAGGTTTTCCTACTTACAAAGCATGTAGAGGTCTGTAATTTTTATAACAGGTACACTTCAACGGTGAGCGACGGAATCTAAAACAAAAATCCAGAAAATCACATTGTATGATTTTTTAGTAGTTAATTTGCATTTTATTGCATGACATAAGCATTTGATCACCTACCAACCAGAATGAATTCCGGCTCTCACAGACCGGTTAGTTTTTCTTTAAGAAGCCCTGCTGTTCTCCACTCATTACCTGTATTAACTGCACCTGTTTGAACCTGTATAAAAGACACCTGTCCACACACTCAATCAAACAGACTCCATCCTCTCCAGAATGGCCAAGACCAGAGAGCTGTGTAAGGCCATCAGGGTTAAAATTGTAGACCTGCACAAGGCTGGGATGGGCTACAGGTCAATAAGCAAGCAGCCTATTACTAGAAAATGGAAGAAGTTCAAGATGACTGTCAACCACCCTCGGTCTGGGGCTCCATGCAAGATCTCACCTCGTGGGGCATGAATGATCACGAGGAAGGTGAGGGATCAGCCCTGAACTACATGGCAGGACTTGGTCAATGACCTGAAGAGAGCTGGGACCACAGTCTCAAAGAAAACCATTAGTAACACACTACACCGTCATGGATTAAAATCCTGCAGCGCACGCAAGGTCCCCCTGCTCAAGCCAGCGCATGTCCAGGTCGTCTGAAGTTTGCCAATGACCATCTGGATGATCCAGAGGAGGAATGGGAGAAGGTCATGTGGTCTGATGAGACAAAAATAGAGCTTTATTGTCTAAACTCCACTCGCCGTGTTTGGAGGAAGAAGAAGGATGAGTACAACCACAAGAACACCATCCCAATGGTGAAGCATGGAGGTGGAAACATCATTCTTTGGGGATGCATTTCTGCAAAGGGGACAGGATGACTGCACCGTATTGATGGGAGGATGGATGGGGCCATGTATCGTGAGATCTTGGCCAACAACCTCCTTCCCTCAGTAAGAGCATTGAAGATGGGTCGTGGCTGGGTCTTCCTGCATGACAACAACCCGAAACACACAGCCAGGGCAACTAAGGAGTGGCTCTGTAAGAAGCATTTCGAGGTCCTGGAGTGGCCTAGCCAGTCTCCAGACCTGAACCCAATAGAACATCTTTGGAGGGAGCTGAAAGTCCGTATTGCCCAGCGACAGCCCCCTAAACCTGATGGATCTGGAGAAGGTCTGTATGGAGGAGTGGGTCAAAATCCCTGCTGCAGTGTGTGCAAACCTGGACAAGAACTACAGGAAACATATGATCTCTGTAATTGCAAACAAACGTTTCTGTGTCAAATATTAAGTTCTGCTTGTATCCAAGTCAGCTTTTCTTTTGTACACTTTCTCTCTCTCTCTCCTCTTTCTCTTTCTTTAAATCTCCATCTTGTGTAACATGTGTCATATTGTGTTGGTCCGCTAGGGACCTGTTGCCATTGCATTAAGTTCTAACCAATAATCTGGACTGTTTGTGTATGTGTATCTTATGTTACCGTTTAGCTTTTTAGTAAATAAATAATCAACTCAATTTGTGTGGTATGAAATGATTATTGAGACCCGGGTTTGTGCAGATTTATGAATTATGTGACGTTCAGAATGAGACTGATTAGGAAATTAATTAATTTGTGGCTGCTATGAAATCAATATTCTGATATTCATTGAGTTGAAATGGTAACTCATTAAACTTTTCCCGTGGTGCCCCAGGTTACTGAGTTAATGGTAACCTGATTAATTTAATCACATAATTATTCAATAAATAGCATGTCATCACATTAACCCTTTTCTGACACGGACAAAATTCCCCAAGCACTTCCCAATTGTTTGTGCAGTTCACGTCTGCAGACATTTGCTCATCTCCCGTCAGAACAGGATCTGCACACGTGTTCACATTTTCCATTCCACATTTCTATTGTAGCGTAATGTATGTATGGAGCATAATATATTTGTGTATATTCTTTAGAACCGCGGACACGTGAGGTAACGTTACTCATTTTATAACCTTTATGGTGTTATAGTCAATCGTGCTTATGTAGCTACATTCTTATGTAGCTACATTCTTCTATTAGCTCTGTGAAAGAATGCTAATTGCGTCAGAGAAGTATTATCTTGTGTTGTATTTTGAAGCTACATGACCTTACGACTCCCATGTGGTGCAGCGATCAAAGGCACAGCACATCAGTGATAGAGGCGTCACTACAGACTCCCTGGTTCAAATCCAGGCTGTGTTTCTATCAAAGTAAGTGCCTTATTATGTTAGAATAGTTTCCGTATGCCATTTCTGCTGTAGCTCACTGTATGTATGGATGATAATATAATCCTTATAACCGCAGACACGTGAGGTAACGTTACACATTTTATAACCTTTATGGTGTTATAGTCAATCGTGCTTACGTAGCGACTTTATTCTCTCAGCTCTGTAAAACAATGCTAGTTGCGTCAGAGAACTATTAGCTTGTGTTGTATTTTGAAGCTACCATGGCCTTACGACTCCCATGTGGTGCAGCGGTCTATTGCACTGCATGTCAGTGCAAGAGGTGTCACTACAGACACCCTGGTTCAAATCCAGGCTGTATCACAACTGGCTGTGATTGGGAGTCCCATAGTGCAGCGCACAATTGGCCCAGCGTTGTCCGGTGTCGGCCATCATTGTAAATAATTATTTTTTCTTAAATGATTTGCTTAGTTAAATAAATTAAAAAATATGACCATGGTTTGTTTTTTTGGTCTATTCAGAATAGCTCTATTCTGCCCTTCCTTGCCCCCTTGTGGAGCTCAAAAGTTAGTTATAACTCAAATCTGTGATTTTGTCAATGCAATAAACTATTTTTATAGCAGTGGTTATCGTGTTACTTCTTTGTAGTATTGTTTTTTGCTATATCCTTATATTGTATTCTAATTAATATTTCCTCTTTATTCTGTACTTTCAGAAAACACAAACATTATTTGCCAATATCATAACTGGAGCTGGACATCTTTGGAGCTGAAGAATGAGGACAGCTTTGGTATGATAACCTACACTCCTTGACAGTTGTACTGGATGAAAACACAGCAAGAAAACATATGCCAATATGTAAAAGTCATCTATTTTATTGCAGTATTGATAGTTGTTCAACAACTAGTTTTACTAGAGGACAAAAATCTGAATTAGCATAACCCATATTTAATATCCATGCAGTGACTGAACAATAACTGCATTTCCACCCCCATCTCTAAGGCATAGTATCATGGCAAGTCACCTGTCAGGTCAGTCAGTCACCTATTGCTGCAGATGTGCTCAATAATGCTTGAGCATGTGATACTCCTCAAAGCATGGTGAAATACATAGAGGTGTATCACAAGCTAAACACATGTATTTTGTCATCTTCCTCTGCTTACTTCTCCTGGTGCCAGACAGGCAGACTTTGCAATGCCTCCGTGTGCGACTACCTTGGGAAGCAGTTTGAGGGACT